>NC_135786.1:113434583-113770000 GCF_051106095.1 Pogona vitticeps
ACGAGTGAAAAACGGGGTATGGCGGTGTGTGTGTGTGTGGGAGATTAGCTTTGGAAAGGTCCTGGAAAGAAATGGACAGTATTTACATGCTAAGTATTACTGTCTTAGATACCTGAACAAACAAAATCCTAAAGGAAAGGCTATTGGGTCTATTGTAGGCTGTTGGCAGAGGAAGAAAGAATAGAATCACAAGAGAAACCTCACGTAAAAGAAACAGAAACCTGAGTATACAAAACAGAAATGAACAAGGGTGGGTGGGAAACAGCTGCATTAAACATATGAGAAAACAAGGAGAACCACAGCTCTTATGAGTAAGACCATTCAAGGGAAATAGAAGAATAACCAAGAGTAATAATATTATGAAAAGGAAGTGCTTGAAGTACTCACACTTAATTAACATAACTGCCGTTCAGTAGGTAGCAATTTTGGCATTGGACTACAAAGCTATGGGTTCAAATTCTCTGCCAGCACCTTGATCTCGTCCCAGCTGCTGACTCTGCAGCTCCTGTTTCTCAGTAAATACATTTTTGCATAAAATCCAGGGGGAAAGAGGCAGCAGCTGGATTTTTAAAAACTGAATTCAATATTCAAAACACCTTTATCTTTGCTTTTTCAAGTATGTGGATGAAGTATAACAGAGGTCTATTAAACAGTACAGTGCAACAAACAGATCTTGAGGTCCTTGAAGATATTTAAAGATAAGCCACTTTGTGTTCATAGGGAGGCACTTTTATTCTGCTGGTATCCCAGTGAACCTAAGGTAACATACATGGAAGTTATTTCAGCTTATCAAAACAACAACAACCTGAGGTAGGTTAAGACAGAAAAAGTGTAGCTTGCCCCAGGTTATTCAGTGAGCACTGGCCCAGCAAGAATGTGAACCCATGGGCCACCATTCAAAGTTTAATGTATAGTATTATATGCTAAACCATACTGGCTTCTTAAATATGATATGTTGCAATGCAGCTGTCAAGAAGTACATGATATAAAACACGTAAAAAGGAGATGATCTAAAACAGACAGAAATGGTTCCCCTTGACCTACATACTTGTGAGACAGGGATGGTGTGCCTTTGGAGTTGTAGATGTTTTGGTCTAGTGTCCATCCAGCATGGGCAAAGGTAAGGCTTTGTTGGAGTTTTTGTCTAAAATATTTGAAGGACAAAAGATTCTTCAGTTCTACTACAAGAGATTCTGCCATAATGGCCCTTTTTGTTCACAAAGCACAACTTAATATATGGATTGTATGTGGCATATAATGAAGCAATTATGTGAGGATTCCAAACTGGGCTCAGGGTCAATCACAAATTAAGGGAAATGCACATGTGTTGCTATTATAATGTTTTCCCATTAGGCATAACATTCCTTCAAACCTCAATCCAACTTGCAAGTAAAGCTGGTGTTTGGCTTCCAGTGAGCAATTATAAAACAAAAGCAAACTGATTTACAACAGGAGAGTTAGGCAAGCTCATGCTGGATGTCTACACTTCTTCTCTGCTTCTAATGGACGTCTAACTATATCTCCTAGTCTGAGCCTGTGACAGTGGACCACAATGCAACTCATATATTGCAACATCATAAACAGCGTGAAGACTATTAGTGCAAAACTGTTACTGCCAAGGTTCCCTCTAAGGTGCGTGGCTGTGCAAGCACATGTAACTCCATCCCCCTCCACGCAGCTTTCCTCCTGCTTCATACACCAACAGCAAACATTTCCAGCCCGTTTGGTTCCAGTTGCAATAGATCCCCAAGGGCAGGTGAAGCTGCATGCAGGTGGCACTCAGAAATTAGAGGGAACCTTCATTATTAAAAAAAAACATGGGAAAAGATTAAAAATCAGGACAAAAAAGTTTTAAAATGAAGGAACAAAAAATGCATACACTTTGGAAGTATCCTATGGATCATAAAGTTTCCACCAGCTCTAGTTCTTATTCTTCATGGGGAAAGGGCCAGATTACCAAATATCTTTGGTTTGGCCCATGCTTGGGAAAGTTTATAAGAAAAGCAATTAATTACAAAGAGAAATTGGATATGAAGAACCATACAAAGGTAAAAGGTGACAGCCATTCCTGCTCCAACCAGAGGTCATTTCCCTCTGCCCCTAATAAACCTAGGAGAAAAGATCTGAATGAAGAGTAGATGACAGGCTGCTACTGGCCTCTCTTCTACCTTCTGGTTTGACTGCAGAATAGAAAGCGGTATTACTACTAAACAGATGTAATTGGTTTCACAAATAGATAGCAACTGGATGAAGGGGATTTGTTAAGTCAGCATTACGAATAAATCCCATTTATTTAACACACAAGCCAGACATCTCAACAAAATAGGATGGTTCATATAGTGCTGTGTTTTAAACTGATCTGTTTATGTTTCAGTTTAGACCACCGCAGACAGTCTTTCTTCTCCCTCCACTCCAGTATTCAATCAACCTTTTATTCACTTCCACTCACACATTACTAGAATGAAGCTCACTACTGAGAACGTTGAAGATATTCATTCCACAGTTACAATAATCTAATCACTACAGTAAAACAAACAATATTTTCAGCCTACCTTATTTACTAGATACATTTGCACTCATAGCATATTATCATCCAAGATAATTTTTCGAAATATTGATTACAACACACATTGATGTGTGATAAAATAAGAGTTGACAGAAGTCCAGTGGACAACAAATTAATTACTTAGTTGGTAGCAGAAGAGAAAAGATCCAAATAAACAGCAGTTTATTTTGCATGCTTTACAGAAGAATCCATGGAACACCTATGATTAACTGCTACTGAACACTCATTATCAGTGACTCTCAGTAGAGTTTTGCTGGAACCAATTTTGAGATACAAACAATCCAGGTTTTTAAGTTTTCATATCAGTCATTATCAGTGCAAATACATGCATTTCAAGCTGCTACTGTTTCAGAGATCGTTGGGAGCAGACAGACAGAAAGAAAAAGTGACTAAAATCAATTCGTACTAAGAACTACTCAATTTGTAGCCAGAAAGAAAAGATCTACCATATTTTTCCGTTTATAAGACGACCCCTCTTTTCTAACCCCAAATTAGAAAAAGCAGGGATCAAAGGGCTCCCTTTTTGCTAAGCCCCCTGCCTTGACAAAAGGCAAGGAAGGCACCTATCAAAGTGACTGCTGCTTTTCCTTTCCTTTTGAGAAGGCTCAGAGCTTAGCAAAAAGAGGGAGAGAAATGCCTCCCCTTCCTTTTTGCTAAGCCCCGTGCCTTCGCAAAAGGCAGTGGTAAAGAGCTGCCTTCTGTGTATAAAACGACCCTAATTTTTTTCTCAAATTGTTTAAGGAAAAAGTGGCATTTTATACACAGAAAAATATGGTAATCGATGAAGTATACAGTGGTGCCCCGTATAGCGACGTTAATCCGTTCCAGGATTAACATCGCTATACGGAAACATCGTAAAGCGAAATTAAAAAGCCCATTGAAACGCATTAAAACCTGGCTAATGCGTTCCAATGGACTAAAAACTGCCAGGGACAGGGTGGGGGGGGGGGATCCCGCAGGCTTCCAGGCAAAAGCCTGGAAGCCTTCGGGACCCCTCCTCCCTGTCCCCGCCGCCCCGCGCTGCCTTCCCTAGCCGAGATCGGGCTCCCAGGAGCCCGATCCAGGCTGGGGAAAGCAGCGAGGGGTGGCTGCCAGCGAAGGGGACAGGGTGGGGGAGGGATCCCGAAGGCTTCCAGGCAAAAGCTTGGAAACCTTCGGGACCCCTCCACCCTGTCCCTGCCGCCCCGCGCTGCCGAGCCCAGGATGCCTGACAGGCATCGGGTCTCCCCACCTTCCCCCCGCGGCTTGGATCCGGCTTGGATCCGACCCGCGGGGGCTACCCCGGGCATGGCTGGACTCTTGGGAGTCCAGCCATGGCAGAGCTAGCCCCCGCGGGTCCGATCCAAGCCGCGGGGTGAGTGTGGGAGAGCGGGGGGATCCGGATGCCTTTCAGGCATCCCGGGCTCGGATCCCACCCACCGCCAAGGCTGGGTAACCGGTGGCGGGTGGGATCCGAGCCCAGGATGCCTGACAGGCATCCGATCTCCTCACCTTCCCCCCGCGGCTTGGATCGGACCCGCGGGGGGCTAGCCCTGCCATGGCTGGACTCTTGGGAGTCCAGCCATGGCAGGGCTAGCCCCCGTGGGTCCGATCCAAGCCGCGGGGGGGAGAGTGGGAGAGCGGGGGGATCTGGATGCCTTTCAGGCATCCCGGGCTTGTATCCCACCCGCCGCCAGTTACCCAAGGCTGGGTAACCGGCGGCGGGTGGGATCCGAGCCCAGGATGCCTGACAGGCATCGGATCCCCCCACCCTCCCCCCCGCGGTGGCCTCAAAAGGACCCTTCGGAAGGGTCCTTCGAAGGCCACCGCAGGCATTTTCCCCCAGCTGAGTGGCGGGAGCGCTCCTTTGGAGGCTCCCGCCGCTCAGCTGGGGGAAAATGGTGCCTATGGGGAAAACATCGCAAAGCGATTTTTCCCCATAGGCACCTTCGTTATACGATCGCAAAAGCGATGGCATTTTTGCCATCGCTATGCGAATTCGTCGTTAAACGGGGCACTCATTATACGAGGCACCACTGTATCTGACATGTTTTACAGAAGAACCCAGGAAATGTCTATGATCTGGTATCCTTAAAACCTAAATATCATTGTATCAAATTGGGTCTACTATCTACAAAGTAAAAACAGGGCAAAAAACTTGGTTTCTGTGAGAAATTCTATTCTTCTCTACACAGGAGAATACTTCAGATGTAACCCTGATTGTGATTAATCCCAGGAAATTGGGTATAGAATTGCAGCTTGCAAATCTATACTAATTTACCTGGGAGTAAATTCTATAGCAAGATTCCCACTGTGATGTAGTGCATGGAGTAATAGACTATGACTCTGGAGAACGGGGTTCAAATCCCCGCCCAGCCATGGAAACTCCCTGGGGGAGTGGGACTGATAAAATCACTCCTTAAATATTCCACTTACCTTGAAAACCCTATTAGGGTTACTATAAATGAATTCCAACTTGATGGGACAGAACACACACACAAGTTCTATAGCATTCAATGGCACTTAGATCTGAGTAGACTCAGATCCATCACTGGAACAAATCAGAGTAAAGCAAAACAAAATTATGCCACCATCCACCAGTGATTAAAAATTAAAAAGCACAGAAATAAAATGTTTTGTCCTGCTTTGACTCTTTTGATATTAGTTTAAGCTTTGTGTTGTGCAGACACTGGAATGCAGTACCACTGTCACGGGCGCAAGGGACTTTTTACTGCTAGGTAAACAGTTAAAACAGATTACTGGAATGAGAGGTCAGACCACCATTGGAATTTTACAATAGGATTACATTTCCAGTAATATTATTTCCCAGGTCATTGAACTAACATTCTTCTAGATCTCTTGAATACGTCTTTTATGAAATTTTAACAGACCCATGCTGCAAGTCTTTATCCCCTCACTCAGAATTGAGCTCAACTGGTGTCAAAGAGAGTTATTTCTAATAGACACACATAAGACTGCACAGCTATGCTCCATTCTTGACACACCTCAAGACACCACAAAAAGCAGATAATATGATCTATGAATTAAACTACCCTTTCTTACCTCCTTCTCTGAGATGTTTGTCATGTTGCTTTTAAACTCAAAGTGGTTGTGTGTAAGCATTGAATATGCAAAACCATAACTTGAAATCAAATTTTAGCACATATTTTGTTACACTTTTCCAACAGAATTACCCAATACAAGCTTGCTGCCAATTTACACAACTGTAGTTGTACTGAATAATCAAATATGTCGTCATATTGAGTACAGTGGTGCCTTGCATTACGAGTGCTCTGTTTGACGATGAAATCGCACCACGACGATTTTGCGATTGCAAAATGATGTTCCCTATGAGGGAATTTCGCTTTGCAATGATCGGTCGCCTGTTTCGCTAACCTATTATCATAAAGCGATGATTTTTGGCCAGCTGATTGGCGGTTTCAAAATGGCCGTTGGGTGAAAAACATGGCCGCCCGCTGTTTTCTGGCACGGATTCCTCGCTGCACGGGCAGCAAAAATGGCCGCGCTATGGAGAATCTTCGCTGGACGGTGAGTTTTAAGCCCCTAGGAATGCATTAATTGGGTTTTAATGCATTTCTATGGGCTTTTTAAATCGCATGATGACGTTTTCGTTCGAAAGCGATTTTTTCGGAACGAATTAATGTCGTCATGCGAGGCACTAGTGTATTTAATATTTGAGGCAATTATATATAATTCAGAATGGGGAAAAATACAAGATGTTCAAAATCTCCCAACTAAATATGGCATTGGCTGTATACAATACTGCAGAACTTTTTGGGACACAGAACTCCACAAATATGTAAGCAGAAATTACCTTATTTTTACTTTTTCAGACAAATTTTTGCTTTCATTTATGTACTTATAGGTGACAAATTTAAGGTTAAGAGCTGG
Source organism: Pogona vitticeps (assembly GCF_051106095.1). Taxonomy (NCBI): domain Eukaryota; kingdom Metazoa; phylum Chordata; class Lepidosauria; order Squamata; family Agamidae; genus Pogona; species Pogona vitticeps. Next base: position 113,441,041 of record NC_135786.1, read on the forward strand.
AACCTGACATTCAAGGGATTTAAGAGAAGATTGGGAAAGGTGTAAAAGGGAATGCCTTGAGTCACAGAGGCATTCACCGCTCTGGCAACACTATGTACTATGCTTTGTTGATTTACTGTATTTTTCCGTGAATAAAACACTTTTTCCTTAATTTGAGAAAAAATTGAGGGTCATTTTATACATGGAAGGCAGCTCTTTACCGCTGCCTTTTGCGAAGCCACAGGGCTTAGCAAAAAGGAAGGGGAGGTGTTGCTCCGTTCCTTTTTTGCTAAGCTCCGTGCCTTCACAAAAGGAAAGGAAAAGCAGCAGTCACTTTGATAGATGCCTTCCTTGTCTTTTGTCAAGGCACACAGCTTAGCAAAAAGGGAGCCCTTTGATCCCTGCTTTTTCTAATTTGGGGTTAGAAAAGGGGGGGTTGTCTTATACATTGGGTCATCTTATAAACAGAAGAATACGGTAATTGGTTTAATTTATATCCCATATTTTCCCAATAGTGGAACCCAAGGGGTCACCTGGTCAGTCTTTTGCTCTATGCACCTTGTACTTAAGGTACAACAGATATCTTTAATTATCTATCTGCATATATTAATAAATTAGCTTATGCAATTTGAAAGCAAAAATGTCCTCCTTTTTAGTGGCAAATCTCCTCTTTTTACATGATTTATATCCTCCATGCCCTTCATTCTGGTGATGCCTGTTCTCTTTTTTGGCAATGTAGGAATGGCCATCCTATTCTGGACTGTTCAGAGAAGAACTAGGTTGTGCCCTGCAAAGCCCACAGTACAACAGGACTTGACTATATGGACAACAAGAAAAGCACAATAAAGAGAGGCTTTGAACAGATGTGGGGGGAGGGGTAGCAAAACCATCAGGTCAGACATTAGCTGAGCATTAAAATAAAGGAGGTTAAATTCTTTTCCAAATTACAGTGGTGCCTCGCAAGACGAACGCCTCACAGGACAAAAAACCCGCAAGACGAATGGTTTTTGCGATCCCTGTGGCGCCTCACAAGATGGCTTCTATGGCCATGCTTCACAAGACGAATATTTTTCACAAGACCAATGCCTCGCAAGATGAATGAATTATTTTCGTCTTGTGAGGTTCCCATAGGAATGCATTGCAATGCTTTTCGCAAGACGAAAATTTTGCAAGACAGCGCTACTCGCAGAACAAATTACATTCATCTTGCGAGGCACCACTGTATGTTTGTTCAAACATTGCACAATAAATTGGATTGAGATGAATGCTCATTTACAACATATCTTAGTGGACATATTTAGAAGGCTAGTCCTCTTTTATGACCAAAAAAAAAAAATTAAGACACTGTTTAAAAACTAGAGCTACTATAATAATGATAACCTTTCAACTGCAGAACTGGAAGGGACCCTCTCAAGGAGGCACAGTGGGGAATTGAACCCCCAACCAGAGACCTAAGCCACTGAGCTATCCTATAAATGAGTTCTCATTTGCCATCAAAGAATAGGGGGAAATATAACCTGGATTTTTCTCTTTAATATTTACTCATCATTTATATGATGGGAGAAAGGGAATTTTAACCATTCTATACTTCTAGAAGAACAACCAGAAGCCTTCACAAGATTAAATTTAAAAACATTACAAAATTATCACATGGGAAAGAAGCATTGGGGAAGAAATGAAAAAGAGTTATAACATGAACAATGTCTGTGGCTAAAACAACCACTCAGGAACCTGGCATTTATGTATCAGCTCATGTATTGGGGGAGAAGGCGGCGGCTTGCAAGCATTTTCTGATCTTGGCAGACCTTATAGTTACATGACCTCAGCTAAGGAGTCTTCTTATAACCACTAATGCGGGGGAGGAAGTGGCTTCAGTTCCAGGGATGCAAAAATGCTTAACACAGTTCCTTATGAACTTTTCACAGACCATTTTGCTGTAACAAGACCATTGGGACAGATCTCTTTGGACGCTTTCTGAACACAGGGAGCCATGCGGAACAACAAAAACATCTATTATCCAAGAGAAAAAGTCAAAAACAGCCAAATTCATACATGATCATGTCACTGCAGATACTATATGCTCTTTGACCCCAGTGACAAAACATCTCACCATTACAAGCTTTTCAATACTCATGCTACATTGATTCCAATGGATCTTGACTCTGTTTTAAGACACAGTTGTAAACAGGCGGTCACATTCTAATGTGACTAAGAAACAGAGTCCAGGATGGAACTTTGCAAATGACAAGAGGCTTGAATCTTAATAACTAAGGACTCTAGGTGGCTCCTGACTAGGATACTGGAGGGATTCACACATACACTAATTTATCAGGTGAAGTGCCTGCCTTACGTCATCCATAAATCACCCTTACTGAGAATAAAGGTAAGCCACAGATCTAGGTCCTGCTGCAGTTTTGTCTCCAGAAACATTTCTGGGCTGCCATACTGTGGAAAGAAGAAAAACACTGCATTCATGGAGCAGGAGAAGAGATAGGGGGATATTGGCAATGGTGAATAACCAAGTCCAGTGGGATGGTGGGCTGAGATAAGAAACTGAGCATTAAAGGAGCATGGAAGAATGCTTCTTTGATGCTCCATTAATGCTTCAACCTTCAAAGAGAAAGAGTACTAGTTTCTAGGTATTTATTTATCCCTTAACTAGTTGAGGTAAAGCAGTGTTCTGTTTATATACACACAGACCCATAGCTCCTAAAGCACTGTCTGAGTGGTTTACCATTTAATTATGCAGGCTACCTGTTGGCTGCCCCCAGCAAGCTTGGTACTCAGTTTACCAACCTTGGAAGGATAGAAGGCTGAGTCAACCTCAAGCCTGGGATCAAACTCAGGTTGTAAGCCGAGTCTTCACTGCAGTACTGCAGTTAAACCACTGTACCACAAAGTCCTCTTATACATAACACCTTTCATAGGGTACCCAACTCAATACAGTCTGGAGTAAATAAAATGGTGTTTAAGTGTATGGTACAAATGCAGGAGCAGGTGATACCTTAATTGGACCACTTTTTAAAAAAACAAAAATTAGCTAGTTTTCAATGATAATTCATCTTCTTCAGGCTGTGCACCAAGTATTGATTGATTGATTGATTGATTGATTGATTGATTGATTGATTGATTGATTGATTGTATTTATACCCCGCCTATCTAGTCATATAGCATTTATCATTGTGTAATCTGATTTGCGTGGTTAATTATATTTTATTATACCATTTGAGAATATTTTGTTTATATAATGCTTCACTGTAGACAAAGTTGAATGTTCACCTATACGGGGCCAAGATGAGATACATTTTGCCCCTCGTTACCTACCCTGGAGCTACCAACATAGAGTTGGCAATGATGGGGAAAAGGGGGGGGGGGTGTTGCAGCTTAAAGACAACAACATGAAATGTTTGACTCTGTGCCATACTGGGCATGGATAAAACCTAAGCAATGGGGAAATAGTATTTATTAAAATTGCCATGGCTAGTCAGAGAGGATTTTAGAATACATGGAATGAATACATCCTGACTAGTTGTAAGGCCAGGCATGATGGTGGCCTTGATAGGATGTGATATCAGCTTCTTAAAACTCATTTCCAATTCATTGCAGAATGCTGGTATGCCTGATAGCTGTACCAATTTTGAGCTTCAGATTGTATGAAAATATACCAGGTAGGTATGAAAAGCTGAGAAATTCTGTTGAGTAGTTGACTGCCTCTTTAGTGTCTTTTACAGTACAAACTAGAGCAAGGTTAAATCAAGGAAAGGCTGGGTTAGAAAGGGATAGAATAATAAGGGCAGACCTCTCCTTCAAACCAAGGCTCTCCTACCCAGCCATGGAATCACACAGGCCTTTAATCAATTCTCCCCTATGCAAAAGCTCTGAAAGAAAGAAAGAAAGAAAGAAAGAAAGAAAGAAAGAAAGAAAGAAAGAAAGAAAGAAAGAAAGAAAGAAAGAAAGAAAGAAAGAAAGAAAGAAAGAAAGAAAGAAAGAAAGAAAGACTCTTGTACTCTTGTACCTTTCATATAGTAGAATGGCAACACCATAAACAACCAATGAAGCAAACACAGATTTTCTTTCTTTTGTTTCATCCCCCAGCTGCTTTGGAAAATAAAATAAAGCAAAATGAAACAAAATAAATTAATAAATATAAATGTGACTTAACATATTTAACATTCACTCAAAGAAATCAGCCTTCCTAGCTGTAATGAGAAAGCATTGCTGTTGTTTTTAGTTTAATTGATGACATGTTTATTTAATTTTGAGTTGCTGTTATATTATGTAACTATGATTTAACATTTGTTCCTATTGATGTTATCCATCCAAAGTGGCCCAGGTAGCTAGATGGGCAGTAAACAAACAAATAAACAAACAAAACATGAAGGTTGTCTTCTTTCAGGGCATCAGCTGAAGTCTCTAAGCAGGAAATAAATTGCAAGGCAAGAGGTATTGCAGGATAAGGAAGTCTGATATCTTGTATTAGTGATTTGAAAACTTGAACATCCATCTCCACCTTTTCCCAGCTGGTGCTAGGTCTCACTCTGAACATGTTTGTAAGTGCAACCCCCTTGTGCAACATCAGGTTGCAAAACAGCCAGAGGGGAAGAGAGCAGAGATCCAGTGGGTACCTGCTTATCCTATAGCCCATCACACACTCTCAAGCAAGGTTCCTGAGATGCCCAAGAGATGCAACTCACAAGCCTCTTTGTCGCACAAGCCCTGACCAACAGAGGCGCGAGCACTAGGAAAAAAATAACTGGGCTGTGACTCAGCCTTCCACAAGTCCCAACAGCTGTAGAGGGTCTGGAAAAACTCCTCACATATCATGGGTCCCACAGGAAAGGCAAGCCCTGGGGGGGAGTGGCATGGATACAAGTCCTAGTGGGAATGGTGCAGGATATATACCATGTCTCCCCAGAAATAAGACAGGGTCTTATATTAATTTTTGCTCCAAAAACACATTATGGCTTATCTTCGGGGGATGTTTTATAGTCATGTCATCATGTTGCTGCACAATGCTGCACAATGGTGGAGGGCAGGGTTTCACTTAACTAGGGCTTAATTTTGGGGTAGGGCTTATATTACGGGCACCCTGAAAAATCATAACAGGGCTTATTTTCAGGTTAGGTCTTATTTTCAGGGAAACAGGGTAGCAGCAATGACAGCAATTGCTTCAGCTACAGGACCCCTTCATCATCTGACTAGGCACCGAAAAAGATCCCTTCCTTCCTTGCTTTGGATTGGCATATTACCTAGTTTGATAGGGTTTTTTTCACAAATTCTGGGCTCACTTCCCAACAGGCCCCCTTTTGTCCGTGTTTCCATAGTTTGGCCTAAAGACTGTTTTTCACACACACCGCAAACTTTGCCTTTGTCCTACCTCTACAACTTCATAAGTTCCTGCCCCTGTGACATCACAAGGAGATGCCCCTGGACCCAGATTTTATCCCTGAAGTCAGAGTGAATGGGACACTGCTAATTCAGCAATCACTATACAGAAGCTGTCAAATGGCAAAAAACTGAAATCCTCTGTGTCAGCACAAAACAAGGCTGAGTCAACAGTGAAGAGTTTTAACTGATATTTCCAGGAAGTCTTGGAAAAGAAATATGTGCTTGCGAAGTTACTAAGGGGAAAATATGGTTCCTATTCTCATTGGCCAGGGACCAAAGAGTCCTCTGTGTGTGTTGGGCAGAGACCATGAGGGTTTGTGGCAGGAAGCAACCCCTTCACTTATTTCCAATATGAAAAATAAGATGTGCTGATATATTTATAAACAGTCCTGCCCTAACTGCAAAGGTCACTGCCCCAATGCTGAACAGCAGGTTTTTAACTCCTTTCCTTTACCTGCATTCAGGCAAATTACTTTTTTTTAAAAGGAATTTAACTCCCAGAAAAACCTAACCAGTGAGTATGGCCAATCTTTTCATGATCTGTCAAGGGCCCACGCATAAAATAACTATGTTATTTGACAGAGGCAGCTAGTTCACTAAGCTTCCACCACCCCTCACCCTCTGTCATAGTAATCACCTTTGTACTTCCCCATGGTCTCTAATGAGATCTCAATATCTGTAATTTATATTGCCAAAATGTGTTTTTGCAATGAAAACTGCAGGCATAGGGGAGCAGTCAGGATTGCAAGTGGAGTAAGTGTTAAAACTGCCCTCCCCACAACTTCTGTGCTACTGTGTCCTGGTTCAGACCAGGTTCCCTGTTTACCTTGGTGGAGGGGTTGGCAACCTTTGGCCTTTCACTCCAATAATCCCAGCCAAGACAGGAAATGGTAAGGGACTGTGGGAGTTGTACTCCAAAGAATCAGCTAAGCCAAAAGTCTCCATCCTGTTTCAACTGGTCAAGATATATACAAAAGGACCCAGGCTTTCATGTTATGACTTTTCATGAGAGTGCAAGAAAAGTAGCTAATATTTAATTATAACAATGATTACTTGCTGTCAAGTCGATCCCTGCCTTGCCAGGGTTTCCTAGCAATAAAATACTTAGAAAGGGTTTACCAGTCCCTTTGAGTGACACTGCAGGGACCGGTAAAGCTTTGCCCAAGGCTACACCAACTGTCTGTCCCCCTGGGAGGCACAGTGGGGACTTAACTTCCCAATCCTTGGCCTTGTAGCCAGACACCCCAAATCACTTAGCTATCCAGCCAGTTTTTATTACAGAAACGTCTCCATCAGGCAAAAGAAAAAAGGGTGTGAAGTCTTTGTTGTTCAGAAGATCAAAATAACTGGTAAATCTATAATGTTGGTAAATGCACAGCAGTTGCTAATCTAGCAAAAAATAAATAAATAAAATAACTTTAGCATAATCTTTATTTCTACTTTTTAAATGTTATTACAGTACCAGATGCTTTGAATTTAGCAGCATGATAGCACTTACCATTTATTAGCTGTTCTGAACAACTCAGACTTCACAAGAGTATTTCCTTCTGCCTGATTGAGCGTTTTGCATAACAAGAATTTGGACATACCCATTATGAACAGAGAACAGAACACCACAATACATGTCTACAAGTACTGTACTGTATGCTCGTGTAGAAAACAGGTCCAACAATCCTAACATTACGGAACAAGTTGGCACGGTGATTATTTATCCGTTCCAGTAGCTCCTGGACAGCTAGAAACGTGAAGCATTTCAGAGAACTGATGTCAAAATCCAGAAAAATGCTGTCTGCTGACCCATGTGGAAAGTTATAGTTCCCATTTTGAAGAACTGCTGACAATGTATAAGAGTTCAATTTGTTGTACAGACCAGCAAGAATTCCTTAATATGTAACATTCACATGATTATCTTCTTTTTAGCACTTTTTCCACTTGGGTTCATTAACTAGCCCCTCATTTGTACTGCTGAAGAGGTTCTAAATTAACAAAAAATTAAAAAGTCCCCGAACTATCATTTTGACCACTGTATGTTTAGGCGTTGCAGATCTTTTGAGAAAATGAAATGTTTCTTTTTCACAAAGCAAATGTTCAGAAAATACAAGTCTGTAAGGGCTTCCATTTCTCTCATAGTTTCAGTTCCACCATGTTCACCACAGCTATGAAACAGAGTCCTCTTTAGACATGCCTCTGCGTTTAGAATGAGACTGAAGAAGCAGAACTGGCACAACCACCTGCCATTAATTTTTGGGACTCTCATTTATAATTTTCCTGCACTATCCACAAAATATTGGCACATGACCTGAGGAAGTGGACTTCCTTGTGCCTCTGTCAGGCTGTTTGGATAGACTTTGTTTGTATATATCAGTCTCCCAATGCCTTCCACAATCTCCCTCACCTTACTAGCATGATCAATGGTTATGGTGGTAGAGGATGATGGGGACTTTTATTTCAATATATTAGAAGGGCAGTGCCTTGAAGGCGGCTGCAATAAATCAGTAAAGAGCAGCAAAATAGTAAAATACATGGAGTCAAATCATACAATGTGTCACTGGTATCTCAAATCACTTAGTGTTTCCACAAATACGGTACATCCATAAATTCAAACTGTAAAGAAATCCTGGGCTTTCCTCCTAGTAATCAATCACAGTACAAAGTGAGTTCACTAGAAAACTATGGAATGTTTGAAAAGCTTTTGCTGAGAGAGTCAGATGTTCTTTACATTTATGGAATTCCTACTTGGACCTAATTATAAAATATATTGCCATGTCTTCATTTATTTGGTGTCTCAAGGTGACCAGTGGAACTATTGTCATTTAATACAAGCTCCTGATCTAGTCGTATGTAGCTGAGATGAAGGAACTTTGGGGGTCCAACTTTGGCCATTTCAGACTACAACTCCAAACATCCTTCACTATTGGCTACTATGGCCAGGGATTCTTGGAGATGAAATCTAAAATAACTAGAGATCTAGAGGTTTTCCACTCCTGTGTTAATAAAATGTCAATAGGGATCTTAGCACAATGTGATACTGTTGTTCCTATATGTTTAATCTGTAACTGCAGTGCAGACTTTTGTGGGATAAAGCACATGAATTGCATCATAGTAGGCACAAAGTTAAAGAAGACCAGCTGTGCAGGATAGAAACAGAGGGAGATAAACTTGTGTTAATTCTTCTTTGAGAAAGACTCAGCTCCTTTTATGCGAAGCTCCTTATCCAGGCACTGGTCATGCCAAGATCTCCTTGTCTTTACTGACACACCTTCAGATCACTATGCAGAAGAGCATAGAATCCAGTCCAAATCAAATGGGACTCCCATCTACTTTCTGTACACCACATAGAACTTCAACGGATGGCAGCTCCCAACAGTCTCAGACATAAGTACTTCTCAGCTTTGCTATCAAAGCTCCTTTAAATGGACATGCCAGGATTTGATACTATCTGCAAAGCTTGTGTTGCACTACTGAGTGATGTGTCCCTCCCCCACTTCTTTCAATGACATGAAAAAGCACCCTAAATTTAAATCCCTATCTATATTAAAACTTACGTGGTTAAAATAAAATAAAATAAACTGCATTGACACAAACAACAGCTGGCCAAAATCCTTAGATTTCATGTCTTGCAGAAGTACAAAGGAGATCTGCAAACCCTTTAATGTTAAAACCAGCCTTTGGCACAGCTCACAGTAGAACTGCTTGCTTGGAATTCAGCTCTTTCCACCAGCACTCCAAAGTCCACCAAGCTATTGTACAAGATGCCAAAGTTGCTCTTTTTTTTTACTCACTTCTAGCCATCTTGCTCCCTTGTTAGCAGCCTGTACAATCTCCACTTTTTTCAGAGTGACATGGTAGACTGCTCCTTCCTCTTCCTCATCTCCCAAGTCCTGAACTGAGACCTGCCACAAACAGAAAATAAATCCTTGGGTCATTTAAAATAATGGGGGGGGGGGGGGGGAGAGCGAGAGGATGCGAGTACAGAAGGTTGCTTTCCTTATATGAAAAAATCTAGGTCAACTGCTGTAGAACTTTGTTACAGAGAGATTACTTCTCAGGACGACTGGTACTGGAAATATATATTATAATTACAGAGCAAGAGATACTTTTCCACAATGGCAAAGAGGGAATACACTTGGCAGACTCCCCTTACCCTGATTATTTGAACACTTTCTGAGGTTCCCGTTTCTAGCTTCTCCCCACCCCCACCCGGACTTGAACCCTGACTTGAACATATTTGAAATAGTTTTACAATGTCTTTTCATAAGGAAATGCTCCCTACTTGCCTCCTTAAAGTTATTTTCTCTACTCTTTCAGTTGCAAGGACCACTGACAGAAAACAGGCACCGAAATTATTGTAGGTCCTCACTTTTTCTTCTCTTCTTATTGCGATAACGATCTGAAATTATTCCAAAGCCTTTTGTTTTTCATTTGTAAACTTCTTCTCAGAACATTGGGTGGGGGGGGGCGGAACATTAGCGATCTTACAGACATCTTCCAATAAAGTTTTTAAAAAGTTACACGTCAGAAAGCGGAAAGGAAAAGCCATCATAGCATTTCATTTGCAGGCAAATTCATTGGAAACCTCTCCTACAACATGACCCCGCTTGGCATGTCTTAAAGCAGATTAATACATATGTAAACACATATTAATACATATGTAAACACATGTGAAGAAAGCATCCGCAGTCGATCCTAAGGATTTCGCAGCTAGTTTCCTTTTCCGAGCTGATCCCGATTGCTCCCTCCACCCTTCTTCCCCTGAACAAGTCAGTCCCCTAGCAAGGATCAGCATCATTTCAAAACTACTCATTTCCACGAGTCATGGCAGAAAAGTGCGAGCAGCAAACATTTTTAAAGATACTGTATTTATTCCCTGGAGAAGCAGGGGGGGAGGGGAGGGAGGAAATGTACCCTCGTCCTTCCCCCCCCCCAAAAAAAACACAAGCTTGTCCCTGGGAAGAGGGGTTTTTCTGTCTCAAGGAAACCGCTTTAGGAGAGCCTATGAGGTCTTGGTTACCATTTTAGCTCTCCAAAGCCACTTCATCCTGAGTTTTTTCTTCGGTGCCCCGAATGGGCATGGCAAGTCCCGCCAGAAGAAGCCTGTAAGAATCCACTCGCAGGGACGTCTTCCCCACACAGTCAGGCACCATTCCCGCGCTGCTGCTGCTGCTGCTGCTCCTCCTCAAGCCTCGGCAGTCAATTCATGACCACAAAGAGCCTCGACTGAGGCGCAGAGAGAGACACAGATATGAAAGAGAGACTCCTCCCCCTCCCTACACACACACACACACACACACACACACGCTCCCCCTCCCTACACACACAGACACACACACGGTTTTCCTGTTTACATTAGAGAACCGGGCTTTGAGCAAAGGAAGAGTTACTATCAAGTCCTCCTCTTGGCACGTCAGAGATCCTCCAGTCTGTGCCGTTTCTCTGAAGTTTTATCATCTTAACGTTTCCAGACAGGCACCAGGTGCCAAAACAAAAACGTGACTCTTCCCCCCCACCACACACCCCCATTATGTTTCCTTCACCAGCGGAGGAGGGGAGGAAATCTAAGAATGGTGAAAGGAGAGCGTTTGCTAAACTTCTGTTCTTCTCTGCACTCGGAGACTTCTTCGTAGCGTTGGCACTGAATGGCCCCCAGAGTAGTACATTGCCAGTAGAAAGCAGTCCCCACCACCCGATTCGCACAGTACCTCAAGAGTTTTAAAATGCCATTCACAACTGGAAATGCCGCTGGCCCAGAAGATCCTGGTGGCTGCAAGCTATGTCAGGATAAACTTAATAACATTAGCTTTATTGTATCATTTAAATTGTATGGTCTATAATTATTTTTATTCTTATTAACCACCCAGAGTGACTATTGACCAGATGGGTGGTCTAGAAGGTAAGTAAGTAAGTAAAATAAATAAGTTAAGTTCTAAGGAGCCACAGGACTCTTCTCTTTTTAAAGCTTGAAATCATTCTTCAACCCCTTAAGTTAGAAAAAGGATCGCCATCACAGACGAGAAGGCATTGGGGCAAAAAGAATGGGTGGTTTTACAAGTGACACAAAAAAGTGTTGTGAAACTTTTCCCACCTGGGCCCCTAGATCAGCCAGCCTCACTTATTCTTTTTTTTAATTAAAATTCAAACATACAGAAAACAGCAATAGACACAGAAGAAAAGGAAAGTTAAAAAAAGACAGCAGACCAAGTATAAAAGGAAAAAAAGCTAACGAAACCCTCTATTAAACTAAACCCTCCCCCCTTTGGAGTCAGAGACTCCAGCCTCATTAACCCCTCTACTCTCCCCAGTTTGGTTTCCATTGTATACTAAGTAGATATACATATATATTATAAACTTTGCCCTACACTCCTGTCTTCTGGGCCCAAGAGTATATTAGTTCCCAGCTTTGTTTTACATAGTCTCTTGGTTGTTCCCGTAGTGCTTCTGTTAGAGTGTACAGTTCTGCTATGTCCCATAGCTTCATTTGACAACTCTTCTATCGTCGGAACCTCTTCGGTTTTCCATTTTTGGGCCCAGAATAGTCTGGCGGCTGTGAGTATATACATTAGCCAATGCTTCAATTTATTATCATTAATTCCTGATATGACATTCAATAATACCATTTCAGATTTTATATCTAATTTCTGAAAGAGACAATGGTAAAATGGGCAAAATTTTTGGATACAATATAGATCTTGATGATTGGACTATGATGTGGAAAGAAAGCTGTAAGATGATTAAACCAGTAAATCTTAGAGAAAATATCCTCAAAATGTTCTACGGTTGGCATTACACACCTGTAAGACTAGCAAAAATGTCAGAGGGTAACAGCAATATATGTTGGAAGTATAAAAAATGCAGGAACTTATTATCATATGTGGTGGACATGCGAAAAGGTCACAAATTACTGGACACAGATATGGGAATTAGCAAAAGAAATTACCCAGCCTCACTTATTCTTGATTTCTTTGGTGGTTTAACCTATCCATTGGCTCCCAACAACTTTGGGACGTCTTTGGGACACTTTTGCGCATCTGTGAAAGCAATCCATTTCTCTAGTCTAATGGCTAGCCTTGGACAAGTCCAGTGAAGCCCTTCTTGTCTGTTATGGCAATTAAGTGGAACCCTCATGCTCCAAGACAATTTACCTTTGGATTCTGCTGCTAGGTGCAGACAAGACAGGAAGCCATCACTTTCATGATCTGCTGCTTAGGCCCTGGTCACACAAGGGAAATGTTAGATAGTTATCCACCAGTTACGTCAGTAACTGGTCACACAACACAGAGTCAAGACCAAGACATTTTCCCAGCAAGCAGTGTAACTGCAGAACATTTCACCATCACCAGGAGGGTTGTGTTACTTTGTACCTTTGTTGCACTGGCGCATTCCTTACCAGGATTGCCTGTGTTCATGACTTGCTTTCCTTCTTTTCAGAATCGAAGCCAGGAAGGTGGCCACCATTACTGCAGCATGCACATTTTTTTTAAAAATGTCCTGCCCGATACGTCAATACATTGGTAAAAGTATGTCACCAGGGTGCAAATTTTTTTTCCTTTCCTGTGGGAAGATACATTGAAACATTAGTAGGGTAATATCACTGGGGGGGGGGTGATTGCCAGTACTGCTGCATGGATATCCCAAGTCCACTATGTGCAATGCATTTTTGTAGGAACAGCCAGTACAACAGAGGAACACTTTCCTAAACAGAAACCCCTTCCCGGTATAATTTCAAACCTCGTGTGCGAGTCTGCTCCCCCCCACATGTGGAGTTCTGTTGTGGCAGGAATGAAAAGGGCTGGAAACCACAGCTGTGGGTGCACGAAGGAGGAGGGAAACTGTATGGAGGGGGGGTGGAGGCAAGCACGCTTGTGCATTCAAGCACTTTAGAGGGAGGCTTGTTTGTGATAAATATTACGTAATTCAAATATTACGACATGCCTCTCTGCCAGGTTGAAGAGTGGCTCGTCAATCGCGAGCTCCAGAGTGATAGGATGGCATTGCACAACCCACGGCAGTGGCTGTTCGGTGAATGGACTGTCCAGCACCATGGGCCGGACCCTCGTTATCTCCACCTGTTTGGGGGTATTCATATTTGTATATGAATACCTCCATCTCTATTTGGGACACACTTTTTGGGGGGAAAACAAGGAAAGAATAAGTAGCACATTTCAGGTGGAAAATTATTCACTTATTTTTTAATTATGTTAGATTTCGTTAGGGCTTCAATGATATAGAACAGTGATGGCGAACCTATGGCATGTGTGCCACAGCTGGCACGTGGAGCCCTTTCTTCTGGCATACAAGCCATAGGTCACTACTCCCCCCCCCCCCCGCACAGCCAAACCTCATGAGGTGGCTGCAGCTGGGATTCCCCCTTCCACCGCCACTTCTGGGTCCTCCGGGTCTGTCACCATGATTCCCCCTTAAGCCGCCATTTCCAGTTCTGGTCTTCTGGATCCGGGTCCATTGGCATGCCACCCACTGTCGTTCCCCCCCCCCCCATTTTGGGCACGCAAGCCCAAAAAGGTTCACCACCACTGGTATAGAAGGATTAAGATACAGTTCTTTATTCTGGTTTCACTTCAGAGCAATGAAATTGGAAATGTATATGAAGTATTGCACTCATCTACAAAAGTCTGTATATGTGTTGCTGATTTTTCCAGCACCCAAAACTAATGAAATGTATCAGACAGTATGTGGGACTGGGGAGGAGCCACCTCCGAGGCTGTCCCAACTGTGACTGGGCCTTCCACCTCATTGCCTGGGTCAGTGGATTTCCAAACATTGAGTTTATCTATGGACTGGGGAGTTGGGACAGCAGCAAAGGAACCAACAGGGAACGCCAGATAGGAGGAGGAAAGTGTGGCAGCAAAGATGGTGGAATATAAAGGAGAGTTGGGAACAGAGAAGGAGGCAGACGTCTGGGCAGAATGGGAGACTTGTGAGGCAGAGTCACAGGGGCTGGAGGCGGAGCATAGCTGCAAAGGTTAGGAGGTTGTGTGACACAATGATCCCTGGACTGGCAAATGGATAGACCTGACCATTCTGCCAGAGGAGGCAGAGGGAGTGTGTCGTGTCCAACAATGGCAGCATTTACACCCATTAGGGTGAATGAGCCCGCTGACACCATTGATGCCAGAGGCATGGGAAGGATCTATATCTACATGGGAAGATCTGCTGTAACCAAAGAACTGACACAGGGAGTGGAGGCCGCCATCTGGCAGACCCAGCCCTCAGCAGTTGACAGATCGACTGCAACCCCCCCAAAAGCAGTGACCTTGCCGCCAGTCACATCAATCTCTGGTTGGAGAGGGCCACTGCTGCCGCCACATTTGCCACCCAGTCATCTCACAGCTCCTCAGGAGTCACCTGGTATGAGGCAGCTGAGATCCAAGGGACTAGAGTAAGGGGCCACTTGACCACCACAATCCACCACCCGTGTTGTGGCATGCCTTGCCTAGCACCTATGGGATACCCTTGACCCCTGGGAGGAGAAGGGTTTTGTCCCACCATTGCCCACTGCCACTTAAAGACCCTGACCCTTGGCCCAGACTGAGGAAGGGGAAACTCTTTTTGTTCTGTTTAGCGACATAGCTTGGTAGAGCCCTGTTGGCTTCTTTTGTTGACGTTAAAGTTTGAATATACCTGCTCATTTTTCTGCAGCTTGACTCTGTGTCACAGAAGAAGCTGATGGGGCCGCTTGCACAGTACAAGCCTGAACAAGTGCTAAGGTTAATGAAAAATCAGTCCCTTTGCTTACCTCTTGTTTCACTAGTACATGGCACACAGTGAAATAAGGTCTTCCATAGGTACCACAGGACTCTATGCTTTCCTTTGGTTTCAGAGGCTTCATGATCAGGATAGCTTTGGAGAACTGAGTCATAAGAATCATAATCCTTCAGTAAAGGAACAGACATAATGTTAATATTAGCAATGGCATTTTTACCCTGAATATAAGGGTGTAATAAAATATACATTTATTGTTTTAGCAATATACCCAAGCTTTGAAAATTATCCCCCAATAGGTTAGTAATGCATAATACTAGTCCACATCTTCATGCCATCCCTAGATGACTCAAAAATATTTTCTTACAGGTAACGCAGAAATGGAAATTATTGGCTTCTCCTTCTCCATTCTCTCACATACAGGTACATGGATAAGTGGAGGTATGTTCTACTCATGTCACACCTATGCCTTGCCTGCGACTGACTATGGATCAGATCTGTATATCAGAAATTTATCCCTTGCATTTTAATACAAATTATTATCACTTGCACAACAACCACAACAAAGTTATGGCCAATTGCCCCCCCCCCCCCCAAAATTATCATGCAGTAAAGTCGACTTACCTGACTTAGACCAAAATGTTTTGTTTCCTGATTGCACTGCCAGTTGAATCATGTTTCAGTGCTGGAGATGGGAATGCATCCTCTAGCAGACCTAAAGCGAGCAAGCCAGACCCGAAGGCAGAGCAGGCCATTTGGGACACATGGCTGTGTCTTCTACTACAAAGGAACAACTGGGAGGAGGAAGAAGGAACAATAAGGAGATCATTACTGTAGCTGCTGCTGCTCCCCAAGTATATACCATCGGAGGCAGTTTCCTTCCTCTTCTTAATGGTAGGGCCCACTCTGTCCACCAACCTGACTGGAACTGAGGACCAGCTGTCATCAAATCACATTAGTCTCTGCCTCGTGACGTCTTTTATCTCTTTATCCAGAAGATGAGCTCTCCATTCCTGTCCTTCTTTCCAACTCACCTGTTTGAACAGAACAAACTGATCGTTAAATGCTGAATAAAGTTGTAGCCCATTCTCATTTATCTCTTATTTTTTATTCAAATTTTTTTTATTCTGCCTTTTGCCTTCAAAAGAACCCAAAACAGCTTATATGATTAAAAAGACAATATTTAAAAGCTTAAAACAGTAGGTATACAAATATTTTAAAAGAACATTTAAAAAGAGTATTATATTAAAAACAGCAATAAAATCAATACTAAGACACATTTAAAAGAGCGGAACACAACAATCAATTTAAAAAACCCATCTTCGACCAGTTTTACATATTTTAAAGCAAAAGGCGGTTCCAAGGTTGCATGCAGCTTCCAAAGGGTGTTGTTGTGGCCCCTGGCAACACCTGAGTCTCCCCTCAAATAGTTTTCCCAGGTTCAAAAGGTGGATTTCTATTCCTAAAGACCCCCAAGAGCAGCAATTAATCTTTTAAGGAGATTGCATACTGTTCTTACTGTTTAAAAGAAAACACACACTATGTTTTCACACTTTTAGCAGTCCATATGCCTTCCAGAGGATTCTGGAGGTGGAAAATTGTCTCCTGGACACACCAAAGTGGTCCACCCCAGTTTATAATTTGGTTTTGTGAACTGGTACCACCAGTTCATGAAGGGATGCGGTGGCGGGTTAAACTGCAGAAGCCTCTGTGCTGTAAGGTCTGTAGATCTTCAGCTGTAAGATCGAATTCATGTTACGGAGTGAGCACTCTCCGTTTGTCCCAGCTCCCGCCAACCTAGCGGTTCAAAGCACGCAAATGCGAGTAGATAAATAGGGACCACTCGGTGGGAAGGTAACAGCGTTCCTTGTCTAAGTCGCACTGGCCATGTGACCACAGAAGATTGTCTTCAGACAAACACTGGCCCTATGGCTTGGAAATGGGGATGAGCACCTCCCCTAGAGTCTAACACAACTGGACAAAAATTGTCAAAGGGAACCTTTACCTCTACCTACCACCAGTGTGCTGATGACACCCAACTCTCTTTGATTTTTAAGATCTTCCAGGTGGCTCTTATCTCAGTCTCTCAGGCTCCAATGTGTGGTCACCAAGCCCTCAATCCACCCCGAGCCAATTTCCCCCCTAGTATCTACAGTCCTCTCTTAGACAGCTGAAATTCTACTTGTAAAAATAACCTGACATTCATTATGTGTTTTCTCTTTCATCAATTTAAAAATTCACTGTGAAAAACAACAGTATTCTTGCAAGAACACCAAATCAATTGATTCAAGTATTTTGACTCCAGCTCCAAGAATCACCACCACTCATAGCTAGTGGTAGAGAATTACAGGAATTATGGAGAGCCAAGAGCCTCCCACTCCTGAACTAACTAATAAAGATAACATTGATCTTTGTGCCAATGACATGGCCATGAAAGATCTTATAACTTCTTGACACACAATGCTTCTAAGGAAGTTTCAAGTCACATGATCACTGGGGAAAATCTTTAATGCTTAAGCTGAAGAAAGATTAATGCTATCTGCTTATTTGAGAAACACAAAATTTCTGATTCTTTGAATCAGGCAACCTCTCGGGGGCTGGGAACCCTTTCCCCAACCCATGTTAAATAAGCTGCACCACAGCCTTTCAGTTTTTCACTTCTCCCAGAAACCTTGGGAGAACCATTTGCCATTTAAATGTAACACATGCATCCTGGCTAATCAGAAACAAGACGTGATAGGCTGGACACTTCCAGTTTCTTAAGAAGGCTAACTCTGGATTAAATGAGGTCTGAAGGCAAAATTACATTTAAATAGCACGGCGAAATTGGGATGGGGGGAAGGTGGCCACACACTGAGGCCTGAGAGACTGAGAGTAGGGCCTCCTGGAAGACCTTAAAAAGCAGATGAAGTTGGGTGTCATCAGCGCATTACTGGTACCAGACCACAACATTTTGGACAGCCTCTTTCAGGTTTTTCATGCATACAGTATGTGAAACATTATGAGGAATCATGGAACCCTGAGACACTTCATAGGCTCATGGTCAGAGTGTTGAACAGGAGACCCCCAGCACCACTACTATTCACAAAGTGACACCACACAAGGGAAAATCCCAGAAGCTGACTCCTTTTTTTAAACCAGTTAACCACTTCTCAATTGTCAGGCCTGTTATTCAACAAGTGTGAATGACCATGAGCAGAGGAAGATATCCCGTAGACCATCTTGACTACTGCAATTGGTGTTGTCCACATTCAGGCTGCCCTCTGCTATGTAAAGCTTGACATCCTTTTTCCTGCTGGCAATGTGGGCATGATATTTTGCAGCAATATGAGGCTATTTCCTGACTTTTTGAGTTGTGGGTACAGAAGCACAATATCCCATATTCATAAAGCAGAGGTTTTTTGAAGAATTAAATTTCCTGGCTTAAACAGGAGTTTCAATATGCAAATGCTACATACAAGTTCAATTACTTGAATTTGTGTGTAGTTACTGGTTACTGAGAGAAAACAGAAGAAAGAACAGCTTGGATATAGCTGTATTCTCTCTTTGCTAAAATATTTTCAAGGACTGTTTTGGACTTACTATAATGGTGAGGCAAAGGTGCGAGTAGGTACAACACATACAATAGTTAAACTAATGTTGCCATGCCCACTCTGTCAAATGCAGACTGGAAAACTATGTTCCAATTTCATATTCCTTTCTTTGAGTTAGGCAAGCTGAGGAAGAAAAGCTATGTTGAAGCAAATCATCTATGGATATGTTGTGTGCATGTTTTCCAAAAGATGTCCGTTTGCTTTTTGAAATTTGAAAAAAGGAAGAAGTTGGGGTTAGCAAAAAATCTTACTGGAAACCAAGGTCAAAATCATGCTTACTATGTGTATGTGAGAAGAACAGTGAAGAAAGACAGGGACAAAAATCAAATCATTTGAAATGTGGTGTTGGTACAGATACTAAAGATGGCCAGAAAACCAGAAAAGTGGGTGCTCAATCCAGTCATTCGAGGAAAAATGATTAACCTGAGTCTACCCTATCATGTAAGGGACGTGGTGGCGCTGTGGGCTAAACTGCAGAAGCCTATGCTGCAGGGTCAGAAGACCAGCAGTCGTAAGATCGAATCCATGCGATGGAGTGAGCTCCCGTTGCTTGTCCCAGCTCCCGCCAACCTAGCGGTTTGAAAGCATGCAAATGCAAGTAGATCAATAGGGACCACCTCGGTGGGAAGGTAACAGCGTTCCGTGTCTAAGTCGCACTGGCCATGTGACCACGGAAGATTGTCTTTGGACAAAACGCTGGCTCTATGGCTTGGAAACGGGGATGAGCACCGCCCCCTAGAGTCGAACACGACTGGACAAAAATTGTCAAGGGGAACCTTTACCTTTACCTTACCCTATCATGTATACATAATGGAAATGTGAATATTCTAAACAACTAAACTATTTACATTGCATAGCATTCTGACCAATCAGAATGTGTCTGGAGCAACATACCCTTATATTTTCAGCCCCGTTGGGTGGGGCTCTGCCTCTCTCTCACACGTGACTTCTCCCTTGCCTGCACATGCTACTCCACCCCCCCCCCAGGGGATTTCATCACAACTAGAATCAAAAGGGCTGCGTGGAGGAGGAGGAAAGCTGAGTGGAGGGGAGCCTTGGTCTAGAGTCATGATTTCTGTGTTGTAATCTGTGAACACAAATGGGGTCTATGACTGGACAGTGGTTTTGGGATCATTCTAGTTAAAAATCATATGGATCAGGAAAACTCACACATCAGTTTCATGTTTTTGCACCACTGTATGTAAATCCTATGTAAAAATCATGTAGATCCAAGAACGTCCAGATAGCTCAATGGTTTAGGTCTCTAGCTGCAAAGCCGGAGGTTGAGAGTTTGATTTCCCACTATGCCTCCTTTACAGGGATTGGACTTGATGATCCATAGCATCCCTTCCAGCTCTGCAATTCTAAGGTTGTTGTTACTGTTATTCAAAAATACCAGGTACAGTCAATCAAAATTGTAAAAACATTGACTGGTATTACATAATAGATACAAGTTTTAACCAAAAACCTGAGTATTTGTTAAATATCAACATATTTGCTTGTTCTTCTATGGAAAACATTAAGCCTTTGGTTTCTTTCTTAATGA
Source organism: Pogona vitticeps (assembly GCF_051106095.1). Classification (NCBI taxonomy): domain Eukaryota; kingdom Metazoa; phylum Chordata; class Lepidosauria; order Squamata; family Agamidae; genus Pogona; species Pogona vitticeps. The sequence goes on from NC_135786.1 coordinate 113,461,264, forward strand.
TACCCAGTTTTCGCCACGGCCAGGTTAAATTTCTGTCATGCCTGCCATCGATATTTCCCAGATGTTGTCCTTATAGTAGTTAATTTTTCCAACTGTTTTATTTATTTTCAAATTGTTGCTTCTTATACTGAGCCTATGTTTCTGTTGTTTTCAAATATCCTCAGTTTTCACCACCTTTTTACTACTTATACTTATATAATCATTTAGGCTTCTTTTCTTCTTTCTGCTATCTGCTGTATTTGAAGTAATCCATGGCTTCCAATTTTTTATGGTAAATATAATCTGTCCACGTTACTTTGGGGATGTAGTGCATGATGCATGTTCATTAGTTTCTGTGTTTTTCAATCCAGTTCTTCTAATTCATTTTGGGTCCAATCTATTACTCCAGCTGGGTACTGTATCTAATTACTGGAACTGCCCATATGTTTATGGCTTTGATTGTATTTCCACCATTCAATTTGAATTTACAATTTTCTGCAGTCCGCAACTCAGTAGAGAGGCAGAAATTGGAGTACCTCAGGTGCGATGGTCAGCCAAGGCAGATTATGTTACAACTGCATTCATGCATTCGGAAAACTGTCTCAGAGTGCGGGAGTCCCTTTTGAGAACAAGTTCCCCTGAAAAGGCTCTTAAACTATATCAAGAAATAGTCACAACACTACAAGGATGTTTGATTCATAAAAAATCCATAAGACAGGATGTCCCTTTTGTAGAACCTATAGATCCAAACGATGGTTTGATCAGGAATGTCTGGAAATGAAGTATCTACTATTAGAAACTTATAAGAGATATAGGGAATCAAACCTGCCATTCCTACCACCTGACTGGTTTCAGTTAAAGAAAAAATATAAAAAGTTAATTAAGGACAAAAAGAATTTGCATTGAGGATGAGTTGGCAGAAATTAATTGTAGCATCAAGGTCACGTGACTCTGTTACTTTCTGGGAAATAGCCTTGAGAGGGTTAGATGGTAAAGCAGGTGCAGCAAATTCATACATACCTGTTAAGATCTGGGAACTATATTTTACTGGTCTATAAGATGCAAAAGAATCCGGACATTTGACTCCACAAACCGCTTCCTGTGATCTCCCTGACTGGCCCCCAGTTTCAATCTCTGAAATTACCAGACTTATTGCTAAGCTTAAAGTAGGCAAAGCACCTGGGGGTGATAACATCCCTCCTGATATTTTTAAAGCCAATATTAATTGGTGGGCCCCAGTATTAGCAACACTATTTACATGCATTGACCAGCTTGCATGTATACCAGAGGACTGGGGACTTGCTATTATCATTCCAATTTATAAAAAAGAGAAAAGAGCTGACCCTGCAAATTATAGACCAATCAGTTTGCTAAGTGTTATCAGTAAACTGTATGCCCACCATCTTCTTGAGAAATTACATAGTTGGATGGAAGAGGAAAATCTTCTAGATGATGAGCAAGCAGGATTCAGATCAGGACACTCTACAGGAGATCATGTTATAGTTTGACAACATGTGGTGGATAAATATTCATTGAAGACCAAAGGAGCACTATATACAGCCTTTATTGATTTCAAGTCCACATTTGATATGATCCCACAAGACAGGCTTTGGCAGAAATTGGAGACAACCAACATTGATAGGCGGCGGCTGCTCTTGATTCGCTGTCTCTATGCAAAAACCAGGTTGAAGGTGAGATGTAATAGGGCAGGTCACCTCACCAAGGCCATCCCCACATACGCTGGCGTCAAACAAGGCTGTGTATTGGCTCCCAATTTGTTCAACATCTATATTAACTCTTTGGTTAAGAATTTATCTGGAACCAACTTTCATCCCCCCAGTCTAGCAGATAGACCCCTATCTACTTTAATATGCAGATGATGTTGTACTTCTCTCTTTAATGAGAGAAGTTAATTGTAGCATCAAGATCACATGACTCTGTTACTTTCTGGGAAATAGTCTTGAGAGGGTTAGATGGTAAAGCAGGTGCAGCAAACTGGGCAACTATTGTAAAACTGAGGAGTTAGTAATTAATTATGATAAATCAAAAGTCTTAGTGTTTACCAGGAAATGGATCACACATAAATGGGAAATAAATGACCATCCAATTGAGAAGTCAAATCTTATAAATATTTGGGTGTGATCTTCTAGTCCTCAGGACCTTAGAAGGCTCAATTATCCAACGCTATTGCAAATGCTCAGAGAAGTACTGTATTAAGTCACTCATATGTTTTTCCTTTGCAAAAGGAGGTCAGCATATACCATCAGACATACAGGTCTTCAATACCAAGGTGTTAGCACAGATGCTATATGGTGCACAATGGTGTAGATACAGAAATTTTACTGCAAAGGAGTCCACTCAAATGAAATTTCTAAGAACTATTCTTGGACTCCCGAGTTGTGTGCCAAATGTACTTTTACGACTAGAAACAGGCCAGATGTTGATAGAGTCTCGGGCATGGATATTTCAGCTGAATTTTTGGTTAGAAATTTTCTTCACCCCTGTGGGGTTAGCTCCCTTAGTGCTAACTGATAAGTTTCAGTCCAGATGCGAAAGATCTATGGATGGGAAATTAAATAATTTGGGCCTCTCGAGAAGTGCTATTTTGTTAATGGGCTATACAAAAGCAAAACAAGAACTACACCAGCACAGCACAGACAATGAGATGCAACACCATGTCAGCATAGCTATGACCCATCCTGGATTTAGAGATTATGGTCAGGCATTTTTACCTACAAGCTATTTGAATATTCTGACCCTTCTAAAATATAAAAAAGCTTTTACATTAGCAAAGTTTAATGTACTTCCTTCAGTCCTGCTGGAAGGCAGATATAAGGACATTCCTTATGAAGAGCGCTTATGTCCTTGTGAGGCTGGTGTGGTGGAGACGGTTGGCCATGTTCTGTTGTATTGCTCCTTCTACACTGGTTTCCATGACACTTTTATTTATCCAATTTTGCAAAGCATCCCTGAAAGAGATGATGAGTACTATGCGTGTTATCTGCTGGCAGACCAGTGTCCATTCGTAACGATTAAAGTGGCCAATTTCTGTGCAGCAACACTAGTCTGCAGGTGAGATATGGTGCCTTAATCCTAGATATATACATGTATGTATATATACATGTATATCATTCCTTATGAAGAGCGCTTATGTCCTTGTGAGGCTGGTGTGGTGGAGACGGTTGGCCATGTTCTGTTGTATTGCTCCTTCTACACTGGTTTCCATGACACTTTTATTTATCCAATTTTGCAAAGCATCCCTGAAAGAGATGATGAGTACTATGCGTGTTATCTGCTGGCAGACCAGTGTCCATTCGTAACGATTAAAGTGGCCAATTTCTGTGCAGCAGAATATGTATGAATTGGAGGTAGAATTATTCTCCTAACAATTATTTATGGAATTTGTTTCCCTAAGAGTCTGCCACACATAATGTATATTATAGTTGTATTGATTCTGTTTATTCTTATGCAGTTGTTCTGTGTTATTCACATTTGATCTGTTGATTGTACCAATAAAAATTGGTAATTCCTGTATAACAGATGATTGATTTTTCCTGCTTGTTCTGAAATATGGTAACCCAATCCAGTTTTATTTAAAATTATTGACATGGGGATTAGTGAGATGTTAAACAGTAGTGTTGACAAAGAATCACTTTGGAATATTCCTCTTATGTTGCTAACTTCCCCAATTTCTTCACCATAAGATAGTTTTCCATTTTTACATGCTTTTCTTGAGGAACGTCTGAATATTTTTACTAATCCCCAAATTTTTAGGCAGGTGTTACTCCAGCTGTATGGCAATGAGTCAAATGCCTTTTTATAGTCTATCCAGGCCATGTTAAGATTTGTTTTTCATCCTTTTGCGTTCTTCGGTATCATCAATAAGCAGCTGATCTTTTGTGACTTTTAAAGCTCCCTTTCTGTTCAGTTGGTATACAGAGTTAAGTAATTATATACTGATCTTGCAAATCCTCCTGTGAGAAGCTTAAACATTGTTGGAAGGCATGTAATTGGTCAATAATTACTAGGTTCATTGCCCTTTTGATGATCTTTTATTATCAGAAATGTGCGGCCTATTTTCATTCAATCCTCAGTTGTATAATTTTGAAATAAGTGATAAGCTATGCATTCATGGAGACTTGTTAAATGCTTTAACCAAAATCCATGCAGCTCATTTGGTCCAGATGCACTCCAGTTTTTCATAGCCTTTCCTTGCCTCTTGATCGTTTCAATTGTTATTACAATATCATCCATATGTTTTCCTTGAGTTCTTTACAAATGTCTTTAATCCCTGAGGTGTTTTTGTTATATTGGCTTGGGCTTTGTCACATTTCTTTCCAAAATTTTAGAGCACCATCTTTATATGTTCCTTTTTTTTTTGCTCTGCATTTTCTCCTAGTGATGTATAGAATAATTGTTGGTTATTTCAAAATTGCAAGTTTTCCCTATATTGTTTCAAGCATCTATCATATCTCCCAATTTTCTTTGCTGTAGCTATTAATTCTTCAGTAATTTCAACAACTGTTTTCTTTTCTAGGTTGTATCTTTTGCATAGTCTGGCTTTTATTTTTTTATTTTTAAGTTTTAAATCTTTCAAGTGTTTTAAGTTGCTGATGCCTGCATGCAAATTTTTTTGTCCAAAGCCTAATTTTCCATTTTGAAGTGCCAGGAGTTTTCTGGGGAGTTTGCAACTTGTACCAAGTTCCATGGTAATTATGGTAGCTGTGCTATGAGTATACATGAAATGGTTTATTTCCTTTATTGTACTGGTTGGGATTGTTTTGATTACTATATTTACACTTCCTAGTAGATCTTTTTTACTGGTTTACTGTGTAATTGGTGCAGAATGGGCTGCCTTTGTCTGTCTTTTGGTTAAAATGGTTTACTATTTTCCCCCTCAATGATGTCTCCTTTTCTGTTAACTCATAATTTCTGGATTGTTCCTCTCCTGGTACGTTCTCTTCCGCTGTTGCATCTATCTCTACCCTACATTTGTCTTCCATACTATCGGATCCATTAATCGTTGTTCAGTCATGTAACTATTCTGGTGTTTCCTTTTCCAAATTTCCACCATTCTTTCTGGAAAACCACGGGCTCTTCTGTTTGCCTCATAATAGCGCTTCATAATTTCCTGATTTTCAGTGGGAGTTTTACATTTACATTTTCCCAGTAGCTTTGCAGCAGCCTGTCCTGGCTCCTCAACAGGGTCTGCTGAGCCTTGTAACCCAGTGGGTCCCAACCTTTTTGACACCAGGGACCGGTTTAGTTGAAGAACAGTCTCCCAAGGACTAGGGGGAGGGGGAGCACCTGTGGCGAGCAGGAGAAGGAGGTGAGCTGCAATTTAAGCTCCACCTCCTTTTATATAAATCAGCAGCAGTTTACAACCTAATAGGCTCCTATTAGATTTTAATGCCACAGGCAGCAGCAGATGAGGAGCAGGAAGCAAAGCTCCATCTCCTTCAGATCAGTAGCAGCATTAGAACATAAGAGGCGCGCGCTGACAGGAGGTGGAGCTTTACTTGTTGCTCACCTCCTCCTCGATGTTCATCTGTCCCGGCAGCCCGGTCCTTTCAAGGCCATAGACTGGTATTGGTCTGCGGCCCGGGGTTTGGGGAGCCCTGCTGCGACCCACTTGTCACAAGATGTCCAGGAGCTATAGCATCTGATGTGGTCCTTGTTGAGCAGGGCACCGACTGATCCAGTATGGACTTCCGTTTATTCCTTCCCATTATAACTGATGGTTGGTGGACATAGTTAGTCTGGCTTCTCAGCTGAGACTTGTCTAACTTGGGAGATCCTTCAAGTAGCAATACTACCAGCAGCATAGCTCTTGCATACTAATGAAGCATGCATGCCCCTCTGCCTCAATAAGGTCTGTGTCCACGAAGGGATGATGATGATGATCTGTGCCTTGGATTGGTGTTTTTGCACTACTGCAAAGCCATGCACCCAGGAACCTATGATTTCTGCATTGTAATCAATGTACCCTCTAATTTTCAGTCCCACTGGACAGGGATCCACCTCTTGCACATGGGACTCCACCCCCCACACATGGGGTTCCATTACAACTAGAACCAAAGGAACTGAGTGGGGGAGAAGGAAAGCTGTACGGAGGGAGGTGGTGTCATATGTGCACAGGCACACATCTCAAAAGGGCCCTATGATTATTACATGGTTTGGGGATGATCCTGCACAAAAACCATGTGGATTCATAAGGATCTGTGCTTCATATCTATGTTTTTGCACCACTGCAGAATAATGCGCTGAAGGACCCATGATTCCTGTCATGTCTTCCAGGAACAAATTCACCTTATCACTGGAGAGTGGTTTGGAGCTGATTCTACATAAATGTGAAACCATGAATATCTCTGCCTCGGATTGGTATGTAGTGCCACTGCAAAGCCATGTGCTGAGGTACTCATGTTTTCTGTTTTGCAGTCTGTGGGCAGAGATGAGTCTTACAATTGGACAGTGGTTTGGGGATTATCCTACCTAAGAAGCAAATTGATCTATGAGGATCCATGCCTTTCAATCAATATTGTTGTCCCATTCCGAAGCCATGCACTGGGGCACCCATGATTTCCTTGTTGTAATCTATGGACACAAATGGGGCCTAATAATGGACAGTTGCTTGGGGATAATCTTACATAAAAATCATGTGGAGTCATGAGGATCTGTGTATCAGATCCATTTTTTTCACATCTTTCTCTCTAGCAAATGATTTTGCGAAAGACTACTTACCTTACAAAATTTCAGGCAACATCTGGCCAACATCTATGTTTCTTTGGAGAGCTGTTGAAATAGGCACATACAAGATATGGCCATTGTGATCATCACAAGTGAGTTAACAGGAAAGAAAAGAAGGAAGACCAAGCATGCTGCTACCTCCTTCCAAAAGTAAAAAAGAGGCAGCAGCCTGGCAAATCAATGCCAACAAAGCAGGTGGATTCTGTCCAGATACTCAAGCATGGAGGCAGGAGGCTGAAACCAGCCAGGTGCAGATTGCAACTTGGATTGCTTTTCCAATACCTGCCAATTGCTGGCAAGCCTGGCTGAAAAGAGTTGCAGCTGTGGTGATGCAGTGCCAAGCAGTCAGAAGAAAAAGGAATCAGGAGAAAGTTTCTGGCAGACATTTCGGAGACAGTGCATTTGCATCAGACTTCCAGTATGTCCCCCTGGCTCCTGAATGGATCTTTTAAAATATTTTCACAGGCCAGACATAAAAAGGTTTGGCCAGGAAAGAATTAAATGCCTTCTTTCATATTGAATGCTGTGGCAAGGTTAAAAGTTATACACCTCTGACATCTGCCCTGTATAGATGCCTGGCTGACTCCAGACACATTCTGATTAATCAGAAGCTATGCTATGCAAATAGGTAAGTCCCTTTAAATGTTCAAAGTTATTTAAAAAGTCAGCAGATTTTAAAGGTTTTCAGGCTGTAAAAGCACTACTTAAAAAGTCTGAATTAGAGCCATGAATGGCTCAATCATTGTGAAAGGGGGGAAGAGGACCTAAAATTGAGTGTGTGTTTTTTCCAGGTATGCAAATTTTGTCTTATCAACATATTTTATCTGTTTTAAACGGCTGCAATTTCTGGTCACTTGCTTCCAAAAAGGTAAAACAGTGTTACTTTTTAAAAATCACAATTCAAAAACACTCTGCCCAAATCTCCCCAAATTTGGCACACAGTAAAAGCAGACTTCTGCTATATCTGTGCCAGATTTAGTGTTGATCCAATATCCGGTTTCATAGTTATAATTTTTTTGTTTGGGGCACCACCAATTTTTTAAGTTGGCTTGAGGATCCCTGGTATCAGCACAATACTGGTGCCTTCTTGGGACCAATAATGTAACTGTAATGTTTTATTTAATACATTAATTGGTTAATTTAAAAAAAATTTAAGCAGCTTTTAACATGCTGTTGTGCACAATTGTCTTCAACAGTGGGGGCAAGGGTACCAGGACCCAGCCAACAGCATAGCATGCCAAGCCCAAACTCACACATAGCAGAAACCAGAACTGGAACCAGGCTGCAGGAGTGGGAGCATTGAGCCAGAGCAGGAATGCAGGGTCAAGAATACAAGACTTCAGCACCAGTGCTCAGAAGCATAGGAACACCACAGCAAGGCCAAAGACCTATATTGCTGAGGCAGCTTCTGTGAGGGGGAGCCATTCTTTTAGTAGGCCTTCCCTCAGGACTCCCAGGTGGACCTCATGAGAGCTCTAGCAACTGCTGCCCTGGCAGGATTTGATCCTGCAAACACTGGCTCTTCCTGGGACCAAGCTGGCCCTGATTCTGCAGCTGCCAGGGCGGTGGTGCAGAGGAAGCCATGCCGCCCCCCAGATCCTGACAGTACCCCATGCCAAAAAAAGCAAGGGGAGTCTCTTCCCCTTTCAGGGCTGGGGCTTGTCGGGGTGACATTGGTGAAAGGCGCAGAGCTTGGTGTGATTATGGACATTCTCTGCAGGTTCCCAGGAGCAATCCTCTGGGGCATAGCCTTCCCAATCCACCAGGTAGTGCACCCGGCCACGAAGCTGCTTGGAGTCCAAGATCCTGACCGCCACAAACTCCTTGTGACCCTGCACCTGGACTGGTGGCAGCGGTGGAGCCTAGCACCCAGGAAAAGGGTTTGCCACGGCCGGTTTCAACTGAGACATGTGAAATACCAGGTGTATCCAGAAGTGAGGAGGGAGGTCTAGCCAGGATTGACTTGCTGGGAGATACGAAACGGCCCCTGGAACCTAAGATCCAGTTTAGTTGCAGGGCAGCGCAATTGGCAGTGAGCCACCTTGTCGCCAACGCGGAGCTGGGGTCTGACACAGTGTCTGTGGCCAGCCTGTGCCTTGTAGATCACCTTGGCACAGTCCAGGTGGCGGTGGAATGCAACCCAAACCTCCCGAAGGGCCCGAAGGCAATCAGTGGCCACTGGTACCAGGGAGCCAGCGGGCAAACAGGGATGGTCCCATGGGTTCACGTAAAAGGGGCTATGCCCCATTGTGGAGTGCAGAGCATTGTTATATGCGAACTCAGCCAATGAGAGCAAATCCATCCAGTCATGCTGGTGGAAACTCAGGAAATTAAAAAAATTAAAACGAAATTAAAATGATAAAGTGTTGTGTCAGCAGCCTGTGTATAAGAGTCTTCATGGGTAAAAATCTCAAGTTCAGAAAACAAGTAAGGGAAAAGAGACTAAGATAGCTGGGAAGAGGTTGGAGGAGATACCAGTTATTCCTGCTTCTGGTTTTTAGAGATTTTTCAAAAATATTATCACATTTCTCACATAGCACAAAACTGAAAACTAAAAATAATTTTGAATATTAAATTTAGAAATTTGAGACAAAACCCTGAAGATCTAAGAATGGGGAAGGGAAGGAAGATGGGGAAGGGGCAGAGAAGGAAAGGTATCTGATGGTCCTCCCCTCTGCTTTTTATTTTTATTTATTTATTTCATATTACCACGTTTGCACTATACCACACACAGGCAAAAACAAAAATGAAAGAAAGAAAAGGAAGCATTGCGAGGGGGAAGGTTTGAGAACAGCAGATGGGGAAAACAAGGAGAGGGAGGAGCAGAGAATAAGCAAGAAAAGAGATGGCAGAGAAGACAGCAGCTGTTCCCACTTTCTGTCTTTTTAGTTTTTAAAAAATGTCATCATTTTTGCATTATAGTACAAAAGGGAAAACCAAAAATTTAAAAAAATCAAAACAAAAAATAGAGAATGCCGGGCATGTAAATCAATAAGGGAAGCAAATGGAGGCAGGAAGAGAGTGGAGAATATTGGCAAACAGGGGATGGCAATCTGCTGGAAGTGAGACTTCAGGGAGCAATTTCAGAGGTGTGTGGACAGGCAGTATTGCATCCCTTAAGAAATACCTTCCTTGTGTGTGGATGCCAGTACTGGGATAATCTATTCAAACGTGCAATTATAATACACCAGCATGAACCGAAACAATCCCTAAACAACAAGGGCCAAGACCCCAGTGTGGACAAGCTCATATAGCTTATGTTGCAGGCAGGGACTTTAGAAATCCAACTAAAACAAAGTATACGTTGGCCTGGTGTCTAAAACTAACGGTATGTTTGGCAATGGTTTTAGGGAAGGAATCTTGCTTATTGCATTATTCCACCAGCTGCTCCAAAACTGTTTGCAAAACTGTGTGATCATTCTTCAGCTCAGGTCTCCACTTAGAAGTAAAATTCAGAGAAATATTTGTTTTTCACATGCCCACAGACTCATGCACACGTATGCAAGCCTCTTCTGGTTTTGCAATTAAATACTGTAAAGCAAGAGTTCGAGAAAGATGGAATATTCCGTACATGGCTTTTTATGACAGATTGTTCTTTTCCAAGAAGACATGAGGCTTCATGTTATTTCCCCACTCTAGATAATACCATTTGTTACTGGGACTAGAAACCAGACTTCATTCACATTGTTGTAGTGATTCTTGCTAGAAAAATTATGTTTACTCCTGGGGAACTCTTATTTAGAACAGAGTTCTAGTAGGAAAAAAAACAGCTGCATTGACTCGCCATTTCAGTCAAGCTGAACTACCATGTATTCTTCCAGAAAACAGCAGTTTTAGTTTCAATAGTTGTGTATTCCAGGGTAACAAAAGCAAAGGGCAAATATGGTGTGGGTGGGCAGGTGGGTAGGTAAACTGGGGAGACCGGATTTTAAACAATTTTTCATCAGCCCTTCTGCTCCAATGACAGGGGGAGCCTTCTGCAGCCAGTTTTTGGAAAGAGTAAATCATCAACATTCTATCACAGATCTCCCCCTTTCCTCTATTTTGACCCTTACAATCCAGTAGCCAACTATTAAAAGCCCAGCTATGTGTGGTTTTAATCATTTAATGCAGCTTCTAAATGTAGGGGCCTAACCCAGATCAGGGCCCTCAGATAAGGAACAGGGTCTTTTTAACCCCCTCCCTCTCACTCTAGTCTCCACACACCTGCAATTTCCATTGTCAAAGAATGCTTCTTTCATTGATTCCAATCTTTGGCACTTGTAAACATGAGAAGCTAGATCCAGAATGGGGCCCCAGTGGGAGACAAAGGATGAATGCCACTTACACCCCTGATGGTAACTCTCTTGACTCAGATCCAGAGTGCCACATTGCCCATTGGAGAAAAAACAAGGTACAGTACTAGAAGCCTGTGTCCAAATGGGTGGTGGTGGTTATCTTTCCAATTCCAACTCAAAGGCAGAGCATCTTGATCAAAACGGGATGCAGTTTGGTCCTTAGCATAGAGCTTACAAAGGACCTTTTTCTGAACTACAACTACTGTACTGTGTTTCCCTGAAAATAAGACAGGGTCTTATATTATTTTTTGCCCCCCCAAAAAACGCATTAGGACTTATTTTCAGGGGATTTTTTTTAAAAAAATTCATGTACACCAATCTACATTTATTCAAAGACAGTCATGTCTTCTTCTGGTTGCTGCACAATGTTGGAAGGCGGGGTTTCACTCCACTGGGGCTTATTTTTGGGATAGCGCTTATATTACGAGCATCCTGAAAAACCATACTAGGGCTTATTTTCCGGTTAGGTCTTATATTCGGAAAACTGTACAGCTACAGAATCTCTCAAACAGCAGAACTCCCATTGTAGTCCAAGCTCTGCCTTACAGGAACACTTTTATATTCGGATAGTGTGGGCGGCATATAAGTTAAATAAAATAAATAAATAAATAAATAAAATAATCCCATTACTGTATATTGGATTGCCTAAGCTAGGCACGTAGTCATACTCTGTATAGCTGTAAACATATGTATTGCAAAATAACAATAAGCCTTTCCAAGGGAACCAAACCTGCGCATATGCTACATCCCTCCAAACCTTCCACCTCTCAGCAAACTCAGCTCTTGGTGCTTCTCCTACAGTCTCTTATTCTTTTCACACACTTACATCTTGATTGGGAAAGAGGGGAGATCTAGATCAGTGGTTCTTAACGTGGGCGATAATGCCCCCCAGGGGGCGATTTCATTTTTCAGGGGGGCAGTAGAATGAAAAAGGGCAGCGTGGGGGCGCTGGAGCAGAAGGGGGGTGGTAGGGGGGCGCTGGAGCAAGCCAAACCTGTGAAGATGGCTGCAGCCTTTTTACAGTGTGCATGAATATATATTTTCTTCCAATTTTAATTTAATTTCAGACTTTTTGTCTTGAAATTTTTAGTTCCTGCATTTGTTTTTATGCCCTTTTTATATTTCTTTTTGAATCTTAAAATTCACTTGCAACTAAATCATTAAATGTTACTTTTTGGGGGGCATTTTATTTTCTTGGAATTTAATTTTGTTTTCAGGGGTCATTGGATTTAAGTGTCTTAAATAAATAAATAAATAAATAAACAAATAAATAAATAAATAAATAAATAAATAAATAAATAAATAAATAAATAAAAAGATATCATCACCGCGGGGAGGGGGGCGATGATAACTTCCTCAATGGCTCAAGGGGGTGTTTCTTTCAAAAAGGTTAAGAACCACTGATCTAGATGAAGGTTCTCTTTTGACCATCACCTAGACTCTTTATTTCCCAAAGTAACATATCCTCAAATGTCAAAGGCAGGGTGTGACAACTTTAGGACAACCCGTCCTTTTGCCACCTCCACGTATTATCAATAAAAAAACTCACACTGCTCTGATTGGAAACTCATGATACCATGAATATTTAAATGTTAAATGGACATTAACAAAGTAATCATATGGAAAATATTATAGTCCCTTGGGTATTCATTAAACATGAGGAGAGCTGTTAATACATGCAGACAAACATAAGGTGATTGCAGTATTACCTAACACAAAAGCCATTATTTCAGGCACTCATTGCATGCATATATCACCGGCAACATCTCTTCATAGTTATAAACAAACTTCGCTTTTCAATATGCACTGTAACATTATATACATACGCACATATGAATATACTAGTAACAATAGTCACTGACTACAGCATCAAAAGAGAGATCATATTTTTCTATGTTGAAACCCTATTCTTATTACTTTGCTATAAAAAGTCAATGAATCTGTTGCTAAATCTAACACTGAAAGGTCAGTTGCATTTATTAAATCAACAGGCAAAATAGTAGTCTCTATATTCTCACTGTCAATGTTATTATTATTATTATTATTATTATTATTATTATTATTATTATTATTATTATTATTATTATTATTATCATCATCATCATCATCATCATCATCATCATCATCATCATCATCATCATCATCATCATCATCATCATTTTTCCTTGAAGGCTTTCACGGCTGGGATCTGATGGTTGTTGTAGGTTTTTCAAGCTCTCTGGCCATGTTCCTGAGGTTTTTCTTCCTAACGTTTTGCCGGTCTCTGTGGCTGGCATATTCAGAGGACAGGAGTCAGAACCCAGAGCACAGACAGAGCTATCTGGGCCCAGGCTATCTGGAGGAAAGCGTGGTCCTCCCCAGCTCTGAAATCTGCAGGAGACACCTTTCTCTCAATTATCCACCCTCACAGCTGTATTCATAGTAATATTTTACTTAAATTACAATTTGTATCCCCCTGAATAATTTCTCCCCATTCACATTTTTTCACCTCTCTTAACAGATTTTGCATACGTTTAGCTTGATCTATATTAGGGACATAATAAGAACTTATGGTTAATAATCTATTTTCCAATTTTCCTTTCACTATCACTTTTTTTGTTATTTTGTCATTTTGTCATTTTTTTTAAAAGGATGGAGGCGTGATTGTCCCAAGAAACAGTAGAGAAAACTAATTGATTCGAATTTATGGAGCATTGCAGCCAACTATAACAGTTCAAATAGAAAGAAACAAATAAATAAAGTCAAAAATAGTGTGAATGTTCCCGCCAATATATATACCATGTTCTCATTGAAAAAAATGTGAAGAATCAATATAACTGGGGTTCTTTTGTCATGTGTGATTGAGCCCTGAGGTCACCAAATAATTCAGTGGGAACATGAATATAAATGAGTTATATTTTTTCTTGCAAAAATGGTTAGAAGTAAAAGGATGAAGTCTCCCAATCCACTACATAATTGGTTGTCTTGGGGGGGGGGCACTTCTCGTTGCCAGCTTCCCCCCTTTGAATTATACAGCTCCCTGCTCTGGGAATAGCTTACCATATATGGCAAGTGAAAAAGTGGACTCTTCCATTTATATTGCTCATTCATTTGAATTCCAATCCCCTGCAGGTATCATTCTTGAGAGCAATGGAGGCGGTGGGAGATCTAAAAGGATAAAGCAGAGGTCCTTGGCTGTTTTAACTCCTGCTGGCTCCCAAGGATGAAGCTGGCAGGAAAGTGGAAGGCTGACATGGCAGTCCAATACAAAACTCAGGTCACATGAAGTAATGTCCACTGAAATGTAATATCCCAGAGAAGGTCCTATTGAGCTCCCCATTGGCAGTTGAAGTATTATAGCATCTCTAACTGGAGTCATTGGAAGACCAATCATTCTGTTCTCACAAAAATAAGAGAAATGACCTACAGTTTTTCAAAAGACATCAAACAAAAATAGCTCTGAAAATTAAGAAAATTAATTAATTAATTTCTATACTGCCAACTTCAGTGTCCAACACTACTCTAGCGGTTTACACATACAAACAATAACCCAAACATCACCATAAAGAAAAAAAATTTAAGAACACAAATACAATAACTAAATTAGACCCCAAGAGATGACAGACTATAGGAGCGTTAATAGAAATAAATTACAAGAGGATTCCCTTAAAATATTCCCCAAACATTAGAGTCTTAACCATTCTCTTAAATGATGGGAGGGAGGGGACCTGATAGACAAACTTCCACCAGGGGCTCATTCAATAAGGTGGGAGCCACAGCCAAAACGGGTTGATTCCTGGTGACTGTCTTCTTAGCCTTAGCATAGCAACCCAGAGTAGCAAAGGCTGTGAAGAGTGGGTAGCATGGGCTCATGTTCTGAGGGAGAAACGCTTTGAGAAATACTGAGGCCCCAAACCATTAAGGGTTTTCTATACTAATACTAGCATCTTGAATCTAGTTCAGATAAGCGTGACTAAATACAGATCTCAGCGTCAATGTACATAAAACAGTTTTTAATTATTATTATGCTGCCATCTTGTGGTAATTTTAGCTGACATTCTACTGAGTCTATTTAAGAGTCCGCATAGTCAAAGCTATGGTTTTTCCTGTAGTGATGTATGGAAGTGAGAGCTGGACCATAAAGAAAGCAGACCGCCGAAGAATTGATGCCTTTGAATTGTGGTGCTGGAGGAGGCTCTTGAGGGTCCCCTGGACTGCAAGGAGAACAAACCTATCCATTCTAAAGGAAATCAACCCCGAGTGCTCACTGGAAGGACAGATCCTGAAGCTGAGGCTCCAGTACTTTGGCCATCTCATGAGAAGAGAAGACTCCTTGGAAAAGACCTTGATGTTAGGAAAGTGTGATGGCAAGAGGAGAAGGGGACGACAGAGAATGAGATGGTTGGACAATGTCATTGAAGCAACCAATATGAATTTGACACAACTCCGGGAGGCAGTGGAAGATAGGAGGGCCTGGCGTGCTCTGGTCCATGGGGTCACGAAGAGTCAGACATGACTGAACGACTAAACGAACGATTTCTCAGGAAAATATATTTTTCTACAGCCTCTATTCAGAAATGTTTTTCAAAAATTAAACTTTAAGAAATGCTTACAATACTATTCTCTCTAACAGTTGGCTTGTCCCTTTCCCTTCATTACTATATTTTAAAAACAGATTTTTGCAGAATCATGTTTCTACATAGAATGGTTAATTTCTCCTTTGGAAGAGATAAATTCTAATCTTGCAAACTCCAAGCTATTCTGAAGGCATCATGAGTCTGAATCAGCCCTTCCTCAGTCTGAATTGCACCTTGTCCTAACTCATTAACAAACCATAACCCTAATCAGTGCCTTTAGGTAATCCACTCTCTCTGTCAGCCTCAGCTCCCCAATTTGTGATCTACGGAGGAACTTAGGGGAATTAACTTGCAACCCAGTTAATTCTCCTTGATTTATCAAATACTCTTCAGTGTCTTTTATTCCATCAACCGTGGTATTGAGTTGAATGCTATAGTCATTGTATTAGATACTTGATTTGATTGCAGACTTCCTTGAAATCCTCTTTCAGTTTCCACATTCTAAATAAATAAATAAATAAATAAATAAATAAATAAATAAATAAATAAATAAATAAATAAATAAATAAATAAATAAAGGCAGCCTTCTCCCATGTGGTGTTGTCCAGACGTTTTAATTTACAACACCCCTCATCCCCAGGCCACAAGATAAAAGGTCAGAGATGATGGCTGTTGTAGTCTAAAGATTTGGAGGGCAACAGATTGGGGAAAGTTTGGCTTGCAGACGTGTTATAAGGGGACAATAGATGATGTATGTGAATACCATTTTTTACTTTTATTCTCAAAAGCAACTCTCAGAGAAATAAGATGGGATTGTAGCCTAACTATTACATTAATCTCCATTTCTTATTGTATTTCTATATTGATTTTAAAAGAAAAATGCTAGAACAAAGGGGGAGGACTTAATAGAATTTATGCAGATTATGTGGAAATGTTTATCCATCCATTTACCTACATTCATCCCTGCTTCCTATACCTTTGTCTCTTGCAACTTTGGCTTTCTCTTTCCTCTAATCTGTTGTTTCATAAATGCAGCATTTAGAACATGACCACTCTTTACAATAGAATCTCTACATGTGTTTGCGTGCATGTGTGTGCACACGTGTGTACATGCACACACTTATTGTACTCTGAAAAATTATAATATGTATAGATCCTACTGTACACATAAATTACAATGCTAATCAATCTCTTAATAGGCACAAGAGCATATCTAAGCAGCCTTTCAAAACAAAACAAAGGCAAGTCGTCTGTTTATATCTAGGTATCCTAGCACTTGGAGTTGCCAATACAACCAAATTCTTCAGCTGCAGTTTTTGCTGCAGAAGTATGTAAGTGATCACACTAGAAGAACATTTACTAGAAAGAAGTTAAGGAGAGAGAAGACTAACCATTCTTCCTTTAAAATGAAAAAAATGCTGGAAGTTTTTTCTAAAAATTACAAGAGAAAATAGTAAACAGCTCAACAATATCTGTGGCCTACATCAGCTGTTTGTGCCTGGCATTCTGGTCAGGTGACTCACTGATGGTAAGTAGAGCTCTATTCAGTCTTAAGGATATACTGTAATTGTGCCTATTTTTTCTGCAACACAAAGCTTACTTAACCTCATTTCTAGGAAGCCAGCCATATTTCTGTTGGAGAGTTTTTTGTTATTTAATGGCTAGGATTGCAAGAGGAGAGAATTTTAGGGCCAAATTATATGTTCCAAGGAGTTACATGAGTACATTTTTTAAAATCAAGAAAAATAAAGGAAGTATCTATGGCTTCATGCTGAACAACATTCACATATAGGCAAAGGCGTTATTTCTGGGCCCTTTTCCCTAGGAAGCTGGGCTGAGACTGAAGGCCAGGTATGCTGGCATTGACATTTTGCTGCGGAGTTGTTGTTGTTTTTTGCTGGGCTTTCTTTTGGTCTCCCCACCGCATGGCCTGGGGGTGGGGCCTAGGGGGTGGGGCTTTCTACTTTAAATGAGGTGGGGCTCGTCAGCCATGGAAGGCAGCCCATCTAGGAGAAGGAAAACTCTGATTTCATACCTCCACTGCCCTGTGGCTATATCCACTCATGGAAACGGCTTCAGGAGTTAACCTAGAGCAAAATCCGGAGCTGGAGTCCCGAAGGCAGTTTGTGTCATTCTGCCAACTCCTGTGACGTTGCTGGAACCAGTTGTATTGGCTCTTGCCTTTCCATTGGACCATTTCAGCAACGTGGAGAGGGGGGATCTGCTGCTTGCGTAACAGCCTATCCTCCATATTACTTTACCCAGGCTTCATGCTCTGGAGAGGACACTCCTCGATACAGAGCACGTTACCATGGTCTCTCGAGACTGAAGGATGCCTATGCTATAGCTGTTAGACCACTCAGAATCACTAGTACAGGTTGCTTTTATTTCCCCAAGGTTTGGGGAAACAATATTAAACATTCCCATTCTCTTTTCCTTACAAGTTACATGGCGCTCAGCAAATGCAACCTGCCTAGTGTCAGTAGAGAAGATTTGATTGATCACATTGCTAGAAGTAACCTTTGTTTCTGTAAAAAATCAAGATCAAGGCTACTACATTAGGGTCAAACTATATGTTATAGGTATACATATAATTCCAGATGAAATCTTGTTAGTGGTCAATAGATGTGATACCAGCAAACGTTCGCATCTAAGACAACCAGATCTGCAAATAAATGCCAAGATTGTATGCAGAAGTCCAATCTCAAAAGAAGATTTTCTTTTTCTGTTTCAGGACTATGAAAGTAATGAGGCAAGAATCCCACACACTGTGGAAGGAAGAACAGCAACATTTTGCCAAGAATACCTGGCACACAAAGGTACAATAGTGAAGCCATATTACTGGCTAACAATGAACCAAGGCTGCACCAAGTGTCCCTATCACATAAGAACTGGTGAAGAAGCAAGAGTCCCTTATATAGAATTCCATCAGGCTTTTGGGTTCCCCTATGGGCCCACGTCTCCCCAAAACAAGCATCTGCTCTTTTATGAACTAAGGAATTTCTTAGGGAAGCTCATGCAGAAGGGTTGTGCTACAAACTGCACAGAATACAACATTCATCCAGAATCAATGTTATTTGAAATGGGATGTTACTTGGACTCCATGCTGTGCAATTGGGAGAACGCTGCACACATTGTTCTTTATTCAAATTATTCCCCTTGTAATGAGGCAGAGCATGGCTGCATAAGTAAAATGTACAGTTTCTTGATGAAATACCTAGACATCACAATCTGCATTTATTTCTCACAACTGTATCATACAGAGGAGGATTTCCCAGGATCCACATGGAACTGTGAAGCTTTACGCAGCCTTGCCAGCCTGTGGCCTCGAGTCACATTGAGTCCCCTGTGTGGAAACCTTTGGCGCTCCCTCCTCCAGAATTTTGTGAGGCCACCAGCAAGTCTTTATGACCCAGTTTTACCAGTAAGAGCACTAGCTGACAGACAAAATGCACAGCAATTTAACAGCATAACAGGGATTACATTTCCCTCCATGAAGATCTTGCCTCAGCCAGCTTATGGAAATCTGCAAAAGTACTATTTGTCACCTTCATACTTCAACCATCCAGCATATATGATCAACAGATTTCCCCCACTGCAGAGACCATCCTTCCATTTGTCACCACTCATTAATGTTTTTCCCCCTCTGGGGAAGCAACCCGTACACCTCAAACCTAGAAATATTGTCAGGCATTTAAAACTGCCCAATGAATCGTTAAACAAAGGAAATACATCCAAATGACTCCAAAGGGAAGCCCTGTTCACATGGAAAGAATGATTGAACAGGTCTGGGAGAGAAGGCTGTAGAGCATGAAATCCAGAGAAAGAAAAAGATTTATTTTATTTTATTTTATTAGACTTCTACCCCCACCCATCTAGACCAAAGGTCTACTCTGGGCGGCATCTAAAAATCAAGCACAAGGCTGAACAATTTGCTTGGAATGAATGACTACACAGGAAATACAGAGTGAGGGAGAGAATCAGAGCTTATTTGCATGGGATCAGCAAAATACACATCGCTCTATATATGCTGCAGGTATTGTGCCGGCACAGAGACTATTACCTGGCAGCAGAAAAAGGAAGTCAAGAGAAGTACCTTTTGTCATCGTGGCTTTGGTCACCAGATAGCACCAGTTGCCTTCAATAGAGAGGGAGAGGGGGGTAGCCCTACATTTTCTGTTAGCAAATATTATGATTCTTTTTCATTTCAAGATTCGTTATAGCAGTTTTGTACTGTCTTGACATAGTTATTCTGTGCAGTTTTGACACTTCAACTATTTTCAGTATAGCAATGGAAAGCAAATAACAAACAACTAGCTAAATTTATAGCCAGCTGGAAAACTCAGTGGTTTTGATGTCTGTCTGCAGAGCCTGAGATTGGGAGTTCGATTTCCCCACTGTGCCTCCTGTGAATAAAGCCAGACTGTGTGGCCTTGCACAGTCCCAAGATGCCCTCAGAAGGAAGGGAATGCTAAACCACCTATGACTATTCTCTACCTCAGCTATTCTCAACCTTTTTTTTTTTTGGGCCATGGTCATAGACGCTTTATGAAAGAAATATAGGCCAAATCAGGATTTTGTAAGTCACATAACAAACCTTATAAGGTGGTATGTGAATAATTGTTTCCATTCTGTGGCCCCCTTCAAATGTGTCAGGGGGTCCCAGGGGCCAGATGGCTCCTGCTGAGAACAGCAGCTGTCCCTGGAAAACCCTGAAAAGGGTCCCCATTAATAATAATGTGCCATGACTTGATGCCACATGGTTATTATTAATTAAATTTATAAATGTAATAGATAAAGCCATAATGACGTCAACAAACATGCTACACTTAAGGTATGCTCTCGGATTCTTCTGTTGTGTCTGGAAAGAAGTCTTGCAATTAACCTGTGGGTGGGTGTATCATAAAGGTAAAGGTTCCCCTTGACATTTAGTCCAGTCATGTCTGACTTTAGGGTGTGGTGCTCATCCCCATTTCCAAGCTATAAGCCAGCATTTGTCCGAATACAGTTTCTGTGGTCACGTGGCCAGCGTGACTAGACACGGAATGCCATTACAGTGGATCCTCGACTTACAGACGGCTTGACTTACAGACTTTTCGAGTTATAGACTTCTCTGGCCGCAAAGTACCTTCCCACCTATTTATCTATTTATCTACTCACATTTTTACATGCTTTCAAACTCCTCGGTTGGCAGGAGCTGGGACGAGCGACGGGAGCTCACTCCGTCGCGTGGATTCAATCTTACGACTGCTGGTTTTCTGACCCTGCAGCACAGAGGCTTCTGTGGTTTAACCTGTAGTGCCACCATCCCTATCAAATAAATCTCATAGTGGCCCTGCATTTCCAAGCTATGTGAGATATTTAAGGAGTGGTTTTTCCAATGCCACCCCTTAGCAAGTTTCTATTATTATGTGAAAATATGAACCCGGGGCTCCAGCACTACCCTGGCTCTCTTAATTTAGATTTCTTTTTGTTCCCACCACCACTGCCATTTGCAAAAGGCTTTTAGCAGGTGCTGCTTACAACTTCTCTGACCTATCTCTGAAATTATAAAGCAGACTTTCAAGTGCAATTTGTATATACGTTTCACAAGTAGCACTTTTATAAAGATCACTGGCATTTGATGAAGTAATGCAAATTCTTTTCCAGGAAAGATTGCGGAACAGTAAATGTTTTGGAACCAGGTTGTTGGTCTTTTAAACTGTCACAGATCTCTGTAGAGATGTAGGGTGTGTTAGTCTGAGATCCAAATGTTTTAATGACAGTGGCAATCCTTAAAAATTCCAACAAGAACAAATCACAGTTAATCTAAAATGCAACATCTTTGATTTCCTTTGTATTTTGTTGCAGAGTTATGAATTTCTTATAAAATTCCTTTTGCTGCATAGTAGAAGTACAGAAGAAAATCAACAGAAGTTCTGCAGAGCCCATCGATTTCCCATTAACTGGCACCTAAAGTCTCAATAATTTACCTTCAGGCATTTGTAGGAAAAATAATATTTTAAAAACCATTTATTTACTTACAGTTGCTTGAAAATTACAGGCTTGTGTATGCTGCTTTCTTTACTGCACTCAAACGTAACAACCAACAGAACTGATCTGCAGCAAGCAAATAACTGCCACCAACCCTGGAAAGAAGGTTGAGCAGAGAGGCAGGGCTTTCTTTGAATTTGAAGGCTGGAAGGAACATCTATTTAGTGTTGGATAGACAGACCATCATCTCAGCCCAGAAGAATCCCTCTAACTCAAACTACAAGCAGCATGTGATGCTGCAAATATATTTTTGATCATAACTTTAGGATTTGCATCAAGCATGAACTCATAAAGCCACTGATTTTATAGTAAGAAATTCCCCTCAGAATTAGTTTAGACTGTGAGGATGAAGTTTCAGTTCACAATTCAGTTTTGAAATATGTGAAATAGCTTCTAAGTACATAGAGTGCAACAACATCAAATGATGGAAATGTTATCTGCAGTTATTTATTTATTTATTTATTTATTTATTTAATTTATACCCCGCCTATCTGGCCCACCGGACCACTCTAGGCGGCTTCCAAATATAAAATCAAATAATAAAACATAGACAAATACATAATAATCAAACAAGAACAGCAGTAAAGATAAAAAGGAAAAGTAAGAAAAAATCAAGAGTTGGCTGGAGGGAAGGCCTGAATAAACAGCCATGTTTTTAATTGGGTTTTAAAGGTGCCCAGCGTGGGGGCCGCGCGAATCGCCGGAGGGAGATTGTTCCAGAGGCGAGGAGCCACCGCCGAGAAGGCCCGGTTTCGTGTCTTCTCCTTCCGGGCCTCTCTCAGCGTCAGGCTCCTCAGCCTCACCTCCTGACTCGCACGGGTGATCCGGGTAGACCTTGGTGGGAGGAGGCGTTCCGCCAAATATCGAGGTCCTAAACCGTTTAGGGCCTTATACGTAAGCATTAAAACTTTGAAGTTGACACGGAAACAGATGGGCAGCCAATGCAATGCGGCCAGCGTTGGAGAGATGTGTTGATATTTTCTCACTCCTGTAAGGAGCCTGGCCGCCGCATTCTGCACCACCTGAAGTTTCCGTGTCAGCCTCAAAGGCAGCCCCACGTAGAGCGCGTTACAGTGATCTAATCTTGAGATTACGAGCGCATGCACCAAGGTAGTGAGCGCCCCCATGTCAAGATAGGGTCGCAGCCGGGCAATCCGCCAAAGATGGAAAAATGCGGTGCGGACTACCGATGCCACCTGAGTTTCCATGGTGAGCGTCGGGTCCAAATATATGCCGAGGCTGCGGACCCCACTCTTCGCGGCCAAGGTGGTCCCCCCAAATGTGAGAGAGCCACCCAAGCCACCTACCATGGGGGCACCCACCCTCAGAACTTCCGTCTTATCCGGATTCAGCCTCAGTCCGTTCTCCTGCATCCATTGCAGTACGGCCCCCAGGCAACGCTGAAGGGAAAGGACAGCATCACCTGCAGTTGGTGAAAAGGAGATGTAGAGCTGGGTGTCATCGGCATATTGATGACACAAAGCCCCACATCCCCTAATGACCCCACCCAGCGGCCTCATATAGATGTTAAACAGCATTGGGGAGATAATCGACCCCTGTGGAACCCCACAATTGAGACTCCACGGGGCCGAGACGCTCTCCCCAAGCTGAACTCTCTGGGGACGGTCCCCCAAGAAGGAACGGAGCCAGGCAAGTGCCAAGCCACCAATTCCCAACTCAGAGAGCCTCCCTAGGAGGATACCGTGGTCGACGGTATCA
Organism: Pogona vitticeps; assembly: GCF_051106095.1. NCBI lineage: Eukaryota > Metazoa > Chordata > Lepidosauria > Squamata > Agamidae > Pogona > Pogona vitticeps. The sequence goes on from NC_135786.1 coordinate 113,484,635, forward strand.
AAGGCCGCCGAGATGTCGAGGAGGACCAGCAGGGAGATTTTGCCACTGTCGGCCTCCCTCAGCAGGTCATCGTACAGGGCGACCAATGCCGTCTCAGTACCGTGGCGCGGCCTGAAGCCCGACTGAAATGGATCCAGGGCATCCGTTTCGTCCAGGTGAGCCTGGAGCTGATCGGCCACCACCCTCTCAACCACTTTGCTCATGAAAGAAACATTGGCGACAGGCCTATAATTGCCAATTTCGTCCGCCGCCAAACTAGGTTTCTTTCTTATGGGCCTAATGAGTGTCTCCTTGAGGGCGGATGGAAATCTACCCTCAAGGAAAGACTCATTTATTATTACTGTGGCCCATTCTGTTGTTATCGGCCTGGCTGCTTTGATTAACCAGGCCGGGCAAGGGTCCAAGGAGGAGGTGGTGGCTCGGCAGCGGTCAAGCACCCTGGAAACGGAATCAGGCGTTACAGGCTGAAAAGAATCGAAAGTCACTGGGTAAGATGGAGTGCTGGACATCTCTGCTCGACTCACTGTTTTTAAAAACGGAGAGAGCTCCCGGCGGATGGCCTCCACTTTAGATTTAAAAAAGGCTGCAAACTGGTCAGGGGAAAAACTAGGGGGAGGCCTATCACCTGAACCAGTTCCAGATAGGTCGCGCACTATACGGAATAACTCCGCCTGCTGGTTGGACGCTTCGCTTATCCGGTTAGCGAAGAATGATCTACATGCAGCCTTTACCTTAGTCAGGTAAAGGTTAGTTGCGACCCTGACAGCTGTCCAATTGTAATCCGTCGGGTTCTTCCTCCACCTACGCTCTAGCCTTCTCCTATGTCGCTTCATCGCTCGGAGCTCCTGGTTAAACCAGGGCGCAGGCCGAGCTCTGAGCCGGAGAGGGCGTTTAGGTGCGATCGTGTCTATAGCCCTAGTGGCAGCGATGGACCAGCTGTCAACCAGAGCCTCGACAGGAGCGCCAGCCAGGTCAGCTGGAACACCTCTCATGGCCTCCTGGAATCCAACAGGATCCAGTAGCCTTCGAGGTCGGACCATAGAAATAGGTCCTTGCTCCCTGCGAGGGGGGAGTGCCACTGAGAGGTTGCATTTTATTAGGTGGTGATCTGACCATGACAATGGGACCAACTCGAGGTCAGTCACCACCAGACCACACTCGCTCCAGTTGGTGGAAAAAACCAGGTCTAACGTATGGCCACCCACGTGGGTGGGGCTGATAACATGTTGGGACATGTTCAAGGAAGCCATGGTTTCCAAGAACTCAAGAGCTGGCCCTGTGGTCTCTGCCCCCGCATGCACGTTGAAATCACCCAAGACCAAAAGCCTCGGGGATCCCAACAATGCCGCGGAGACAAAGTCGGCCAGCTCCGGTAGGGAAGTGGCTGGGTCGCAGGGAGCGCGGTAACCCAGCAAAATCCCAATACCATCCCTAGCCCCTATCGACACATGGAGTGCCTCTAGACCTGGCTTTACCACCGAGGAGCGCCTAGTAACCTCTAAGTTGGATTTGTAGACAATGGCTACTCCCCCGCCCCGCCCCTCCAGTCTACCCTGGTGCTGGACAGCATAACCAGGTGGGCAGATGAGAGCCAGAGGAGGACCCCCCTCCCCATTAATCCACGTCTCGGTTATGCATGCCAGGTCTGCATCCTCCTCCAGGATAAGGTCGTAAATCACCTGGGTTTTGTTGGCGACAGACCTGGCATTCAACAGTACCAGATTTAGAGTGGAGGGCTGGCTGATCCGGCTACCTCGATATTGGGGTTTGGTCACAGTCTCAGAACAATGAACAGCTTTCAAACATCTGTCCATCGTTCTTCTGACACGAGTAGGGACTGTGTCAACGCCATATCTCCCTCTACCCGTGATCACAGGGATGTTAAAAGACCCCCTGCTGGGTGAACAGGCCTTCCACTCCATATCCAAGAGAAAGAAAAAGAAAAATAGAGACCAATTAACCTAAATTAATAAACCAAACAAACTTAGATACAAAGCAGGTACATGAATCAAATATATGCAATAAAACAGGAAAATTACAAAAAATAAAAATAAAAATCCCAAAATTATGAACACCCTGTGTAACATTAAAATAAATTATTGAAAAATCACATACTAAAGCCCCATATATAATCCTGATCCTCCCTCCTCCTCTACACAACCTTGTCCATTCAACAATGTCTGTTTCGATGTTATTTTGAATATTGGTGTTAAAGATGATGTTGAAGGAGGAGTAAGAGTATTACTCGTGGAGGTGAGCCAAGTTGTTTCAGTCGCTGGCCTTTGTGTGGGGGCAGAGCGTCTTTGCAGATGGTCCAAGAAAGGGAGAGTGAGTCAAGCAGTCTTAGAAAAAGTCCCGTCCCCTGGAGATCCAACATGGCGACCAGCCAGCCAGGGAGCGGGACAAACAACTCACTCTCACTAACCGACACCCAATATTCCCCCCCCACAGCCTTCCACACTTAAAAGTCTTCACTCCCCCTAAGCCAGGTGGCTGATGTTGGGGGGGGGGGGTGAGGCAATCAGGGGTAGCAGGGCCTGGTCCTGGAAAACGGAGGGAGATAGAGCCAAACTCCGGATGGCAGTTGACAACAGCCCAGCCACAGTTCTTACTGTCTCTCACCCAGTGAGATTGTGGCAGGCAGAAGATCTTCCGCTCCCCCAAAGGCAGGAATGTTGGTCCGGTGAGGCCCTGAGAACACCTTCGGCTTAAAAGCCTTCACTCACCCTAAGCCAGGTGGCTGATGTTGGGGGGGGTGAGGCAATCAGGAGTCGCAGGGCCTAGTCCTGGAAAACGGAGGGAGATAGAGCCAAACTCCAGATGGCAGTTGACAACAGCCCAGCCACAGTTCTTACTGTCTCTCACCCAGTGAGATTGTGGCAGGCAGATCTTCCGCTCCCCCAAAGGCAGGAATGTTAGTCCGGTGAGGCCCTGAGAACACCTTCGGCTTAAAAGCCTTCACTCACCCTAAGCCAGGTGGCTGATGTTGGGGGGGGGGTGAGGCAATCAGGAGTCGCAGGGCCTAGTCCTGGAAAACGGAGGGAGATAGAGTTATAACTCTCTAGGTCAGAAAATGTGGGTTTCAGGGTTCTGAGCTTCCTTTAAAAAATTCTTCAGTAGTTAAAAGCATTTGTGCGTGCAACTCATGTATGACAATCACAGAAATAAATCATGTGAATGTGTGGAGGAGAGTAGTTGTTTTTAATGCAGACAGAGGCATTTAACAGAATCAGGCTGAATCTGTCAGATTCCAGCAAGCCAGAAATCTTTCATGGAAATTTTTGAAATGGTTTTGTGGGCCTGAACAGTCTATCTGCAGGGGCCAAGTGCTCCTGTGATTGGCAGCTGAATGAGTGGATGCGGATTGGTTCCTGTGATTAGAATGCCTTAGGGGTGGAGTCTGATCTGAGAGTCAGTTGGGATTTCTGTAGTCAGTTGGAGGTTAACAGTTTTAGAACAGAGGAGTTAAAGCTGAGAAGGGAACAAGACAGAAGTCTGGCTTGCTGTTCAGTATTTTATGGTTCAAGAGAGAGAGAGAGAGAGAAATCCAGTGTTCAATACATATAATTTTTCAATTCGATTTTTCCCCACTATCCCCCCTCAGTTGGTACCATACAGTGAAACCTGGCACATTGGGGAGAGGGGGAACCCTGTCAGTCTGCTACATCAGACCATTTGCAAACCACAGCTGTACTGCCACAGGAAAGAAAGAAGAGAGTTGAGGGGAAATGTTTAGGTCCTTTCTACCCTGCAAGGGAGTGACTTGCAGTCCTACACAAGCCACTCAATAATTGTCAGGAAAGCTGCATCTTTCTTGGATCCCCCCCCCCCATGATATAATACAGCCACCTCAGGAATGGTTGAGAAATTTGCCCAACTCCAGTCCTGTCTGAATCCCTAATGTAGCCAGTTTAAGAAGGACAAGGACTGTTTAATATTAAACAGTCATGCCTTTTGTGGCATTCTCTGTTCATGTGCAGTATGCTCATCCCTTTCCTTTTTGTTAGATGTAGGAGGCAGAACAATACTCTTGTCTTTTGAGATTTCAGGCCCGTTGTGGTAGCATTTTAGATTGGGTTTATCTGGTTTGTTCTGCTAAAGGCAATCAGTCAGTTCATCTGCTGCCGTGTTTCCATGAAAATAAGACAGGGTCTTTGGGTAGAGTGGGCGGCATATAAGTTAAATAAATAAAATAAATATTAACTTTTGCTCCAAAAACGCATTAGGGCTCATTTTCGGAGGATGTTTTATTTTACAGTCATGTCATCTGGTTGCTGCACAATGCTGCACAATGGTGGAGGTTGGGGTTTCACTTAACTAGGGCTTGTTTTGGGGGTAGGGCTTATATTACAAGCAGCCTGAAAAATCATACCAGGGCTTATTTTCAGGTTAGCTCTTATTTTAGGGGAAACAGGGTAGTTCTCACTTCCATGGGTTCCCTTTCCACATTTCTTTCCACAACAACCCTGTAAGCCAAGGTAGGTTTGCCTGAGAAGTTGTGAGTGGTCTAATGTCACCCCTTAATCCCCGTGACTAAGCAGAAATGTGAACATGAGTCTTCCTATTCCAAATTCAGCACTTTTACTATTATTCTCTGTTGGTTCTCATTCAGTGGCGGCATAGTCATGGGTATGGCTGGTAAAGGCATTAACTGAGACACTGCAGACCACTACTAAAAGTGAGTCAAGGGCATTGTAGAATTTTGCAGGAATAATCCCAGTGCTGGGAAAGCAAAGGCCTTTGTCAAATTTGAAGGGAAAAGGAAACTCAAAATGGCCGCCCACTGACTGAAGATGAGTAAAATAACCACCATCTAGGGCTCTCTCTTAGCTATACTCCAGGCCTGAGAATTGGAACACACTTCAGCCCCACAAATCATTAGCACAAGGTCTGGCTGCTCCATGTCATGTTCTTCCTCATTCCACTATCTCTTGTGGACTCCTCATTGCTGCCATAATAGACACACTCAGACACCACAGACACCATTACTAGGGAGCCAGGACACCATTACTAGGGAGCCACGTGGGCTTTTGTGTAACTTGGCTTGTGAATTTTCCCTGTCTTTCTCTCCATTCAAAGCTGATTGTTATAATTTTAAACTAAAATTATGTTTAGCATCAGTTTGTTAATTAGGGATGGGAACGTGAGTTGCAGAACTTGCTGTCAAGTCAGACTTAAGTTGCACTGGTGACTCGACTTGTTTTTTCTTCAATGACTCAGATCTGACTCAGAACCCACCCATCCCTCCCTTTTTCCTGTGGAAAAGATCTTGTTTTTATTAGGGACTTGGACTTGGTACCAAAGACTCGGACCCAAAGACTTGCCAGCATCCTTATTATAAATATTTTTTTTAAAAAAAATTTAAATATGTGTTTGTTTTGCTGATTGGTCTACAAGCACAAGAAATACTGTGTCTGTATGGTCTGAAACTTAATTTCAAATATCAGATTCAACATTTGTAATTTGGGTGGTGAAATTGTGGTGAATTTTGTTTTACATATAAGTTGTTGAAAAATGGTAGAGGTTTACTTTTAAAATACTTGCTCATTGGAAGTGCCACATATTAGTGCATAAATAAAACTCATTTGTGTAATTAATAGGTTAATTACTAAAGACACTTTATTATTAGAAACTTAATAATATTTATTTTTTTGTTTGTTTCATTTTTACCATCCATCTGGTCAAATGAGTGGCTTACAACAGAAAACACACAGTAAACATGATTAAAATACAGAATACAACAAGGCTAAAAATTAAAATAATGGAGTAAAAATAGACAATACAATTAAGGGCAATTAGGATGGCGGAATTAAGTTGAATAAGCTAAAAGGGTTCAGCGGGCTCCATAAATGTAATATTTTGAAGCACCTGCCTAAATATTAGGGTTTTAAAAAAATTCTAAAAAATAACCGGTGAAGGGCCAGGCAGATTTCAGGAGGTAATTCATTCCGCAGTCGAACAGCAACTTCTGAGAAGGCCCAGTCTCTCATTTTCTCCTTCTGGGCCTCTCTCAGGGTCAGCATCCTTGGCTGGCTTGTCTGATAAGTTTGGGTAGGATGGGCAGATCCAGTTGTAAACAAATGTTCTGCCAGGTTCTGAGGCCCCAGACAATTTAAGGCTTTATAGGTTAGGACCATTACCTTGAAGCCGGCATGGAAACAGATGGGTTTCCAAGTGTAAGGTGGCCAGAATTGGGGAGGTATGTGGATATTTATTCACTACACTCAGTACCTGACTGCCATGTTTTCGACCTGCTGTAGTTTCCGTAACAGTCTCATAGGCAGCCCCACATAAGAGTGTTGCAGTACTGTAATCTATTTTTGAGACTACCAGTGCAAGGTCCAGTGTGGTGAGCGACTTGGTGTCAAGGTAGAGACGCAACAGGGCAATCTGCCTAAGATGGGGGCAAAAACAGATTGAACCACCAATGCTATCTGGGTGTCCATTGATAGTGTTGGGTCCAGTAGTACCCCCAGGGTGCAAATCTCATCCTTAGTGGATAGAGTAGCATCCCTGAAGGAAAAGGAGGCACCACAGACAGCAGGAGCCACCTCCATCTTGTCCAGATTCAGCCTCAATCTTTTGACATGCATCCACCCCAGTATGGTGGCCAAGCAGCACTCAAGGTGTGGGACAGCATCCATTGCAGAAGAGTGGAAGGAAGAGATAAAGCATTTTCCACATATTGATGACATGAAACTCCAAGTCTTCCGATGACCTTCCCCAGCGGCCTCATATGTTAAATAGCAACAAGGAGATGACTGACCCCTGAAGGACTCCACAGTCAAGATCCAAGGGGTGGAGACCATCTCCTCTTGCTGCACTCTCTGGGGATGGTTCTCCAGGAAGGACTGGATCCAGGCCAGAGCCAAGCCACCAATTCCCAACCCCGAAAGCCTCCCCAACACCTAGTCTCCACACCTTTATTTCAAGTCTCACATTTAATCCTATATAATTCAATTTTGTATTTATGCCTCAAGTATGCGCGCGCACACACACGCATACACACACACACAAGGATGTGTCTAAACAGTCACACTTCTTTACTGAAATATTATTCAGAATAATATTAATACAAAGCATAATTTTCTAAATGTGTAGTTCTAACATTTGGATTTGGCTAGGAAAAAGAAAACCTGCTGGCTAGGTTTTAATGTATGAATAGGTAGCAAACATATAAATGTCTTGATGCAGTACAGTAATGTCCACTGTTAAAACAACATTCCAACCCCTGTGCCCATGCAAAGAGATCATGGCTGCCTAAGGGAGATAAATACAAAAAAAGGGAGAGGGTTCGCTGTTCACTGAACTGTACACATTGAGCTTCTAGGAGAGTTACGTAATTGTTCTTCTCATGGGCTCCTGGTTATAGTTTACAATATCCGCCTTTACTACACTCTGAACTACTGCACTGAGCAGACTTTACTCTGACAATTGGCAGTCCTGTGTTGTTGATTATCTTCTTTGGGATACTTCACTAGTTCTGCCCTGACAACATGCTGAGACTGTTCCATTTCAGCTTTGTTTAATTTGACATAAAGTAGATCTGCTGCAATTCTTTGAAAAGACAGAATCACCTGTCTTGGGTGACACAAAATGGCTGCTAGAATGGTTTTCTTGGAAAAATCGAAGATATTTATCAACTTTTACTGCACGAAGATGCTCTAAATCAATTTTATTGCCAACCAAGGCCACATGTGGCTCAGTCTAAAACTCCATCCCAACTCAGAACGCTTTATGTATTCAAGTTTGAATTCTCTCCTCTAGGCAGTAACATTATGGAGATTGTAAACTGCATGGGCCATATTTGAAATAAAATGGAGATTCACATAGTGCAGAATCCATGATCTTGTCAGATTTTTAAAAGCCCACTAAGAAAAAAAATCTTGGTCTCATGTACATCTACATGATTGCTTGGAAGAGACATGAGGAGGCCAGGCTGTGTTTATTGGGTAAAATGAAAAAACTTTATTGAGAACACAAGATGTCATAGGAGATTGGGATAAAGGAAGAAGGGTTCTCAGTATCCAAATTTCCCAGAGCATACTACCTGTATTTTAACCAAAACTCCAATTGCTACAGTTTTAAGATGGTTGTTCTTTTACTAGGACTTTTTTTGAACTTCTATGCCAAGTACACAAATGGTAAAATCTCTTTATGCATCATAAGTTGCCCATGCTGCACATCTCTAGTTCTCATAACTATGGAAACCTTGCTTGAATGAAAAGGGGGGCAAATATCTTACAGTAACTGCCTAGCCACAGATCATTCTCTTTCCTCCCCTACAGTTTCATTCTAGTTATCCCCGCGATCCACAAAGCAACCATTGACAAAAAAAATGGCTTGCAGAGGTTCTCTATCATGGTCTGTACAGTTGGTCTAAGCCACCTTGCAAAATGATGGCATAAACCAGTGGTCCCCAACCTTTTCCCAACTGTGGATCGTTTTGGGGGCTTTGGTGCGCCTGCAGGGAGGGCAGAGCTCGCATGCACACATCACGCTCAGGCGTGTTCACGTGCATGTGCATGACATGCTCACAGGGGTGGAACATATGCATGTGCACAACAGTGCTCGTGGGCCCCCCGCTTGCACGTATGTACACAGCACATGCAGTGGTGAAACACGCTCATGCTCATGCATGCAACTTTGCTGTGGGGTGGCCGCTCGTGCGCATGCGTGTGATGGCGCTCGTGGGTGTAGGAGATCTGTGTCCACGGCCCAGTCCTGGATAGGCTGTGGACCGCTGCTGGGTCGCGGACAAGGGGTTGGCGACCTCTGGCATAAACAATTGAAAATTCATGAGGTTCAGGACAGAGAAAAGAAGACCTGTCAATGGTTGTGAGCTTCTCACTGTTGCTTGTCTCCTAAGTGTGGCCTCTGAACATGGGAGTTTATATTTATTTATTTGACTTTTATACTGCCCATCTCGCTGCAAGGGCACTCTGGGCGGTTTACAGCAGAAAACAATAACATTAAAATAAAACATAACGCTTATATGAAAATCAAAATCAAAATTACAATATACAATTAGTAATATCCAAAACAACATCAGCATAAACATAAATATCATTAATTTAACAGGCAAGATGGCAAAGCAAAAAGAAACAGTGAGACTGCCACTGAGTTATCATTATGTAATCTCTGGAAAAGCCTGTTCAAAAGTCATGTCTTAAGGGATCGTTTGCAGGTTCCTAGTGAAGGGGCAGATTTTGGGCAAATAAATAAGACAATGTGTTAAAATAGCAGTTGCCAGTTCACAGCCTGCAAATGCTCAGAGCTCTGGAATCATTCAAGAAGGTGGTGAAGTTTGTGGCACCTAACTGGACATCTCAAATAAGTGCTCTGAATTTGGATCAGAAATGGATAGTTGCACCAACCCTTGAAATTTTTTCACAAGATGTAACTATCATCACTTTGAAAGCTCTGCATTATAAAAACAGAACACCCATGTCATAACAAAAGTTCTGGGTGTTCAACACTCAGGAGAAAGGTTTGTCAGATACAGACAACATTTTCAGGACACTCCAGCCTGTCACCCAGACAACCGTATCTACTTCTGATCATTACTAGCACAAACTTTGGATTTCTGTTTCTAATCAAGTGTGTTTCAACTTAACTATCTGCACAGGAAGTCACCATATACAGCAGCATTTTTGAATGGGAACACCACTGTAAATGCAGGCACAGAAACAATTCCAGTTCCTCTTTAAAAACCTACAAAATTAATTTCCTGCAGTTTATTGAGTACTAATGTTGGTGGATCAGTGAGCTCTAGAGAAAGGCTGACTGGAGCAGAACACTGACTTTCCATGGCCCAGTTTACACATTCCCAAAGAGACAGACATGGCAGGTGCTACCTCCATGGCTGCTCCACACAACTCTGGCAGTGAATGAAAATTCAGCTCATATTGTTAGGTGGGACACTGATGCAGTTATACACCACATTAGTGCTCCTTAGCTACAAATACAGTACCTAAGCATACATGTTATTCTAACCCAGCAGGCAGCAGTTCAGACATTACAGGAAGCCAAAAGTACAACTACCTGGATTACAACCACCAGCCTTAACTATCAGAGGAATGGGGTGGGTGAACAGCAAAGACTGTAGATGTTTGAAACTGCCAAGACACCGAAAGGTGTCCCTGGAGCTCACAGAAAGAGTTATCTGTCTAGATGATTTTGAAATGCCACACATCTTTTAGGCCACCTTTTAAAAAAACATTACTGCATTCATTTATTGCAGAGTTTAACATTTTGTGTACTAGTCCTTTGCCAGCATCATCTGCTGTCCCAACAATATAAATGACAACCTGGAAACAAGTCACATCTGTTCATATCATATACCATAAATTTCTTATGCACGTTGGCACTATCATCCTTCAGACTAATCCAGAAGATGCAAGCATCCGTACTGTACTGGTTATACACAGGGCAGATTTGGGGACTGTTGACCAGTGGTGGAGAAGACAGGCTAGCACTAGCAAAGGAATGTGTAAACTGTGCCATGGATTTGAAATACAAAAATATGTTCAAGTATTGATAGACAATGATACCGAACATACACTGTAGACCGCAGAGCACCGAATCCATGACCAGAAAAGCTGAGGAACGTGACAGACTGCTCGAGACGCATATCTGTGACACTTCTTGTTCTTTTGAGAAGCAAATATGTCTATGGACGGGCGGCCCCACCTTCTGCACAACATCTGGAATGTGCTGTCATCTAGCTCCCACTCATGGGACCGTCCTGTCAGGTGACGCAGTTTGTCTGCTAGTTGGTTGTCTGATGTTGATATGTGGATTGCCACTGGATAAATGTGACGCTGGTAGCACCACTCCCACAGGTGCACAGACAGGTAGAGGAGTGACATTGATTTCGTCCCTCCCTGCTTGTTGATATAATACATGGCTGTGGTGTTGTCTGTCACAACTTGAACACCACGACCCTGTATCAGCAGAAGGAAGGCTCTGAATGCCTTGATCACTGCTAGCATCTCGAGATGATTGATGTGAAGTCCTTTTTGACGCCGTGACCATAGGGCATGTATCTTGTGACCTTCACAGTGTGCTCCCCAACCTATGGGCTGGCATCCGTTGTTACTTGCACAGACAGCTGCAGTGGGTGAAAAGGATGACCCATCATGAGGTGTGGTATGAAGCGCCACCAGTTTAGTTGCTTTGCTAGCTTTGGAGTGACCAGGAGCTTTTTCCGTGGATCTTCTCGAAGTGGGTCAAAGTGATGCAGGAACCATGCTTGCAAGGAGCGCATTTTTAACCGGGCATGCGGGAGAGATGTTGTTGAGGCCATGAGGCCCAGAAGGTGTTGCGCATGTTGAGCCAGCACAAGGAAGTGCAGTTTGACCTTTTGGACTGCTGCCCTTAGTTTTTGAATGCGCTCTGGAGGTAGAAAGAGTCTTGCTTCTATTGAGTTCAGTGTTGCTCCTATGTAGCTGATGTCTCGAGATGGCCTTAGAGTGGGTTTCTTGAAGTTTATTGTGAGGCCCAGACTCTGTAGAGTGAGCAAAGTGAACCTTGAGTCGTGGATGGCTTTCTTTCTGGATGGTGACCCTATCAGCCAATCGTCTATGTAAGGGAACACTTTTATGCCTTGTAGACGCAGGAACGCAACCACAGGTGCCATGCACTTTGTAAACATGTGTGGAGTCGTTACTAAGCCGAATGGTAAGGCAGCATACTGGAAGATCTTGTTCTTGATTAGAAAACGGAGATACTTCCTGTGGTGCTGATGTATTGTTATGTGGAAGTATGCGTCCTTGAGGTCTATAACAATGAACCAATCTCCCTTTTTTAACAGGTGGACGATGGACTCCAGTGTAACCATCCAGAATTGACGTGGATAGAGGTAAATGTTCAGGTCCCTCAGATCCAGGTCCTTCTTTGGTTCTGTGAAGTATCGGGAGTAAAACCTGTTGGAGATGTCTCAGAGGGGTACCTGTTGTATGGCATGCTTTTGGAGCAGAGTGAAAACTTCCTCCTCCAGGATAGGATTGGACGTTGTCACCTTTAGGTACCCTAGAGGGGGAAGCTCTACAAGCTCTAGCCTGTAACTGAATCGAATGATGTTCAGAACCCAATTGTCCTTTGTGATCTTTTTTCAATTGTGGTAAAATGGTGCAAGACGCGTTGCAGGATGTGGTGCCAAAGCAGTGTGAAAGTCAAAGGTACTGTTTGGACTTTTTACTGGAAGGACGGTATGACTGACGTTTTTGTGTCGTTTGTTGTTTGAAGGATGGAGCAGCAGATGAAGCTTGAGAGGACCTTCCCTGAGAATTCTTGAACTGTCTGTAGTTATGTGAAGGTTGCTGCTGAAACTGCTGTTGAGGAAATTGCCGTTGCTGTTCCTTTGAAACCTTGGCTGTCTTTTTACTTTCGTGTAAACTTTTTAATGACTCATCTATCTTTTCATTAAATAAACCTTTAGCATCAAAGGACTGGTCCTCTACTTGTTTCTTAACATCCTCCACAATGCCAGAGGCTCGGAGCCAGGCATGGCGGCGTAGTGCTATGGCAGAGATTAAAGTCTTAGCCGAGGCATCTGTGGCATGTCTGGAGGCTAGGCGTTGATGTTTGGACAGGGTCATTGCTTCAGCGTAGGTATTGAGGAGGTCCTGACGCATTTCATCAGGGGCTGCTTGCAAAGCTGGAAGCCCCTTGGTCCATAGCTGCTTTTGGTATGCCCCCATAGCTGCCTGATAGTCGCATACACGAAGCAGGAAGGTTTGAAAATTGTAGATCTTTCTGGCTAAAACATCCAACTTCCTACCCTCTCTGTTGGTAGGGGTAACATGCTTGCGTCCTGAGACTTTTGATGAATTAGCCTACACAATGACCGAATTAGGAGCAGGATGCTTTGCTAAGTGGTGTCATCACCATGAACACGATATAGATTCTCAGTCCTTCTAGGAATAGGTTGAGGAGTGGATGGTTGGGACCAGGATTCCTTTATGAGGTCTATTAACAGAGGAATAAAGTTTAGGCTGAGAGGCTGTGTCCTGTCATGATCTATGTCGCCAAAAATCAGGTCATCAGACGGAGGAGGTGGAAGCTGAGTGTCCATCTTTAAGGTCTTGGCCATCCTAGCCACCATCTGCACATATGAGGAGAAGTCCTCCGAGGGCGAGGAGGGATGAGGATCTCCTGTGTCTGATTCAAAAGATTCAGCTTCTATGGCAGACTGGTGTTGAGGAGCAGAAAATAATTCATCTCCCTGATCTGAAGACACCTCACAAAGAACATCCTCATCGTCAGAAGGCAATGTCTGAGTATCTTTCTGTCTCAGGGAATGGTGAAGTGCATATATCCCTGTGAACGAGAATGGAGAGTGGTTTGCTGGGCATCCTTCGACACCGATGTCGACGTCAAAGCAAGTTTGGTAGGAACTTTCTTAATGGCTCTAACAGGTCGACATTGCAGTGCTGTCGACGTCGATGTGGGGAAGGCGAGGTCGACATCGAAGAAGAAGACGAAGAAGAATATCGCTTCTTTCTATGCCTACGGTAGTCCTTGGAGGTCGAAGAAAAGGAGCTTGACTCGGTGTCGAAGTATCAACTTAGACTGGACCTTCTTTTATCTGCTTGAATGTAAGCAGAGCGGTCACGTTTATGCTTCTTCCGACGTCGAGAAGTGTCCCTGTGGGAGGCTCGACGTCGATCAGGAGAAAGGTGTTTTCTCTTGGAAGTTTTCTTGCGAGGCGGAGAGTCATGCCTCGAGGAGAAAGAAGGCGATCATGGAGCCCCTAACGCCCACCCGGCTGAAGCAGGGCTAAGATGGGCAGAATGGGGCCTGGATGGAACAGCTTCCTCAATCTTGTCAGGGTAGGTGAATGCCCAGGCTGAACATCGACTTGCTGTCTTGGTGGCAAGGATTGAGCTGCTTCCAGAGAGGACTCTTGATCTCTTGAGGAGTCCTCCAAGATAGGAGAAGGCAATGAAGGTGTCACAGGAGGGATGGTAGTGTGATCCCTATTTTTATCCTTTTTAGCTTGGCTAGCCGGCTTCTTAGACTTTGCCCCATCTTTGGCAGTTGCAGCTTTCGACGTTGTGGACGAAGGCTTCTTTAAAGCATCTGCAGTGGGTTTTTAGATGGTTTAACTGCAGACTTTGAGGCAGATGTAGATGGGGAGGAAACATTCGCCTCAGAACGAGGAATACCGTATTGTTTGCTCCATAAGACACACTTCCCCCCCACAAAAAAGTCAGGGGGAAGTCTGTACGTCTTATGGAGCGAAGGCGGGGATTTTGCCCCCACTGGCCCCGTGGGAGGGGAGCGTCGCAAGGGTCTGAGCCTTCCAGGCCCCTTGCAATTCTCTCCCACCCCCCACGGGGCCAACTGGAGCAAAATTGCGACCTTCCAGGCGGGGGTGGGTAAGAGAGCTCTCTCTCTCTCCCCCTCTCCCTCTCCCCTTGCTCTTGCTAGTGCGCTCACTCGCTTTCCAACCTCAGCCTTGAACAAATCAATGGCACCAAAATGTCTGCTTTAGATACAGACGGATGAATGGAAGGCTATAGGTTGAGCGGTCTGACCGTATCCTCCCTGTCGGAAAAGATGGGCGAGGGAGCGGAGCGCGAACCGCTAGAGGGGAGGGACAGCCTGTCACCTGCGTGAGAGCAAAAGGGGGCGAGCAGTAGGGCTGGCGGGCGACTGTCAAAGGTGCAAGGCACTGTGGGGTGGCGTTTTGTTGCGGGGTGACGGGCCAGCGGGCGGGCAGGGGGAGAGAAGAGAGGATGATGTTGTTTCTTACCAGTGATGCAGAAAGGGATGGTGAATGAGAGAGAGAGAGAAAACGCACCTTCTGAGCGGTGTCTCCCTCCCTCCCTGCACTGCCAGACCTATGGCCACAAGCCTTCCCGTGCCGCTGTGTGCTGCTCTGCGGAGAAATGCTGCCGCTGCTGGCGGGCTTTGTGGAGGAGCCACGAATTTGAAATAACTCCAGTCAGAAAGGCAGAACATGGTTGGGGAGTGAGGTGCGGGGGGGCTGATGGCGGTGGGGAGACCGAGGGAGAAACCACGGGCGAGGGGGGCATCGGGCAGAAGAGAGGAAGCGCTGGCGCTGGACCAGTGTCTCTTGACAGACATGCAGAGAGACTCCCTCCCCTCCCGTCTACCTGCTGAGGGACATCAAGGCTGTGTCTGACCCCCCACCCCCCACGGGCCCCTCAATCTGCTTTTGGAAGGGGGTTGCATCCCGTAGAGTCCCGGTTTGTTGGCTTGCTTTTTAAAACATTGTTCCCCTTTCGAGTCCTACTGAACTCGGGTTTTTTTATAAAAAGTAAAAGAAAGGGGGGGGCTTATTTTCCTTTTTAAAAAAGAGAGTACTTCACAGAAGCCTCAATTTGGAAAGGAGGAAAGGAACACACACACCTTGAATGCCTAGTAGGTCCTTTGCCATGAGGGGACATCCCAGGGTGTGGGTGTGTGTGGAGGGGTGGCGGCAGAAAGGGGAGTTCCACAGGCTCTCTCCTTGCCATTCGGGGGGGGGGGGGTTGGCCAAGACGACATTTCCTTTCGATGGTGGCCAGAGGCTTCTCCCGCCCGCGTGCCACCACCCCTCTGCACTCCACCCCGGTTCAAGGTTTCTGCGGCATCGGCAGGGTGCTGAGACCTTCTTGGGTCCCCACTCTACGCACGTGTGCATCACATAGAGAGACACCTTTCCTTTTACCTGGGGAAATGTCGGCAATTGGAGGAAAGACAAGACACAAACACACCGATTGGCAAGACTGCGGGCGCCGCGACTACTGGTGGTTACAAAGGAAGCCGGCCGGCCACCTGCCTGCCTAGGCGGGAAGGAGTAGGGCTAGCTAGGGAAAGAGTCAAAATCAGCTGCCAGTCGTTCAGAGGTGCAGCTGTCCATCAGGTTTCCTCTGTGGATTTTCTGTCAGAATCACTGACTCTCCCTCCTAGGGTGGATAGGAGGAGGGAAAGGGGACAGATTTTGATGGAAGGGAATCTTCCTTTTAAATTCTCTCCTCTTTCTGTCATCCCCTCTAGGAAATGGCAGCGACTGATGATGGATCAACACTCTTGTCTGTTGACATGTTGCTCACTGGGCATCTTAATATTTCTCCCTCATCATCTGCTTCCTAACAGCAGATTTAGCCCAATAAGTGAATTAGTCAAACTGCCACATTTATCCTATTTTAAATGTGAATAAATAAAATGTAACAGAGATTTTTACACATAGCCTTTCCTTCTAATCCAACAACAGGAAAACTATCAGCTTTTGTATGACAGAAATTTAAATTCAGGGATCAGGCATGTCTCCAACAGGTAGCAAGGAGCAATGCCTCCCTATATCCTTGCTAACCCTACTTTTTAATGGCACAATATCTGCCTGATATGTGTGTAGCAAAATCCCTGTTCTGCAACATAATGGTGTTTATTACTCCTTTACTCCCTCAGTCTAGTTTTTCTAGAGTTACCCCAGCAGATATCTAACCTGCCTGGAATTTATTCATTTATATTTATTTTTAATAACTATATTACTGTGTGTTTTCTATGCACAGTCCACTACATCTACACCAACCTGAATTAATGAGCAAATTATTGCTATGATGTTACAACTAGCAAAATTTTAGGAACCCCCCCCCAAGTTTGATAATGAGTTGCTCATGGATTATAGCATTCTCTGTTGCATGAGCTGTGCATTGCTTCTGCTTCCTACTTCATGTTTCCTGCCTTTCATAGCACTGTCTTTTCAGCGTGTTTGCTAAAAAATAAGTCCTTTCTGAGTTTAATGGAACTTATTTCCAAGCAAGTTGACAGCCTTGGTTCTTCTGAACAGTGGCTTATTCTACTGTAGGTAACTGTCAAAAACAAATAAATAAAAAGGTCTGCGCTTAAGATTAACTGGAAGTTACACTCAAAGAACAAGAATCCTTAATGTTTGAGCAAATATGACTGGGGAGACTGAGTAATTCAGCTATAATGCTATGTTCTGAGGTAATCTTATTTCATATGCAGAAGGGACAGGTCTTTGCTTTCAAAATAGATTCAAAGTTCAATCTTGGTAACATCAGTCTCAGACGAAATCCTACTTCTCTCAGAATATCATGCTGTTTATGGGACATGGAAAATTCAACCAAATTTATTTTCAGATCTGGCATTCTCAGCAGCTTGATCTGTTCTCAAATCCTTGTTTACTTAGCAGTTGAATGTGTGAAGTGATGTATTGAAAAAGCAATATATTAAAGACGTATAAGTGTAAAAATAGAGAGAACCACGGCATGTCTGAGCCATTGTGGTGGATATGGAAGTTTTACCATCATGACTGTATGAGCCAGTCCCATTTCTAACAGGAGTAATGTCACTAACATGTGGTAGAGAAGCTTGGCTTAGTGGCTGCTCACCGATTGTGGAGCTCCTTTTCAAGGGAGGTTGACACCATTATTTATGTCTTTCCACCAGTAAGCAAAGGCCTTTTTTCTTTCAAGGCAAAACTCTAGCAGTCAAGCTAGCTGACTGTAAAGGAGATTTATAATTTGTATTCATGCTGGCTTTCCCCCTGTTTTTCCTGTTTGGTTTTAATTGCTTTTAAACATCTTCCAGAAGATGGTGATTTTGCCCCCTCTGACCCTCGGGGGGGGGGCAGGGTGAGCCTCCAAAGGGTCCTAGGGTGTGTTCCAGAAGACGGACCTCTCCATAAGGCTCACCAATTTTTAGGAGAAGAAAACAGATTTTTTCCTGTTTTCTTCTCCTAAAAATTTGCTGCGTCTTAAGGAGAGGTGCGTCTTATGGAGCGAAAAATACGGTAGCTGATGGATTTGATGAGGATTCCATCGCAGATAGTCTGGACGCAGACAACGTCTTATCCCACAAGTAAATCTTCAGCCTTTGCTGTTGCGTCTTCAAAGCCGCTTTGGTGAACTTTTTACAGTGGCGGCAAGATTGAGGCTTGTGCGTGTCTCCCAGACAAAAAAGACAATATTCGTGGTTGTCATAAAATGGTAGTTTTCGGGAACACGCCTTGCACTTGCTAAAGCGGACTGAAGGGGACATAAAATAGTCGGGCAGGAAAAAACCTGAGTAGGCACAACAGTAATTGAAGCTTTCCAATTGAGGATTTCCTGAGGCGATAAGCTAACGAGGTAATAAGGCTCCCCACAGCGCCAATCAACAAGGCAATCAACTAATCCACAGAAATGTGGAAAAGAAGCCGGTGAACGAATCAAGTCCTTTAAACAATAGAATAGTCAAAGCGGTCCGTGGTAAAGGGGCAATACAGAGGATTCTTGATCGATAAACAGTCCGAAAATCAAGGCCAATAGTAATTTAGCGAAGAGCTCTATCCGAGACGTTCCTAGAACGATGGCGGAAAAAATGGAACTGGAGGCTAAGGGGAGTGGAGCATGCGTGGAAGGGGCAGTCTAAACTTAGTTACTTTTTCAGAAAAGCTCTAGAAGATTCCAGGATACCTAGCGCAGGCGCTGTTTAACCCATATGTGTGTATTCACAGAGGCCTCGAAGAAGAAATAATTTCTTCCTAAGTATAATATGAGAGTCTTTTGAAGAAACAATTGTCAGTTTTAATACTGTTGCTAACTTTTGAAGCTGGTATTTTTCTAAAGTTTTTTGAGTTACAAAATGAATATAGCTCTTTGTTGCTATTTCATTTTTGCACCTCTGGATTCCTAGTATTTGTAAGATCGGGTAGCAGAAATGGCTGAATGGAAGAAATAATACTAATCATTAGCTACAGGGCTGTAGGGGAGGAGAAGGAGGGAAGCAAGGTTGAGAGCCTCCCACATAGAAGGAGTCTGCTTGCCCAAGAGTTTCATTACCGCAATGCAGTTCCAAGACCAGCCTTCATCACATTTAGCAGACTCCTACCAGGGCCTACTCACAAGTGCCATGAATAGTTCATTCTTCAGATGCAGAGGTGTTCCATGGGTGCTGTGGCTTCCCTTCCCCATGTCCTCAGGTGGGTGTCCATTCAGAGCAGCGTCCTGGGCTTTCCTGACCCACCTCCTTCTCTGAGTGGGCGCTCACTGGAGGAGGCAGAGGAGAGAAGCCAGTGTGCCCAAAGAACAAACCATTATGAACCACTGAGCCCGCAGTTTGCGCCCATTTCTGTGTCACACCAATCTGCTAGAAGTCATCCCAAGCAAAGGTTCGGTGCAATGCTCACAAGGATTGTGAAGTCATACATTCGTATGCCACTGACATGTGATGCTTACTCTCATGAGCAATTCGCGGCTTGCCAGATAATTATCACGGTCAGTGAAAAGTGCTGACAGCTCTTCATATACCATCATACTGTCCCTGCAAAATAGGAAAATGGAATGAATAGAAGATACTAAGACATACCAAAAAGTGAATTTGGCCAATGAGACTGCAATGTTACTACTGTATTATTTTTCAGTTAAGCTATGATACAGGAAGGTCCATGATCGGGCCTCCCATTTTTGATTCTAGGAGAGCAGCAAGGGACTAGGCATCTGGTAGTCTCTGCTCCATAGGCTCTGCCAGGCATCATCATAGGCATACTTCAGTCTCGAGAGACTACGATAACGTGCTCTGTATGGAGGACTTTGACACTGTATGCAAAGCTGCAGTGTCCTCTCCAGAGCACGAAGTCTGGGTAAAATAATATGGAGGATAGACTGTTACCCAAGCAGCAAATCCCCCCTCTCCAGATCACTGAAATAGTCCAATGGAAAGGCAAGAGCCAATACAACTGGTTCCAACGATGTCGCAAGAGTTGCCAGAATGACACAAACTGCCTCCGGGACTCCAGCTCCAGATTTTGCCTCGAGGTTAACTCCTGAAGCCTTTTCCATCAGTGCATATTGCCACAAGGCAGTGGAGGTTTGAAATAGGAGTTTTCCTTTTAGATAGGCTGCCTTCCCAGGCTGACGAGCCCCACCTACCCGGCCTGCTCACTCGCTGCATGGTTGATGGCGGCACCTCCTCCTTCTCCTCACGGCATGAGGGTTTGGGATCAGAGTTTTCCTTCTCCTAGATGGACTGCTTTCCCAGGCTGATGAGTCCCACCTACCCGGCTCCCTATCAATAGCTTAACTGAAAATAAGGAATTAAGAATTTCAGGAGCATCTTTAAAGAAAATGGGTAGTTGACTATTAGAACAAGGGGGATTTGAAGCTTTTTAGAATAAAGTTATTTTTGAGCTCCTGCCGACTCCTCTAGGATCCTCGCTGAAGGCCTCCTGAGTTCCTGCCTGACACTGTATCCACTATGATACCATAGCTGTAAACAGGTCATATAACCCACCTTCAACCCGCAACTTGACCTAACAGGAAGATCCATCCTGACCAGATGAAGGCTCAACCTGACTCTTAACTGCCTCTCAGTTTGCAGAGATACAGACCAGATTGTGACCTCATTCTGACATCGGAGGATTCTGACCTATGACTAGTTTGGTTAGGAGAATTGTGGGAGCTGCAGTCAAAGAAAGCAACTTTATCAAGCCCTGCTTGGCATCTGATGAGCTTGCCCAAGGCGACACAGGCCAGCTCTTCCTCCCTGAAAGCACAGTGGGAAATCCAACTCCCAACCTTTTGCTCCACAACTAGCCTTCATAACAACTCTGACAAAGGGGGGAATCTTTTGTTGCTTCCCACTGCACACATTTTTCTTGTCAAACCTTGGCATCAACAAATAGTTCATCAGAACAACTATTCTCAAATAAAGCCAATAACCCACAAAAGCTCATAAGCCAAAACACAATACATATATTCCAAATCTTAATAAAATTTTGTTTCTCAGCTCCAAAGCAACAGCGGAACTAAAGCCTCTGCAGAAGATCTTAATACCCGAATTAAGATGTTATCAGGTATTAAAATATCAGATATTAGGATCTTCTACAGGTCTGCCTCTTGCAGGGTACTAAGAGTGGGTGTGGGCTAAAGAATAGAAGGTGTTAGTCCTTCTTTGGAAGGCATTTACCTTGTTCCAACACTGATGTCTTTCAGATCCATATGACAATCTTTCAGTTTTTAAGGTCTTTCTGAATATTATCATCATCAATGTCACTGTTCTGAACTTATGGACACTCACTTCTGTTTAATATGTTGAATATGCCTTGCTTTCTTTAAAAAGCATTGCTGCTGCTGTTTCTCTCTCTTATCTGTTACCAGTTTAACGTTAGGTTAGGCCAAAGAATGGAATATAAGGCTTCTAAAGCAAACATAAGAACCTATTTTGTGCAACATATTCTGTATACAAGAATTCTACTAAAGTTTTTACAACAGAAACTAACTGCTGGACAACAGATATGGCTTGACTGGGCAGTTGGAGGCAGGGGTTGGGGAGGAATGGACATGAAGGAATCTTAATGGCTCTGCCAGGAAGCCGCTCCAAAAAAACTACCAGGCCCATCATTAGAGTTTAGCCTAACAGAGCCATTTCTTCTGTCTTCTCCACAGGATGGAAATGCCTGCTAGAGTTTGAATTTACCAGCAGTAAGAACTTGAAAACTTTGATTTTTGCTTTTTTATTTAAGTCTCCAGAAGTTGGGCTGGAGGAATTCCTACAGACCTCTGGGGTCCTACTACTTATTATGCCTATAAAGTAACTATTAACTAAGTGCTACATTTCTCATTACCCCAAATGTAATCAGTTCTAGGTAGCTATGTTACTTAATACTAATTACTTCCAAACCCTGGCTTTGCTACCATTTCACCTGCATCCTTCCACTAGCAACTGTACAGGAACCGGGTCTGTGGTTTCTTATCCGAGGATAGCTATTTTATTGCTCCTCCCCACCCACATGGACCACAGTTACTCATGGGAGCAACAAGGCCAGCAGATGTGGCTGAGGCTGCTTTCCAGGCAAACCAAGAGAGAAGAAAGCGAGAAAGGCTTACTTTGAGACACATGCCCAACACTTCTTCAATCGATAGATGGGATAAGACTGTAGTGCTGAAACAATAGCCTTCAAAGAGGAAAAGTTCTTTAAGATCCTGCATTCCTGCATGAGGAAAAAACAGAAATGAGTTAAATATTACAGCTGCTACAAGTTAATGCTTAGAAAGAGAGAACTCAAACACCCACCTGAACAAATACACGTACTGAGCACCAAAAGAAAATAACAGCCCTGTTTTGCTCCTCCTAACCCCCGAAAGCAGTTTGTACAGGTTGGGGCACTATATTTTTGTCTTCCACACTTTCATTTTTTTTCTTTTGTTGCAATGCTGTTGGCTCTATTTTGTACCTTCCAGTTTTTCAGGCAAAATGTCTGTTAAAGTAGCCCTCTGTAGGCAAGTTAAAGAGAATTAAGGAATATCTTTGCAAAATCATGTTGACGTTACATGTAATTAGTCTGGAAACTCTCAATTTACACAGAACACTTACTGATCACACGGAAGGTTCAAGAATTGGAAACAAGAGTGGAACCATACCAGAAGCAGAAATAATTTCCAATTGCAAATAAAGTATATTTCTCCTGTGAGTGCAAATAAAGTATATTTCTCACCAGAGCACAGGTTGCTGTCCTCTGAAGATGCCGGCCACAGAGATTGGCGAAGCGTTAGGAAGAACAACCTTCAGAACATGGCAAAAGGGCCCGAAAAACCCAGAACAACCATTAGATCCCGGCCGTGAAAGCCTTCGCGAATACATATGATTCTCCTGTTCCTCTCCGTACTTATTTTGGGAACCCAATGAAGTCCAACCTGTTTTCCTACACATTCTCTGTGCTGGATTTTTAAGATCCTTTGACAAATCCCTTGCACCCCGAATGCTAATTTCATTTTTAAACTGCTGTTTCTCTTTCCGTTAGTTTTTTTAAATGAGTTCTTATCGAAATGGAGAAATGTGGGGCAGAGGTGGGATTCAGCAGGTTCGCACCTATTCTATAGAACCGCTTCCTAAATGTACTATTGGTTCTTAGAACCGTTTGCTGGCCTGAGATGAATGAAGGAGGAGGGGCCAGGTGACCAGCTACGAGCAGGGGGGAGGGGGGCGCAATTAGCTGCCTCCCTTCCTGCGCCACACTGAGGTGGGGTGTGGGTGAGAGAGATAAAGCCCTGGAAAGAGCAGAGGCATCAATGGGGGAAAGGGGGGAGGATGAGTCCTTGATGTCACTGGAGGAAAGCTCATGGCCTCGAGGCAGAGGGGGGGGTGATTGACAAGGCATGAGGGCAGGACACAGAGGGAAAAAGTTTTGGGGTGAGACTGCGTCAGTTAAACACCCAACCGTCCTCATTTTACTATGATTTTTTCAAGTTAAAGGTACCACATAAGACTGTTTCTTATGTGGTACCTTTTTTAAAAATGTCCTGGGCATTCATTCATTCATTCATTCATTCATTCATTCATTCATTCATTCATTCATTCATTTATTTATTTATTTATTTATTTATTCATTCATTCATTCATTCATTCATTCATTCATTCATTCATTCATTCATTCATTTATTTATTTATCATTAGGACATAGAACCTGTTGTTAATTTATTTGAATCCCACCACTGATGTGGGGTATACTTTCTGAATCTGGGGTGGTCCTCCTCCAGTCCTCCAAATGCCAGCCTCCTCCCAATGCAGCTGCCACAGGCTATTCCAGTCCCTTAAAAGGGACTAAGGGAGAATCACTGCTCCTGATGACTTCCAAGTATTGTTATTCTCCCTTTTCTGCTTTTTCTTCCCTACTTGGATGACACATGTGGCTCAGGAAGGTTTCCCATCTCTACTTGAAATAAATAGAAATATTTGGAGTAGTAACAGACACTGACAGCACAACAGTATCCTTAAACTGCTGTCAGCTGTAGCAAATGATGCCCAGCTTTTTTTTCTTCTGCTGAAAGTGAGTACACAGCTTGAAGAAACAATTCAAATGGTCCATGTAATCAGGCCCTAAGAGACTAAACGTCTATTGCCCAAAGTTACTTTTTTAAAAACCAGAAAGAATTAGAACAGTCACGGCACCTTGCTGTCCCTGAAAACACCAGGGAGGCAAACAGAATGAGTTTTTGCCTGTGCAATATCAATCCACATCTGCAATAATTGTTGTTTTTATTTGTTTGTCCACAATATATTGTGAGCCGCCCTGAGTAGACTCCTGTCTAGAAGGGCGGGATATAAATCCAATAATAAATAAATAAATAAATAAATAAATAAATAAATAAATAAATAAATAAATAAATAAATAAATAAAATCCATTTCTCTATGATCTTCGCTCATTGCTGTATTTTCAGCTCTTTGTTGTGCAAGGTCGTGCTGACAACACAGTTGGCCACTGCGTTGAACTGGGCAATTGGGTGGCTCTGATGGTGGGGGCCAAGTGTTGGTTCTCCTTCTCCCTTCTGCTAAATAAAAAAGTAGGGAGTACCTAACCAATGGGGAAACAAGGGAGTGCAGCTAGGAATAGGGGATAAATATCATGCTACCTGTATTGATGTGTGTGCCTACACAGTTAGGACACCCGCTTTTGCAAACGTGCTTTTTAATAAGGGAGAGCTGCTTGTATTCATGGTTGTCTGGTTACTGCATTTAAGTAACAAGGGGTGAGCATTTCTCACAGTGGGACTGAGAGAAAGCCCTCCCCTGATGATCTTAATACCCGGGCAGGCTCATAGAGGGAGATGCAGTCTTTTATAGCTTGGACCCAAACTGTTTAGGGCTTTATAGGTTAAAATTAACACATTGAATTGTGCCCAGAAATGAATTGTTAGTCAGTGGAGCTGCTCTAACAAGGGAATTAATATGTTCCCTGTAACCAGCCCCTGTTAGCAATCTGGCTGCAGCAGTTAAACCCTCTGGAGTTTCCAAACACTTTGCAGAGGCAGCCCCACATAGACCACATTACAGTAATCCAGCCAAGATATAACAAGGGCATGTGTCACTGTGGCCAAATCAGACCTCTCACAAAACAAGTGCAGCTGATGCACTAGTTTTAACTGTGCAAAAGCACTCCTTGCCATTGTTGAAACCTGGGCATCCAGATTAAAGGACAAATCCAGGAGAACGTCCAAGCTGCACATCTGTGTATTCAGAGGGAGTGTAACCTCATCCAGCATGGGCTGCAACCCTTTTAATACCATTCTACCAAATAGGTTGTTTTTTTAAATGATCAACCTGGGATTACCTCAGGAGATCTGCATGTGAATAAAGGATTTTCTGACAGATAGGCCACAGTCAGTAAGGATGGAATCTCACCATTCTTCTACCCTGGTACTAAGTACAGGAGCTCCCCAGGGCTGTGCGCTAAGTCCCTTCCTCTATTCCCTGTACACACATGATTGCACTCCCACTGTATAACACCAATGCAATTATTAAATTTATGGATGATACGACAGTGGTGGGGTTCATAAATAAGAACAATGAGTCTGCTTATAGAAAGGAAGTACAAAGGTTGATACTTTGGTGTAAAGAAAATCATCTCACACTTAACATCAAAAAAACTAAAGAACTCATAATTGATTTTAGGAGGAAGAGAAATGTACATTTTCCACTGTACATAAACGGTGAGTTGGAAGTTTTAAATTTCTGGGCATTTACATCTCAGAGGACCTCTCATGGACTATAAATGCCAACATGCTAATGAAGAAGGCACAGAAGAGGCTGTATTTCCTGAGAATGCTCGGCAAGTTAAATTTATCTCAGCATTTACTTCTGTCATACTATTGTAGCACCATTGAGAGTGTCCTAACCTATGGCATTCTGGCATGGTTTGGGAGTAGCTCTGTAGCAGACAAAAAAGCTCTACAGAGAACCATTAAAATTGTCCAGAATATCATTGGGCTCCAGCTACCAACCCTGGATGACATATTCACATCCCGCTGTCTGAGGAATTCACACAGCATCCTGAGAGACTCTTCCCATGCTGCTTATAACTTTTTTGAATTGTTACCGTCTGGCAGAAGATATAGAACAATTAAGACTCGGACCACACGTTTTATTATTTATTTATTTATTTATTTACAATATTTTTTAGCCACACCATTGCCAGTGGCTTTTCTGAATAGTTTTTATCCCAGAGCTATAATTGCAATTAATGATGAGCTTAAAGACCACCAGTAGTGAATAATTAGTTGGACTGTGTTACTTGGCCTGCGGTGTAGATGTTTGTATTTTTAGTGGGGGACTTTTAGTGGGTGGGGAGTGTTTGGGGAATTTTATGTGTGTGCATGTGTCTGGTCTCTGGATGTCTGTGAATTTCGTTGTATGGGTATACTGTGTATATACTTACAATGACAATAAATTATTATTATTATTATTATTATTATTATTATTATTATTATTATTATTATTATTATTATTATTATTATTATTATTATTATTATTATTATTATTATTATTATTCCTTGATCTGGTTTTTGACTGACCAGGAGCACCTCTGTCTTGTCTGCATTAAATTTGAATTTGCCCTCATCCAGTCCATTACTGACACCAGCCACTGATTTAAAACCTAAACAGCTTCGTTGGATTTAGATGGAAAGGAGAGAGAGTTGGGTGTTATCAGTCTACTGTTGACACCAAACCCCAAAATTCTAGACAACCTCTCCGTGATTTCATGTAAGTGTTAAATAGTCTAGGGCAGTGATGGTGAACCTGTGGCACGCGGAGACGTCTCCCTTGGCACGCAAGCAGAGCACTACCTCACCACCAACCCAACCCAACCCACAGCCAAACCTCAAACCATCATCAGCCACCTCTTCTTGCTAATTTCCTGGTTCCGGCACTGCTTCTTTAAGAGATCAGAGATAAGCCTGCTTGATTGATTACAGCTGGCCCCCAGGGACTCAAATGACTGCTTCCGCCCGCCTGGAGGTGACTTTGCAAGCAGGAGGGAAAGGCTGCAGTTTAAGAAGGGAAGGAACGTGCGACTTCATCAAACATGTTTAAATGTATGTACAAAATAGTGTGTGTGTGTGTGTGTACTTTTATCTGGTATAAATGTTACTCTGAGTTTGTTTCATCAAAGCAGAGTGTCTCTTTGGGAACTTGTTTTTTTTTTCCCTTCTCAAAGGGTTCTGTGTTAATGCTGTGGAATTAAAAGTTTAGGAAAAAATTTGTGTGTGTGACTCAAAACTGTTACTCTCCACTGCATTTAGCTCTGCAGTTTGCTGAGAATAGCAGAAATCTGAAGTGTGTAGCAATTGCGTTTCTCTATTTCTCATCCCCAAAGCAGGCAAGAGTATCACAGTCTATTCCCAAAATCTGAATCCCAGTCTTTTTGCTCCTGGTCCAAACAAAAGGTTTTGCAAACAAAAGACTGTGGGTTTCTTTATTGTGTCAATCCATCTCATGTGCAGTCTTCCTCTCTTCCTACTGCTTTGCACTTTTTCTTGCATTGCTGCCTTTTCCAGTGAACTAACCTTTTTGAGCCCGAATGCCCAAACGGCGACACAAAACCAAATTATTTCTTTCGAAGTGCCAACACTGCAATTAAATCTGAATACTGATGTTTTAGTTAGAAAAAACAACTCATACAATTGTCTGAATTAATCATCACATTTTGTCTTCAAAACATAACAAAACTTTCAATGATACAAACACTTTTTATTGAAAATTAACCATTAATTCTAGTAAATGGAAACAAATATTAAAGTAATACAAGCCAGGTAATTTATTCAAAATTTTAAAATAATTATATGCATGTATTTTTTATAAGGGATACTCAATTTGGCATGCTTTTGGACAACGTGATTGTTTGGTGTTGTATGCATGCTGATAATTTGTCAAACCTTGGCCCATATGCTGTTAGTTTGAGAGCAACACATGCAGCATGTAGACAACCCAGATAGTGTGGCTGCTGATCTTGAGCCAAACATCCTGGAGAGTGAAGTCAAGTGGGCCTTAGAAAGCATGGCTAACAACAAGGCCAGTGGAGGTGATGGCATTCCAGTCAAACTATTTAAAATCTTAAAAGATGATACTGTTAAGGTGCTACATTCAATATGCCAGCAAGTTTGGAAAACTCAACAGTGGCCAGAGGACTGGAAAAGATCAATCTACACCCCAATCCCAAAGAAGGGCAGTGCCAAAGAATGCTCCAACTACTGTACAGCTGTGCTCATTTCACACGCTAGCAAGGTTATGCTCAAAATCCTCCAAGGCAGGCTTCAGCAGTATATGGACTGAGAAATCCCAGAAGTACAAGCTAGATTTCGACGGGGCAGAGGAACTAGAGACCAAATTGCTAACATGCTCTGGATTATGGAGAAAGCCAGAGAGTTCCAGAAAAACGTCTGCTTCATTGACTACGCGAAAGCCTTTGACTGTGTGGACCACAACAAACTATGGCAAGTTCTTAAAGAAATGGGAGTGCCTGGCCACCTTATCTATCTCCTGAGAAATCTATATGTGGGACAGGAAGCAACAGTTAGAACTGGATATGGAACAACTGATTGGTTCAAAATTGGGAAAGGCGTACAACAAGGCTGTATATTGTCCCCTGCTTATTTACCTTATATGCAGAATACATCATGAAGAAGGCTGGACTGGAGGAATCCCAAACTGGAATTAAGATTGCCGGAAGAAATATCAACAACCTCCGATATGCAGATGATACCACTCTGATGGCAGAAAGTGAGGAGGAATTAAGGAACCTTGTAATGAGGGTGAAAGAGGAGAGCTCAAAAAATGGTCTGAAGCTCAACATAAAAAAACAACAACAACAAAACAAAACCCAAGATCATGGCTACTGGTCCCATCACCCCCTGGCACATAGAAGGGGAAGATATGGAGGCAGGGACAGATTTTACTTTCTTGGGTTCCATGTTCATGTGAACAAGAAGGGAGGCATGCATTCGCTATCCCTGTTATACCTCACGGTGGAATTATGGGAATTGTGTTACTTCCACCATGTCTTCCCAATTGCCATTCACATTGCAACAGAAGAAAATTACATAGCAGATCATCTGAGCAGACTATCAATCTGGACACACGAGTGGACACTAGACGACTACACATTTCAAACGATCTGTCACAGAAGGGGAAACCCTTCTATGGACCTTTTTGCAACAAGGCAAAATGCCCCAGATACTGCTCAAGAGCCAGTATCAATCCCAAATCACTCGGGGATGCTTTCATGCTAGACTGGTCAGATCAACTACTATATGTTCCCACCAATTCCACTAATACAGAGGACAATCATACGGCTAAGACAATGTCAAGCAAACACCATAATCATTGGCCCATGTTGGCCACGTCAACTGTGGTTCACCCACTTCAAAATGATGGCAATAGACATATTACACTTACTGCCGATACCGAATCTTCTTTCCCAGAACAACGGGTCGATCTTACATCCAGACATTCCATCTCTGAGACTGACAGTGTGGAGGATAATTGTAAGTATGGAGGATCTGACCTAAGGGCTATTAGCTTGCTGGCTCTTTTAGCAGATGTAATTGCAACCAAGAAAATTGTCTTTAGGGACAATATTTTTTCATTGCATATAGCCATTGGCTCGAAAGATTCATTAGTGAGAGAGTGTAGAACCATTTGGAAAGACCATTGTGGTACAATTTTTTGTATTGGGGATCTTATATTCTGAAGGCCTTTCATACTTATGCCTCGACAGTACTGTTTTATATCAAAAGCTGCATCGATGTTATTACTACCACAAGACAAGTACGAGTGTTTTCTAACAACAAGCCTTGGCTAAATAGAGAAGTGCGCCTTTTATTAAAAGCCAGAAATGCTGCTTTTCATTC
The DNA here is from genome assembly GCF_051106095.1 of Pogona vitticeps. Lineage (NCBI taxonomy): Eukaryota > Metazoa > Chordata > Lepidosauria > Squamata > Agamidae > Pogona > Pogona vitticeps. Next base: position 113,514,278 of record NC_135786.1, read on the forward strand.
TGGTGATGAACTACAGTATAGAGAGGCCAGAGCTAAACTGAAAAGGGGCATTAGGGATGCCAAAGCTATGTACAGTCAGAGAATTGAACAACACCTTGAAAGTTCTGACACTCGCCGAGTGTGGCACGGCCTATGACAAATCACTGGTCAGAGTAACAAAAACAGTCTGTGTAGCAGCAGTGATTTTTTGGCTGAGCAGTTAAATCAATTTTTCAGCCGTTTTGAGGTGGAAACAGGAACAACCATTATTCCAGCACCTACTGTCCATAATACATCACTAGAATCTACCATCGACAGACAACCACTAGTACTGCAGATTTCAGATGTGAGACACGCTTTCCAGAATATTAATATTCGAAAGGCAGCTGGACCAGATGGAATCATGGGACGAGTTGTTAGGGGCTGTGCTGCAGAATTAGCTGGAGTTTTTACGGATATTTTCAATCTATCCTTGTTGCAGTGTTCTGTCCCCACTTGCCTGAAGACATCTATTATAGTGCCAGTCCCAAAGCAGTCAGCTGTGGTATCTCCCAATGATTATAGACCAGTAGCTTTAACATCTGTTATTATGAAATGTTTTGAGAGATTGGTGCTGGATTACATTAAGGCTAGTCTTCCACCTTCTTTGGATCCATGGCAATTTGCATACAGGAGAAATAGATCTACTGATGATGCTGTGTCCATCGTACTCCATACTGTATTGAGCCACTTAGAACAACAGGGAACTTATGCGAGGCTGTTGTTTGTGGATTATAGCTCTGCTTTTAACACCATTCTACCAAATAGGTTGTTTTTAAAAATGATCAACCTGGGATTACCCAGTACAGGAGCTCCCCAGGGCTGCGTGCTAAGTCCCTTCCTCTAATCCCTGTACACACATGATTGCACCCCACTATATAACACCAATGCAATTATTAAATTTGCGGATGATACGACAGTGGTGGGACTCATAAATAAGAACAATGAGTCTGCTTATAGAAAGGAAGTACAAAGATTGATACTATGGTGTAAAGAAAATCATCTCACACTTAACATCAAAAAAACTAAAGAACTCATAATTGATTTTAGGAGGAAGAGAAATGTACATTTACCACTGTACATAAACGGTGAGGAAGTGGAGAGAGTTGGTAGTTTTAAATTTCTGGGTACTTACATCTCAGAGGACCTCTCATGGACTATAAATGGCAACATGCTAATGAAGAAGGCACAGAAGAGGCTGTATTTCCTGAGAATGCTCGGGAAGTTAAATTTATCACAGCATTTACTTCTGTCCTACTACCGTAGCACCATTGAGAGTGTCCTAACTTATGGCATTCTGGCATGGTTTGGGAGTAGCTCTGTAGCAGACAAAAAAGCTCTACAGAGAACCATTAAAATTGCCCAGAATATCATCGGGCTCCAGCTACCAACCCTGGATGACATCTTCACATCCCGCTGTCTGAGGAAGTCACACAGCATCCTGAGAGACTCTTCCCATCCTGCTTATAACTTTTTTGAACTGTTACCGTCTGGCAGAAGATATAGAACAATTAAGACTCGGACCACACGTTTTCTAAATAGTTTTTATCCTAGAGCTATAATTGCACTTAATAATGAGCTTAAAGACCACCAGTAGTGAATAATTAGTTGGACTGTGTTATTTGGCCTGAGGTGTAGATGTTTGTATTTTTAGTGGGGGACTTCTAGTGGGTGGGGAGTGTTTGGGGAATGTTATGTGTGTGCATGTGTCTGGTCTCTGGGTGTCTGTGAATTTCGTTGTATGGTATACTGTGTATATACTTACAATGACAATAAATTATATTATTATTATTATTATTATTATTATTATTATTATTATTATTATTATTATTATTATTATTATTATTATTATTATTATTATTATTATTATTATTATAAAATCTTTCAGGATAGGATGAGAAAACAATTTGGCTGATTGATGTTGAGGTGATTGATGAGCCACAATTGCTGATATATAGATTTTAATGGTGGAGTATGAAAGTCAGTTCGAATAGATGAAGAATGAAGGTAAGTATTGTTTTGAGTGAGGTTGGGTTCGAAGGGAGATTCTTAGATTCTGTAAATTTCTGTAAATTTCTTGAAACATTTCCATTTGTTCTCATAGAGCTTTATAGTGGAAGGTTTCTAGGATTCTCTTGAACATGGGATTTCATCCCGATAAAATTACCATGTACCTTGATGTATCATTTCTTCCGAAAGTGATTTCAAATTTCCATATCAATCAATCTATAATTTTACCAACATTGTTCCTATCTCCATCTACACCTATAGAGCGCAAGCTCCATACGCTGGACATCCGTAGAGCATTGGCTTTTTACACCAATCGAAGAAAAGCTTTCAGAAGGTCCCCCAGGCTATTTGTGTGTTTCCATGGTCCTAACAAGGGTGCTCCAGCCTCATCACAAACTATATCCTGATGGATTGCCCAGACTAGCATATGAACTATCAGGCAAACCAATTTCTGATCAGCTAAAGGCTCGCTCTATTAGAGCAATGTCGATGTTGACTGCCTTACACCGTGGCATCAAACTACAAAACATATGCCGAGTGGCAACCTAGTCCAACCCATTGACCTTCGTAAAGCATTACCACCTCGATGTCAGGGCGAAGAATGATGCCAACTTTCAGCAGGGCTATATTGACATCACTGCTACCGTGACGTCCCACTATCTGGTAAGTGAGCTTGTCAGTTACCCACGTGTGCATTCAGAGGCCACAACGAAGAAAAGGTTACCTCTGTGAATTCACAAAGGTGGGGTTTCTTATGCGCCTGTGCAGGAAGTTTTGGAAGTTTCTATAGCATGTATATATAGATATCTATAGCATCTATATATAGATAGATAGTATCTATATATAGATAGACCGACCATGTGAAAGACAGAGGGGAGGAAGGGAGGGATTGTGTGAATTCAGAGGACAACTAGAAGAACCATGGTTACAGGTTGGTAACCTTTCTTTTCTCTTCACTCAGAGATGTACTGCTCCGTTCTCCACCTACACTTCCTTGTGAGGTTCTACAATATCTGCAACTGCCTGCTTTTTGTTGGAGATTAGGGGTTTTGTTTCTTTTGTAAGAGATAACCACAGAACTGAAAACTTTCAAAGGGTAAGTTTTTGTTGCTTGAGTTCCAGTCAGGTACAAAGTAAATAAACAAAAAACACATACAGTGGTGCCCCGCATAGCAACGATAATCCGTTCCGGAAAAATCGTCGCTATCCGGATTCGTCGCTATGCGAAAAGAAAAAGCCCATAGGAATGCATTAAAACCTGTTTAATGCGTTCCTATGGGCTTAAAACTCACCTTTTAAGTGAAAATCCTCCATATGGCCACCATTTTCGCTGCCCGGTAAGTGAGGAATCGGTGCGAAAACACAGCGGGCGGCCATTTTTTTCCAGCGGCCAGTTTGGAACTGCCGATCAGCTGTTTTGAAAACATTGCTATGCGAAAATTGGTAAGCGAAACAGCTTACCGATCATTGCAAAGCGATTTTTTACCATTAAAAACATCGCATTGCGATCACAAAAACCTAATTGCTATGCAGATTCGGGGTGCTCGTTAAGCGAGGCACCACTGTACCAAGGTAGTTTTAAGAAACATGGGAAGCCAACATTTTTGTCATGCTTTTTATTTTTTTATTTTATTTTATTAGATTTTATATCCCACCCATTTAGACCAAAGGTCTACTCTGGGCGGCTTTGTTACAGCTAGTACCAAGAAAATAAGCCTTGCATTGTGGAGAAAAAACTGTTAACTCTCAGCAACTAAGGCAACACAGAGAAAACGTGTTGTGTCTTAAAAAAAAACCTCAGATGTAAAATGAAATGAATCACTTTTTTTCTCATAATAGGCAAAGAAGGCAAAAACGTTGTGGCACCTTAAAAGACTAACTATAATGTTTTAATCTGAACTTTCGTAGACGAGTCCACTTCTTTTTTCCCGTAAGAAGTCCCTTGACTGTAGTTATTCCCTTAAAAAATAAGGAACCAAAATCTGCTTCTTTTCTGTCAAAGGGGATTAAGAAACCGGTCGTAATACTGTATAAGGAAAAAAATTGCACATAATATAAGGAAATTTATTTTGGCACAGGCACTTTGTCCCTTTCCACCTGAAAGGCATGAGATGTTTAAGAAGAGCCCTCAGGACACGGTGGTTGGAACGTGGTTCGCTCGCGGGAACCTCCAGGGAAACGGCCCTCGGCGGCCTCCAACGAACATCACCAGGCGCCGGCGCGTGCATCCTAACCGCGCAAACCGGCAGGGGAAGGAGCCCTCGACCGACAGGCGCCCCCGGCCACCCTCGGCAGTCGAAACAGCTGCAGCCCGTCGCGCAAGCCTTACATGAACACGAGCGGGATTCTAGCCGTTGGGCGTATTAAACAAAATTAAAAACAACAAATTGCTAATTGTTTTTCGCGGCAACGGACTGGATGGAGACTGACCCGAAACGTCACCCATCCGCGCCCTCCCCGAATGGCTCCAACTCCTGGTCCCCAGCGTGGGGGGAGGGGGAGAGGAACCGAAGGACTGGGCAGGCGCTCTCTCTCTCTCCCTCTCTCCCTCTCTCTCGCACACGGCGCCCCTTCAGGAGGGAGAGAAGAGGGGGAGATTCGCTCCTCCCTCCTTCCTTCAGCACATGAGGAGCGACGACTCCTTCCGGCACGCGCGTACATTTTACACAAGAGCAGGACTCCTTCGGAGTCGTCGTTACTCGCCTTCAGAAAGCAACGGCAGGGGCGGAGGCCTCCACCCATCTCTCTCCCTCCGCCCCGCCCCGCAACAAAGAATGAAGTTACGAGTAACTACGGACAGAGCCTAGTAGAATTCTTGGGCCCTCTCCGAAGTTACTTTCTCTCTCAGCCCAAAGAAAGACCAAGCCGCCGGCCTACGCTCTTCTGCGCATGCGCAAGATGATACGAATTGGCGGCACGGGTTCTGCCCACGCGTGTTAGAAGTTGTTTGTGGATACAAAACTTTGTCTCTAACAAATATAAGTCTTAAAATCCTGTCCTGCTATACACAAGAGGTGCAGAAGAGCGCATAAGATGCGCATGACAGCCGAACCTCTTCTTTCTTTTTTTTTACCCGCAGGAAGTGAGCCTGAGAAATGAGTGTTTTGGCAAGGGTGCGCGTGCGCATAGGAGTTTGGGAAGCCCCTAAGCGGCCCACCATTTGCGCATGCGCAGTGCCGGGCGTTGACGGCCGCCTCCGCGGCTTCCTTTCCTGCTCGAGACTCCCTGACGCGAAGCCCGGCCGCCGCCTTGACGGGAGGTTCTCGGCTGTGGCCGCTTTTTCTTCGACTGCCTGAGGTGGGACGCAGCGGCGATGGCGAAGCACACCGTGTCCTCCGCACGCTTCCGCCGGGTGGACGTGGACGAGTACGACGAGAACAAGTTCGTGGACGAAGAGGACGGGGGCGACGGCCAGGTCGGCCCCGATGAGGGCGAGGTGGACTCGTGGCTGAGGCAATATCCTTGCTGCTTCCTCGTCGCCCTCGACGGGCTGGGACCGGGGGGGGGTCGGGCTCGTGGGCTTCTTCTGCCGCCTCCCTTCCTCCTCCCCGGCTCTGAAGTACTGTATTGGCAATGGACAATGATTTTTACTGCTCTTTATCAGTGCTGTTCCTCACAATAATGTGAAAGGAAAAAAATGAGGCGTGGATTTAAGGCAGAGCGTCTTATCAACGAGGATGTTGGCAAGGCGCTAACACCCTTCGTTGGGCAGGGATGTTAATCTGCCTCCACCTTTAACACATACTGGCTTTTCTTGCTTCTCTCGTTCGCTCTTTTTCTCCTCTGTCTCGTGCGTTCTCGGCCTTTTTACTTTCAAGAGGTGGGCCGGAAGGTGGGTCTATATCTTGGCCTGGTTTAACATCCAGTGACCAAATCAAGCCTGAAAACATTAACAGGTTAATGTGTTAACTGCAAGCTGCTGGTGGTGATGGTGGGGTGTTTGGTCAGATTTTAATTAGAAACAGTGAAAGGATTTCAAAGTTGCTGGCACTGTTATAACCTGTTGTATGCAATTTCAACAGAGTTAGAATGGTTTTAACTTGCTTCTCATAGAAAGAATTGCTGTATCTGCAGTGTGTAGTTGAGGCTGGTGTCCTGCACCTGGAGGAAATTCTGTGAAGATAGTTTTTATCTTAACATGTAAAATATTACACTGCGTATGTGCTTTCTTCATCTCTACAGATAGTCTATCATGATGGTACTGTAGTAAAACTTGATTCATTTAATTGCAAAAACTAAAATATTTAATCAGTTAAGTGTTAAATAGTGTGTGAAGTGTTTAAAATGAGATTAATGAAATTGGACTCAAGTACAGTACACAGATGTATTTAGCCCTTGGATGTGAATTGTATAGCCCTCCTAATCTCTCTGCTACTGGTGGCTGCAGCAGTGACAATTATAATTGCTGTAGGTGGAGAATACATTAGCTAGTTCTTCACCACTATTAGCAGCAAACAATCTAGCTGCAGTTTGTTGGGGAAAAAGAAAAATTCTTTCCCAAGGCTTAGCAATACCTAGATCTTAGCAGGCAGGGAACAGAGATGCCAATCTGTCTCTGTGCACTGAGATGGAGTGTCGGTAGTAGAATGTGTGCATGTGCATATCAACATCTCCTAGTCTGCCTATCAAATACTCGATTCATTTCTCAGATCTGAAAATACTGTGCGTCTAGATTATTTTTATTTCTTTTGAAGAATAACTCCAAAAAAATTATACAATGTTAGGAGGGGGAAATGGCTTCATATGATATAATAGGACTAGACAAGATTAAAGTTATACACTGACAATGTTCACATCAGGATTTTAAAATACATCTTTTTCTTGGTTACCATGCATTTGACAGTATCAGACCTGATAAAACAGGAGGAGGATTTCCTAGGACACTGCAGCTCTCAAAGTTCTTCCTGTTAGACTGATGCAGTGAAGGAAGTACATGAGTTCTGCAGGGGGTTACCTTTTATGGAAACAGTTGCATCTAATTAGTATTAGTATAGCTAGTATTCTTCAGTTCCATGTTGAAATCTTAGGCACACATTCTTTATAGAGGAAACTCATTCTTCGATAAGGAAGAATCTAATCAGAAAGTACTGTACTGAAAACAGAATCAGAGGACAACAAATTCCCTTTTAAAAACCGAATTGAAAGCTAATTAATATATTGCTGCATTATCAACTGGCTAACTGAATTTCTTGTTTCTTATGTCCAGAGTTGCTTTTCCCCCCCTTACACCTATGTCTCTCGTATGCTTGGACACATTAAAAGATGTTATGAATAAAGGCAGAATAACATATCAGCAGATTATATGCAGTTTAAATGTCAAGATCTATATAATTTACAACTCAATGGGTGGTCCTTTTTGCAGTTTATGTGCGGCATTTCTTTAGTGGGTTTTTAATTAATTTAAGCTGTTCAAGTACGGTATATGTTGGTCTCAGGCAGGTAGAGCTTACTACTTTCATTTATTTGAATAGTTTTATCCCATCATGTACCCAAAATAATAAATAAAGGCACTTTAAAACAAACCCAATAATTTAAACAACTCAAGATCATAAATAACAAAACAACAATACAGTACTAACTAGCAGGTTATGATCTTTGAGACACAGACTTACTGTGAATGGACATATTTTTCCATTCCATACTTAAGGATCACTACAATTTGGGGTTATTAATATCATTACTAAGACAATTAAACTGGACTGAAAGCAGAGTTTAAGATGCAGTTCCTATATATCATTGTGGTGTATATATGATGTTTTAGATAACACTTTAATAATCTAGACAAGATAATTTGGCTGTTGCATCAAATGTTGTAGCCAAATTATCCATGTACAAGAGAATTTGCAGTCAGCAGGCTAACCAGACCTGGCCAAAACACTTCAAGCCACAGCAGGGTGATGATATCCCATAGTTAAGATCTGTTCCTTAGTTTCTGCATGCAGATATTCTTGTTTGTTCTCATGTTAAACAGTGAAGTTGATAGACTTGTGTCACATTTAATAGGCATAGTAAGCACCCTGCTCTATTCTTGTGCTATATAGATCTTATTCAGTAATAAAGCGGTCTTAGACAAGCTACTTGTGTCATAACCTCAAACAGGTGGGAGCAGGTACTACCTTACAGTTTGTTTTAAGGAATGTTGTGAATGTATCTGAACTGTCTTCAGAACATTACTTTAACAGATTTAAATGTTTGGCAAGATGGTATTGTCCTTAACTAACCTATACAGGGAACATGATGGCTGCATTACAAGCAGCTCTGAAGAATCCTCCAATCAACACCAAGTGTCAAGCTGTAAAGGTGAGACGATACTATGCTTTATGTTGGTTACTGAAGCCTATTCCAGTTTCTCAGGATATTTAACTGTATCGAGATAACACTTTGTTAAATTGCTCTACCTTGGATTATAACAAATCCTTCCCAGGAACTGGCAAATTTAATATTCAGCATCTGGGCTTGAATTTTGAGTTCCAGTTCTGTTGTTTTTTAAATGAGACTTCTGAGGCAATCATGTTTTGTTTATTGCTGTAACAATGAATAATGTCAAATTTGTAATCCTCTTATTTGGCTTCATTCCTACTGTGATTTAATGAATTAACAGATTTATCAGCTCTTCATTTTCCTGCTGTAGCATAAACATAGCAATGGAAGCTTTTGCTTTGGTTTTTGACAATCTGAAATTTGTCTTTATGTCCCAAATTGAACAATTATGGTTTATTGCACTCTTCAATAACCTGTGCTTTCTAAATGTTTTGGGCCCTATCCAACATGGCCAGTGGTTGTGAATGGTGAGAATTCTAATCTATATATCTGGAGGGCAGCAGCTTGGCGAAGACTGGTTTGCATGAAAAAAGAATGTCAAACAATTGTTTATGAAGATGGGTTGTTTTCATAAGTCACAGTTAGATTAACCACAGTGAATAACACAATAATAAATTACTGTTAATTGAAACAGAACTGAAAGTTTTCAATCTCTTTATGGTTCTACTGGAGGAGAGGGACTAGATAGATACTGTATATCATTGTTTGGCATTATATCTAAACCATGCTATCCAGACTTGAAGTTGTCAGTTTTTTCAAAAGAAATCAAAGTGAAGAGTATGGCTTGGACCCTGCTGATTGGTCTGGGTCTTTGTGAGGGTTTGAGTCCTGTCTCCACTTTTTCTTTGAATAAATTGACAGACTTCCTTGATTTGGAAATTGGAGTCACATTTATTGGATTATTTAACAAACAGCCTATATCTACAAACGTATTCCAACCATTGTCTTCCTCTAATAACGGGTTAAGAGGGGGCCTCCAGCCTTCAGCTTTGAACAGAATAGTCTCCTGGGTATTTCAGGGACCCGGCCAGTCCAGGGTACAGTCTGCATTTAATAACTGTCCATTCTCCCCCTCCAATAGGGGTACTGTGTCTTCGTCCCGGTCATCTGTCCAGATCAGGTCTCGGGAGGAGGCATTCTCCGGCCAAAGTCTCCCGAAGGATCTCTCTGCTGCTGCTGCATCATCAGCCATTCCAATCTCTCTTTCTTTTCCCTCTCAAACTTATCTTTTTCCTCCCTCAACTTCTTCCTCCATTCTTCATCTTGTGCTCCCCCCAACAAGAGGGTTTCGGTGTAAGCTTACTTCTTCTCCGGGTGTCTGCCTCTCCTCTTGGGACCCTCAGCTTCTCCACCTTCCCAGTCCACAGGTCCTCTAACCATATACATTCCCAACCATGAGGCAAGCTGTCATCCCCCGTCTTAATATCCCCCAGCCCCGCCTCTACTTCTACCCGGGGCTGTCATTCCTTTCCCGCCAAAATACTCCCACCTTCTCCAAGGGACATTCCTCTCAATTTCTCCTCCACGCTCCCCGGGCTTTGGTCAGGTGGTCTAATCTTCCTGGGAGGGGGAATGGGTGGTGTTTGCACCTCCTTGTTGGCAGAGAATGAGAGGGACAGCACTCCCGTGAGAGGGACCTTGCTCTCAACGACAACCTTACAGTCTTGCAAGCAAAGAAAAGGAATTGGAGAACAGAGAGACTGAGAATTAGGCTGAAACAGCTTTTTTAAAATTCAGTTTTATTTATTTGGAAAATTGCCATTTGCGAACAAACTAATCTGCTTTTGGCATTTAAAATCTAACAGAAGTATTCAAGGTTTCCTGAATTCTAAATTAGAACTAATTTATTTTTTCTGTAATTAATCGTGTCTGATTAGTAGACTGGTATAGCTCAGTGAGTTGGATATCTGTCTACAGAGCCAAGCCAGAGGCCAAGAGTTCAATTCCTTACTATGCGTCTCTGGATAAGAGCCAGCATGGGCAAGCTGCACAGTTCCAGAACATCTCCAGACTGGTGAAGCACTTCTGGGTACTCTATACCTAGAAAATCCTGGAAAGGGATTCTGTAGGTCTTGGCAACTGTAGATTCAGTTGGTTTGGTGGAAGTGACTTTTGCATAAATGCAGATGTGTTTTTAGCCTAGGGCCCAAATTCTGTTCATTTGTATCACATATGCAGGAGCCTGTTATATATATGTCATTTTTCTTGTATTTGTGCTAGAGGGTGTTCATGACTGTCTTGGGCATATGGCAGCCCTATCACTATCACTTGGAACACCCTATTTGTGCAGCCATTGCCCTCCAGATTTTTAACAGGATTCTGCCTAAATATCTGGACAGAAAAGCATTTTTGTGATCTCTGTTTGTAACACCTTGAATTTGTCTTTAGGATCGTGCAGCAAGCATTGTTCTGAAAGTTCTCATCTCTTTCAAAGCCAATGATATTGAAAAAGCAGTACAGTCTTTGGATAAGAATGGTGTTGATCTTTTAATGAAATACATCTACAAAGGCTTTGAGAGCCCATCTGACAACAGCAGTGCTGTCTTGCTTCAGTGGCATGAAAAGGTATGTTAGTGAGGTTGATGGTTATTTTGAGTCTTGTGACTGTTTCCCCTAAACTTTTTTTGGAGTCTTGTAAGTCTTGAGCAGGTGTTTATGTAAGAAGTGTAAATGGGAAGGGGGCAGATGTTAGTCTGTAGTTTAGGGTACTGATGTTTGATTTCCATAATAGCCACATTAAGCAAGATGATAAACATCCATTTGATTATATTTATTCTTATAAGATAATTTTAACTTACTTTTCCTTATTTTCTGTTTCCAGGCTCTTGCTGCTGGAGGCGTAGGTTCAATAGTCCGTGTCTTAACTGCCAGGAAAACAGTTTAAGGCCAGCAAAAAGTGCCCTTCTGCTGTGGGTATGGGAAATGCTGGTAAAAAGACCAAAACAACCAAATGCCATCACTGCCCTGTGGGTAGCATCTGTGTATGTCTTTCGGCTTGCCTTCTTGCTTTTTCATATCTGTGGCATAATATGCATATCAGACTTTTTTCTTGCTAAATGTTGGATAATGACAGAAGTGCAATTTTATTTCAAAGAAGAGTACTTAGTACTCATAAAAGCATTTCAGTGACACATGTACAGGTGTTTGCATAGGATGATCCACATTTTCAGAAAGTCACAACAAGATACAGCCTCCCCAACCTCCTCTCTGTTTGACCAGTCTTTTTGGCTAAACAGGGAATTGTGGTAAATGTTTTTAATTCTTTAGTTGGCCAGGCAGCATTCTGAGACTGGTACAGCTTATAAATAGTAGAAATGGGATCTTGCATTTTCTATTATGATTCGTAACAGTACAACAGTCAATAAGGGTTGGTTGAAAATCAGGGTGATCATTGCTTTCTTATTGTTCTTCTTGAACACCTCACCCAGCCTTTCTTTTCAGTCTGCAGGGGGAAATATCACTGATAGTGTGCTGAGTCTGTTGAAGAAGAGGAATGGGACAGGGTTTTGGAACTCAGCATACCAATTGGCTCTCGATTACCTGATGTATTTAAGATGGTGGTAGAGCAAAACTATACAGTATGCTTGTTATGAGGCAGATGAATAAAACAGCATCACTATGTCATGTTTACCTCTCCATAATTTGTAGGATCTCTTTTTCCATGTCATGGTCTCATATGTTTTTGTGCTTTCATTGCCGCATCTTTGCATATTGCTGGCATGAAAATGTGATACCATGAAATGGAACTGGTGATCCTTCCCATTCGATGGGACAAGGGCATTATGAAATGGTGATGCCAGTTTTTGTGCTAGCCACATATCAAATGGGGAAAGTATTTATCAAGAAAAAAGTGCTTATAAAATAAGTGTGACTTTCCAGAAGACCTAATGCATTCCAGACCTGGAAACAGCTTGAATTGTGAATGACTCAGGAGCAAATCTGACCAGTGTATTTCATTTATACTTAATGCCAGTTTTGTATCAAAAAAACTGGGAAGGAATTACAGAACTTTTGCTCATTTTTTTATACCTGCCTTTTTGTAAAATGATAAATCAAAAAATAAAATAAATGGTCACTGTTAAATATTTACATAAATATTCCAGCTGTTAGTTTGTTATCTGCTGTTAATCTCCATTTGAGATATGGCTTTGAATGAGCACCTAAGAGAAGAGAACTCATTTCTTGCAAGGTGTTAGACTAAACAGTTCAAAAAGAAGGACAACTTTCATGATTCTTGCCTATATTTTATCAGGATATTAAGTACAAAAATACAGTTACAGGGTAATGCTCTGAACATTTATTTGAATATAGGTCCCTCTATGTTCATTGGGGCTTGCTGTCTTATAAGACACGTCAGCCACCATGCAAGCCTTCATACACTGGGCTTGTTGGATTTCAGAAGCTAAGTAGGGTCAGCCTGGTTGGTATCTGGATGGGAGACCATCGGGTCGAGTTATATCAGGGATCTGCAGGTATGGTTAGGAAATTCATTTCCCGTAAACAGGAATAATATTGTGTAGCATCACCAATTGTGGTTGTTTTTGTCTTTACATTCTTACGCACTCTGCTCTGGTGATTCAAATCCAAATACAGTGGTGCCTCGCACAACGAGTGCCTCACACAACGATGAATTCACACAACGATGCCTTTTTCTGTTAAATTTGCTGCCTCGCACAGCGATGTTTCCTATGGGGGCTTTTCACACAACGATCTCCCTTTTCGCTCCTGTAAAAGTGTCTTACAATGTTTGGACGCTGTTTTAAATGATTGCAATGGTTAGTCCACCTCCTGAAACCTATGCAAACTGATTTTGGTGTTGTTCTGACACTTCGTTAATTTATGATGATTTTTTGTTTTTTCCATTGGAAACCATTAGACAGACCTTCCAATGGTTTCCTATGGAGAAAAAACAAAAAATCATCATAAATTAACGAAGTGTCAGAACAACACCAAAATCAGTTTGCATAGGTTTCAGGAGGTGGACTAACCATTGCAATCATTTAAAACAGCGTCCAAACATTGTAAGACACTTTTACAGGAGTGAAAAGGGACTTCGCAAAGGCATTGAAATGTATTGAGTCGGCTTCAATACATTCCAATATAGGAAACATTGTTTCACTCAACGATGTTTCCTATGGGGATTTTCACTGAACGATGGCAATCCGTTCCAATTGGAACGGATTAACTGGTTTTCAATGCATTCCTATGTGAAATGGTGTTTCACAGAACGATGTTTCACACAACGTTGATTTTTTTGGAACCAATTAACATCGTTGTGTGAGGCACCACTGTACAGATAAAGAGGATCGAGTGACTAGGACCAGCAAAAATGTCTCATATTTTCATGGTTTGATATTGCATCATTATTGTTACTTACTAGGAGACAGAGATGTGTTTTAACTCTACTGAATTTCTGTGCAGCAGAATACTCCTCGAAAAGGAAATTCACAAGGGGTGTGTGCAAGGACTGTAGTCAAGATAGAGACATCAAGAAACAAATTGAACTGCCAACATGGTTGAGGGGAACCCTCCATTATTCAGAAGTCCAAACACTTTTTTAAAATGAGCAGTCTGATGAAGCTGGTACTTGCACCATAGTCACACAGTATAGAATGACAGTTGGAATAGGAAAATGGAACAGTGATGAAAGCAAATACTCTTTGAAGACAGAGTTACTTGGAACCCTGAACAGGAGCATATAAGAGGATAGGCTACAATAATACACTTAGCAGGTTGAATATCTCGGTCTGTAAGTGAACAGGACCACCACAAAGTAAGATGGATGCTTCTGCAATGCCTATTTAGTATGTAGATACAAAAAAGTTGGATAAGTTTCAGATAATTTCCAAGAAGTATAGAAAGGTTAGATGGGTCTCAGTTGAGAGAGAGAGCAAGAATTTAACCCCAGGGTGTGTGTGGGAATTGGCTTGTCCAAGTCTGATTGTATGTAGTACCCTGAAATGAAAATGTTGTGGGACAGATGAGGTCAGACTCCCTTCCCTGCACTGTGTAGGAATAGTTTCAGATGAAGGAAATGGAAAAGGACCTTCTTCCTGCTATTGAGGACTCTGGTCTCATATTACAGGTGTAATAAGCTAGAAGCTCTGAATTGAAATATTCTGATGATCATTTATTTCTATTTAAAATGTTTACACTCCACTTTCTCTTCAAGAGGGCCCAAGGTATCTTACAGTGTTAAAAACAAACAATATAAATACTGGAAGGAGAGAGCAAAACAACAGCAACAACACCAAAACAAAAACGTCAGCTCATCTTTTAGGCAGCCAGTCACTGAGGAAGAGCCGGCCCGAAGAGAAAAGTTTTTGGCTGCAGAAGGACAGCAAAGAGGGGGCCAACCTGACTTCACATAGGATGGAGTTCCACAACTTGGGAGCAGTGACAGAGAAGACCATCTCTTGTGTCCTCAGCAAATTTATCTCTGAGGGTGGCAGGACAGAGAAAATTTTCCCCTGATGATTTAAAAACCTGAACACACACATAAATGGAATTTCAGTCTTTCAGATAACTTGGAATCAAGTTGTTTAGGGCTTTGTAAGTTATAACCACAATACTGAATTGTGCTGGCAGCCAGTGGAGTTGTAACTGCAGTTATATGATCCCTGTAACCAGCTTCAGTTAACAATCTGGTTGTGGCAATTGGACTCACTGACATTCTTGAACACTTTCCAAAGACAGCCATGTAGAGTGTGTTACAGTATATACTTACATGGTCAAATGCTGCAAAACCACAAGCATAAGGTTTAATTTTCACCATGCAAGGAACATTCACAGGTAAATCATCCACAGATGTACCATTTCCAAAAAACAAAATTGAAAAAGCCTGGAAATCCATTGCTGGTTTGCAACACACATTTGAGGAACAAAGGAAAGGGCACCAGCATCTTGTCTAAAAGGAAAATTGCTCCAGAGTCCTCACAGCTTCTCTCTCACACACACACCCCTTTTAAGGTGCCACAACATTTTTTGTTTGTTTTTATTTTGTTTTGTGTGAAGATCAGCATAGTGTGCTGTCCTCCGAGGACAACAGACAAGAATTAATAACTGGTTGTGCAGTGGGAGAATTGATCAAGATAGAAGAGAGAGAAACAGGGTGGAATAGGGCTGTAATTCTTGGCAGAAGGAAGACAAGCAAGAAAAGGGGAGGAGCTAGATTTAATGAGATGTGACGAGACTATAAAGGAGGAGGAGATAAGGGGGAGAGGAGAGGAACCTCATGGAGTGGAAAGGGAGAAAAACAGCACTCAGACAGAGGAGAAAGAATTACAAAGGCACAGACCAGTTGAATTAGTCCTAACCTTAGGACTGGGGGAGGCTTATTACCAGACACCTCAAGCCCAGTAGAGAAAAACAAAGTTGAAAACAGGATGGAGTATGGTAGCGGTACCACGCTCGCAGGACATAGGAAATAAGGTAACCTATATTGGTACCACCAGCTACCTACCATATCTGTAAGGGAACTACGTGAAACATCCCTGTTGCGGCACGATATGTGCAGCCTTGACTTTCCTAACGTGGAACAAAACCGATCAAAGTCCTCATGGGACGAAGAGGGAGCGAAAGTAGTGAAGAATGTGAATGGGATGAACGTTAAAAGTTACAAGTTGTTGCCTGAGTTAAGTTGTTTGGACCCTTTCTACGTTGATAATCAAGATGTTTAAAAGAATAAAGAATTCCCGTTTGTACCGTTATCCTCGTCTCCGTCTGTTTTTCCTGCCGAAAAGACCTGTCCATCACAGACAAAGAACCCAATCACACTTTTTGGGTTTCTTGTTGAAATGCTTGCTCAGACTAACATGGTTACAATTTCAAGATCTGGAACCGTTATTATTAACAGAAAATGTTCTTTTTGGAGCTTAGAAAGTTAGTTTTTTGCTTCACAACTCCCAGAATCCTCATTATAGTGGTCATGCCAGCTGAGGGGTTCGGAGAGCTGTAATGTAAAAAAGGAACTTTCCTAACCTTCTGTTCTGTTCTAAGAAAGTTTAGATGATAGGTGGAATAATTAGATTTAATGTAATGTGTGGTTATATATTTTTAAAGAGTGGGCAATTTATGGCCCTCCAGATATTGTTGGACTACAGTTCCCATCAGCCTGAACCAGCATCTAATGGTGAAAACTAATGCTGGTTATGACAACATCTGGAGAGCTACATCTTGAAGGCAATAAGCATCCAAACCCATTTTAGAATTCTACAGGTCAGTTGCTTTGGCACCTGGTCCAAATCACTAGCAACTCTTTCTCAGATCAAAAGATCTCACCTGAAAGATCTCAAACAATATTCTCTGAAGTCCAGGGCACATATGAATGCATATTAGTGGGAAAAAAACATGAATGTGTATACTGTTGGAAGAGCACATTAACAATATATACCTTTAAGGCCTTTCACTTCTCACTTCTTTTCAGCTACAGCATCCTATTGCTACCCAAACTGCTTCATGTTTGACTAGGCATCTCATTGGAAAGCAACTGCATATAAGTATCAAATTGTGCCTTTTGGTGAAAATCTCAGTGTGACAGTAGATTAGTATTCTTTTTTCAACTCATTGTATCCCACTCAAGCATGTGAAGTTCCAAAGTAGCTCCAGATATCTTCCAACATGCCTGCCAGTGGATATACTGATGTGGGGATGGCTTGGTATGTTTTTGGTCATTCATCATTAATGCAGTTCCAAGTCCAAAATAAGACATTGGAACTCATTCATTCTGACAGTGCTGCCACACAAAATGCATCATGATAACTGTAGGGTGAAGGGTGTGAGTGACCCCTTTCTTCTGTTAACTGTCCCCAGCTCTTTATATAAGCAATGAATAGGCTCAAAGGAAAATTCTCTAGCAATATGTTACGGCCCTGGTGCCTCATAATGCAATACACACCTAGAAAAGTGGGCATCTTTGTTGGTCACAGACACTTCACCCTCCTCACTTGGCTTTCAGCCTGAAAAATTGAGAAAAGATGTGGGTACCTGGAAGATGGGTTGTCATCAAACATAGTTTTTGACATTGCACAATATATGTACTGATCTTAGCCTTGCAGAACTTCAGCCAGTATAACAGAGACTTCATGCTTATCTCAAATCACCAGGTTTTAATTAGGATTATTTATTTATTTAAAATAGTTTACCCCATCTTTCTCCTTGAAAAGAACCCAAGGCAGCTTACAGCACTGAAATACAATATTTAAAGTTAAAAACAGTGAGTACAACAATGCTTACAGTATATTACAGAAGTGAGTACACCCTCTCATATTTCATAAATATTTTAGTATATCTTTTCATGTGACAACACTGAAGAAATGACATTTGGCTACAACGTGAAGCAGTGAATATACAGCTTGTATAACAGTGTAAATGTGCTGTCCCCTCAAGATAACGCAACATACAGCCATTAATGTCTAAACTGTTGACAACAAAAGTGAGTACAGCATGTCTGCTCCAGCATGTCTCCTGCTTTTGTTCTGAAGTCATACAGGGAGAGCATTAGTGCTCTGGATAGCATCTCAGTGTTGTACAATAAGGTTCTGGGTGTTTTTGAACATATACTGTAGTAGTGCTTTGAAGTGGAAAAGTGCTTCCAAGGTATGTGTTGAGGGTGGGTAAAGGAAGAAAGCCATAGCAAAAGAATATCAGGCAAAATCCAAAGAAAAGACAAAATAAGGTCCTTAAAATCTGGCCCTGAATTAAGAAAGATAAGGAGAACCCAGAGCCATCAGTGAAGCTTCAGAACTCTGTGCTTTGTCCAGGAAGGACTTGATCTCTGCTCAGGTTGAATTTTTTAAAAGCCTCTGATTTTATTGTAAAAAATGACAAAAAGAGCTGGGAAAGAAGAATGTTCATATTCCTAAGACCTTTCTTTCTTCATCCTTCTCTTCTAAGCATTGCCTAGAGATTCAATGTCACTTTTCCAACAAATTAAGCTTGCAGCCCCAGAATTGCCTCTGTCTGCACAAGGTTGCTATAGCAATCTTGGAGAAGCTGACTTGTGACTCATTCATTAGGTGTTTGTGAGACTTCTTGCCTATAATGAGAATAGACATGGGAGCTTTATATTCATATCCCAGGAATGAATACGAAGCGCAGCACCATAAGTGCCCCACAGCTCTGTTCCCTCCCTGCAGAACCACCTGATCCACTCACCAGACTTTGTGTGGTGCATGCAGTCATTGTCAGTAACATTGTGGCAATCATGGAAGTAGCCCAGCTGGCACTTCCCCACCTCCCTGCGCTGCTGGCCACTCCAGAGAGGAGGCAGGATGACGAGTCTCTCTACTCAGCTGTTGAGTAGTCAGCAGCACTGGGAGATGGGGAAATGCCAGCCAGGGTACTTCCATGATTTATTTATTTATTTATTTATTTAATTTATATCCCACCTATCTGGACTATAAGTCCACTCTAGGCGGCTTCCAGCATATAATAAGAATAAAATACAATTAAAAAACATGTGCATAAACATAAATAATAATTACAATCACAGCAGATAAAAAAGAATATAAGGAAAATTAGAAAAGGGATCAGGAATTGATAGGAGGGAAGGCCTGGATGTATAACCATGTTTTTAATTGAGTTTTAAAAACACCCAGCATAGGGGCCGTGCGAATCTCTGGAGGAAGGTTGTTCCAGAGGCGAGGAGCCACTGCCCAGAAGGCCCGGTTTCGTGTCTTCTCCTTCCGGGCCTCTCTCGGCGTCAGGCTCCTCAGCCTCACCTCCAGACTCGCGCGGGTGATCCGGGTAGACCTAGGTGGGAGCAGGCGTTCCGCCAAGTATCGAGGTCCTAAATGGAAATGGATGGGCAGCCAATGCAATGCGGCCAGCGTTGGAGAAATGTGTTGGTATTTTCTCACTCCGGTAAGGAGTCTGGCCGCAGCATTCTGCACCACCTGAAGTTTCCGCATCAGCCTCAAAGGCAGCCCCACGCAGAGCGCGTTACAGTGGTCTAATCTTGAGATTACGAGCGCATGCACCAAGGTAGTGAGTGCCCCCGTGTCGAGATAGGGCCGCAGCCGGGCAATCTGCCAAAGATGGAAAAAGGCGGTACGGACTACCGACGCCACCTGTGTTTCCATGGTGAGCGTTGGGTCCAGATGTATGCCCAAACTGCGGACCCCACTCTTCGCAGCCAGAGTTGCCCCCCCAAATGTGAGAGAGTCCCCCAAGCCGCTAACCACGGGGCCACCCACCCTCAGAACTTCCGTCTTGTCCGGGTTCAGCCTCAGCCCATTCTCCTGCATCCATCCCAGTACGGCCTCCAGGCAGCACTGAAGGGACAGGACGGCATCACCTGTATCAGGTGAAAAGGAGATGTAGAGCTGGGTGTCATCAGCATATTGGTGACACGAAGCCCCACATCCCCGGATGACCCCACCCAGTGGCCTCATATAGATGTTAAACAGCATTTGGGAGATGATCGACCCCTGTGGAACCCCACAATTGAGACTCCACGGGGCCGAGACACTCTCCCCAAGCTGGACTCTCTGGGGACGGTCCTCCAAGAAGGAACGGAGCCAGGCAAGAGCCGAGCCACCAATTCCCAACTCGGAGAGCCTCCCCAGGAGGATACCATGGTCGACGGTATCAAAGGCCGCTGAGATGTCGAGGAGGACCAACAGAGACCCTTTTCCCCTGTCGGCCTCCCTCAACAGGTCATCATACAGGGCGACCAATGCCGTCTCTGTACCGTGGCGTGGCCTGAAGCCCGACTGGAATGGATCCAAGGCATCTGTTTCATCCAAGTATGCCTGAAGCTGGTCGGCCACCACCCTCTCCACCACTTTGCTCATGAAAGAAACATTGGCGACGGGCCTATAATTGCCAATTTCGTCCGCTGCCAAACTAGGTTTCTTTCTTATGGGCCTAATGAGTGTCTCCTTGAGGGCAGAGGGAAACCTGCCCTCAAGGAAAGACCCATTTATTATTGCAGTGGCCCATTCAGTTGTTATCGGCCTGGCTGCTTTGATTAGCCAGGCCGGGCAAGGGTCCAAGGAGGAGGTGGTGGCACGACAGCGATCAAGCACCTTGGCCACAGTATCAGGGATGACAGGCTGAAAGAAGTCAAAGGTCACCGGGCAAGACGGAGCGCTGGACATCTCTGCTCGACTCACTGTATTCAAAAACGGAGAGAGGTCCCGGCGGATGGCCTCCACTTTAGCTTTAAAAAAGGCTGCAAACTGGTCAGGCGAAAAACTAGGGGGAGGCCTATCACCCGAACCAGTTCCGGATAGGTTGCGCACTATACGGAACAGCTCTGCCTGCTGATTTGATGCTTCGCTTATCCGGTTAGCGAAGAATGATCGGCATGCAGCCTTTACCTTAGTTAGGTAAAGGTTAGTTGCGACCCTGACAGCTATCCAATTAAAATCCGTCGGGTTCTTCCTCCACCTACACTCTAGCCTTCTCCTGTATCGCTTCATCGCTCGAAGCTCCTGGTTGAACCAGGGCGCCGGGTGAGTTCGGCGGCGGAGAGGGCGCTTAGGCGCGATCATGTCTACGTCCCTGGCAGCAGCAGTGGACCAGCTGTCAACCAGAGCCTCGACAGGGGCGCTGGCCAGGTCAGCCGTAACCCCTCTCATAGCATCTTGGAATCCGGACGGATCCAGTAGCCTTCGAGGGCGGACCATAGAAATAGGTCCCTGCTCCCTGCGAGGGGGAAGTGCCACTGAGAGGTTACATTCTATTAGGTGGTGATCTGACCATGACAAGGGGACCGACACGAGGTCAGTCACCATCAGATCACGCTCGTTCCATGTAGTGGTAAACACCAGGTCTAACGTATGACCACCCACGTGGGTGGGGCCGATAACATGTTGGGACATGTTCAAGGAAGCCATGGTTTCCAAGAACTCAAGAGCTGGCCCAGTGGTCTCTGCCCCTGCGTGCACATTGAAGTCACCCAAGACCAAAAGCCTCGGGGACCCCAACAATGCCGCAGAGACAAAGTCGGCCAGCTCCGGTAGGGAAATGGCTGGATCACGGGGAGCGCGGTAACCCAGCAAAATCCCAATACCATTCCTGGCCCCAATCGACACGTGGAGTGCCTCTAGGCCTGGCTTTACCACCGAGGAGCGCCTAGTAACCTCTAAGATGGATTTGTAAACAATGTCTACTCCCCCTCCCTGCCCCTCCAGTCTACATGATTGGTGCAATGTTAATGGTGATGGCCAAGCATGCCATGCAAAGTCCGGTGAATGGACCAGACGGCTCTGGGAGGAGGGTTGAAAGGCCCTGGAAACAAATATCCTATCTCTAAATGAGAGAATAAGAGAAAAATTCAAAACCTGAAGTTTTTAGTACTTTGAATTTTTTTAATAAAAAAATTTAACCACTGCTTCTCAGGAGTGAAGAAAGAAAGAAAGAAAGAAAGATCCTTTATACCTTCTTCTTCCCCTTTTGAAAGCAGAAGTCAACTGCACCAGCTCCAGGTGCAACTACATGGAAAAACTGAATCAGTGTGATTTGATTTGCTACTTATGTTTGAAATTGCTCGCAGGAGCTGAGGATTTATTTGGGAGTTCATCGCTCATACTGGATGTGATGCAACGCACATTCCAGTCCACAGCCCCTTCTTTCCTCTGGTTTTGCCTCTGCCAAAATCCTTCCTTCCTCTGGTCACACCTCTGCTGATCTGATGGGAAACTGACAAGATAATAAATACAAGAAATGTTCATGATGATGGCTCAGCAATAAAGTGATCTATGTAAATTTTTTACATATATGAGGTTATCTAGAACTAATCTCGTATATGTAAGAATTTTTTAAAAAACAATTTTTAAAAACGGGGGATGATTGGGGGAGAGGAAAGAATGCAACGTGAGGGGGGGGCGTTTCCCCTGGCCCTGAATATCACACCCCCAATTGCCTCTGTCACTAAAACATTACCTCCAGATATGCCTTGTGCCTTTGGAAGAATGTATCACAACTAACCACATGGGGGAAAGGCTGTTTGAATTGTTCCAGCTCAAAAAGGTAGAAGCCCCACAACAGTAGAGAGAAAAAAGTCACCGGAGGAACAAAAAGGGCTGGACTGAGTGTTAATTCTCAGCTGCTGCTTTTACCACTAGCAGATAATCCTCTTGATGGGGAGCACCTGGCGGCACTTGACCAGGCCCTCCCTCAAGCCTGATGCTGGTCATGGTCAAATTAGCAACCATCCAATGTGAGCAGGCAAATCCTGTATCATCTAAATGGGTTGCTGTTTTAAGCAAGTAGAAATTCAGAGAATTTGCTTTAGAGAAAATAACACGACCTAGCAGTTCATTCAGATCTCTTAATCCATAGATTCTTAACCTGTGGTCCATGTACCCCCAGAGGGCCACAATGTCCTCACAGGGGGTCTACGAAGGCTTGAAGAAATGTTATGACCTTTTCCAGCTAAAATAGAAAAAAGAGAAAGAAAAAGAAAAGGAAATAGAACAAAATATTAATTTCCCTTACTTGTTTGTGTAAAATGTGGTTTTTCTAACCTACCACCTCCATTAAAAACAAACAAAAGTAACAGTTGGATATAAAAATAACTGCTTGATAGCAAATAACCGTTTGATATTTCTACACAGGTGAGAACATGCAAGTGAATGACTCTGAGCAGCTGAGGGACAGCACGTGACAGAAAGAAAGCCACAGGAAGAGAGAGCCGGAGTCAGTGTGAGTGAGTGTTCGGACAGACTTTGTGATTGTGTTTTTTTTCCTTTGACTTCTGCTAATAAAACAGTTTGGTTATTATCAGGTAAAGTGGCTTTTCAATATTATCACGGTGAATTTCATAACTACATTTTGGATGAGCGTCAGAATGGATCACTGGCTGAATTTGAAATGTAAAAGAACTGATGCTGTTGATGAGGGTGCATCCTGTTCAAAGCAAAGTGAAACTTCTGCCAGCCATCTTAAAAAGTATCAGCATTATAGCAAGGAATATTTGTCGATGAGACAGTTTATGAGAAATTTTAAATAAATATTTGATGCATTTTAGAGTTTTAAATCTTGAATTAAATCTTGGTGGTCCATTTCAGAAAAGAGAGAGATTTAAAGGGGGTCCATGGTAAAGAAAAGTTTAAGAATCGCTGTCTTAATCATTTCCCTAGCTAAACTGAAGGGAGATTATCATGGGTTGTTCATGTCTGTCTTTGGTGAAATGTGGGCCATGAGACTCTCACTTGACAATCCAGCCTGACAGAGTTCTCATTCTCCAGTCATGGTAGAATGCTTTAGGGAAGGAAATTTGTGCTATAAATGGTATTTAGTCACACAGGACATCTGTTGAATAAAGAAGCAACCCACAAAAGGAGAAAATGAGAAGAGTTCTTGCCTCATAGGAAACTGTTGCCTCAGACTAAGCAAACTGTTAAAGCTCTGTGTTTAATATTGTTGCGAAGAGTTTGAGCTGTGAGCCAGAAAGCCTTTCCCTGACATCTCACTCCAGCAATGCACTTCCTATTTCAGCTTCAGTCTGTAGTATGGGGCTGGTTAACACTGGCCTGCCTTAAAGGGTTGTTGTTATAAGTGGTTTAGGTATCTGACTGCAGAGGCAGAAGTTGGGAATTCAGTTCTGCACGGTGCCGCCTTGACAAGAGCTGGACTCGACGATCTAGGGTCCCTTCCAGCTCTGCAGTTCTAAGATTGTAATACAGTTCCATAACTAGTACTGTACAGTGCAGAACTGAATAATGTTAGTCTGGGTTTGGGGAGATTCAGGTTCAGATAGGGTGCAGTTCAGTATAATAACAATAATGTGTATGAATTATAACACGGGCCAGAGATTTATGTAGTTGTTCATCTTCCTCCTCCTTATTGACTAAGCTGTTAAGTTGCTGAATGATAAAGGTGTGGCACAGCGGGAGATGCGTGTGGGCTAGGGTCACAGACGGTTTTGGTTGGCAAGTATGGCCTTCGTTAATAGTCCTCACAATGTCCTCACAGGGGGTCTAGGGAAAAATGTCCTCTAACAGACTGAGCCCCTGAAGCAGTTGTAGAAAGACTAAATGGAGAATGTGATGAATCTCAATTTCCCTCAGATGCATTCACATGAAGCGACTTTGCTCCAGTCAGAGTTCCCCTAAGGTAGTATGGTACAATGTTCCATGGAAACATTTCAGGGGGTACACTTGATAAAAATTAGTTTTCTTTTATTTCAGGAAGAAATGTGTAAAGTTATTTTCTTTGCATTACATTTTTACTGCCACGTTTGAAGATAAGGGTACTAGGATTCTCAGCCTTGAGTGCCAATATAATTTGGCTTACTTTACATGCTTAAGGACTTTTAGGTGAGGTGGGGGAAACCATATACTATTTGTCCTCAGCCAGTACCCTGTTTATAAATACAGTGGTGCCTCGCTAGACGATGATAATCTGTTCCACTGAAATTGCTGTTTAGCGAAATCATTGTCTAGTGAAAAGCATTTCCCCATTGGAATGCGTTGAAACCTGTTTAATGCGTTCCAATGGGGAAGAATCGTCGTTGTCTAGCGAAGATCGGCCATAGAAAAGCTGCTTTGCGAACCGCCGATCAGCTGTTTAAATCGCTGTCTTGTGAAGCTTAGATCCCAAAAACACCTGTTTGCAAGCGCGGAGGGAGTTGTCAAAATCATTGTCTAGCAAAAATCGGTTTGCGAAGCAGGGACCAAACATTGTCTAGCGAAACTCCCCCATAGGAATCACTGTTTTGCGAATCGCTATAGCGATCGCAAAAAGCCAATGTCTAGCGAAAAAATGTCATGCGGGGTAACTGTCTAGCGAGACACCACTGTAGCCCATTCAATTTTAGCTGCTGCAGTTAAACACAATAGAATAGTAGTAATGGATAAGGGATAGTCTTTGAATTGATATAGCTACTGTAGTTCTCAACACTTTAACCAACACACTGATAACATTTAAAGTGATAAGACTTGGGGAAAAAAACCCCAGAGCATTCTAGGATTTGAGAAGCACACATTTAAATTTTGGTTAACTTTCAAATACTAGACATTAATACAGTACTGTAATGCTTGTTGAGGAGATCAGGCGGCAAGTGTGTGGCTATCTAGCTATACAGAAAAGAGGTAACTGTCACTTCAGATCCCCTTATTTATCACACATGTCTTACAATATTGAGAAAGCCTCCCTGTTTTTCCCTGTTGATTGGTTACAGGAACTTTGCAAACTCCAAGAACTGCTTCTCAAATGCCCCTTATCCCTAACCATTTATTTTCCATGTTTTGTCTCTCAAACTGTAAACCTGCAGGCAAGAACTGCGTTTTTTCTTTTTCCCTCCATCTACAAGCTGCTCTGAGAGCCTCTTCAGTTGAAGAGTGGAGTGACATGCTAGAAATAAACAAATAAGCTTATCTTACAGTTTGCTTGAGGTTACAACCATCAACAACATGCCCATTAATATTACTTGCCTTCAAATTTATCAGACATAGGGCCTACTTTTTATCTTAGTCTATGACGTTAAACCTACGTTCCTCCTGCATGAATAGCTCTTCTTACCTTCTCTGTCTTCTAAGTTAGAACAGGAGGGGGGAAATGACTCAAATAATTACGTGAACTACATTGATACGGAGACAGTTCAGTGTACATTTAACCCACAAGGTTAAGGGATTATATCTACTGGAAATGGGAAGCTGGTTAAACAGCTGGAACATGGTTAACATATATTCCCTTGGACTACTGTGCAAGAGCCTTCTATTCACAGCTTTTCTGTAGTGCCTCTGAAGTAACAGAAACAGATGGTATTGATAACTGCATGTCATTAGGAGAGGGCATTTCTGAAATTCAGGGGCTTTTCTTGCCTCACGTGTATCTCTCAAATTAGCTTCCTTTGTTTCCTGATGGGTCTTCAGGACTTAAAAGCCCATGATTTCTTTGAAGACTGATTTTTCAAACAGGAAAATCTTCCTGAATCACCTACTAATGTGTTTACAGCTCGACAGACAGCTTTCTGCTGAGGCCAGCCTCATGATTTCATATTAAAATTTCTGTGACAAGCAAAATTTTAAAAAAAGGATAACTGCAGCTGGATGAAGAGGAGTAAATACCAGAAAGTGTGACAGTTTCGGGCAGGAATTCACAGAGAGTGCTTTGTTTAAATAAAGGGCTTCATTTTCAACCACCCTGTATTATATTACTTCCCTTCCTGAAGCTGGCCTGTTTCAGTTATTAGTTAAGCAGAGGCACTTCCTGGTGTGTTTGCGACACTGAGGAGTTTTCAGAGACTAGACTTACAATGCAGAACATATTGGCTGTGTGTACAAGAGCAAAAGGCCTGGTGGGCTGAGGTAAGGAGCAGCAGTGTGAAGAAAGTTACCTGTGCCTGAATTATATGCCAAGGTAGCAGTTTTGCCATGGCGCTGGTGGAGACTATCCGGCTCTGGAGTGAGGGAGTCTCTGCAGCAGATCGTAAAGACTGGGCATCCGCCCTGGCAGCCTTCACTTCTGTTCAGAATCCATCTTCCAAAATCTGCTTTAACATTGGCTGCATCCACCTGATCCTGGGAAATCTGGATGAGGCCCAGCAGGTAAGTGGCCAAGTTCTAAAATTCTTCCCGAATGTGGCCTAACAATACCAACAGCTGAACTTTGGTAGGTAGTGAGGATTCATCCACAGAACTATTAAGAATTGGTAGCCAGAGGTTGGAAGTTAAATTCTCCACTGTGTCTCCCAGGAAAAGTGCTAACCTTTGTGGCTTTGGGCGAGATGTGCAGTCCCAAAGTGTCCCCAAAAGAAGGGAATAGTAAACTATTTCAGAATACAGTACTCTATACTTAGAAAATTATTATTAGCAAGAAGCAATCTGAAAAGAGACAACTGTTGTCCCCATTATTAGGTCGGCAATGATTTGTGTGACTTTCTGTAACTGATAAGTACAGAGATAATGTGCTTTTGGTGCCATTGGTTTCAATTCTTTGACTGTTTGAATTTTTGTTACTGTTCAGATATACATTTATTGTTATATGATACTTTGTTTTATTATTTTGTGAACCACCCAGAATTGTGCATTGCATTGATGGGGTAGCTTCTAAATCAAAGAGAAAGGGAATATTACAGCTCACAGAGGTCTGCACTTCCCCCCAGAATTCTTTTTTTCTTCTTCAAAACAGTGTAATGGTTTGTGAACATACCATGGATATTATGTGCTGCCACAACATATCTGTGCAGTTTACTCTGTGTGTGTGTGTGTGTGTGTGTGTACAAAAAGCATAATAAACTCTAGCAAACATTTAAATGGAACAACAATAACAACAAAGGAACAAACAGAATATACTAGATTTTTTTTTTACATCATCACCCATAGATTTGTCAGGAAAAGAGTAACAAATCTCTAGAATGATTTCCTTTGGCCAGAATTCTATTGCTGATTTATGTTTTCACAAGAGAAATTACATATGTCTTTGTGGAAAATGGCTGTTCATTAACAAGGTGCAGGTTGGATTCCAGAGCACACAATCAAGTACATAGCCAAGAATAAAGCTTGTCGTCGTCGTTTAGTCGTTTAGTCGTGTCCGACTCTTCGTGACCCCATGGACCAGAGCACGCCAGGCCCTCCTGTCTTCCACTGCCTCCCGGAGTTGGGTCAGATTCATTTTGGTTGCTTCGGTGACACTGTCCAGCCATCTCATCCTCGGTCGTCCCCTTCTCCTCTTGCCTTCACACTTTCCCAACATCAAGGTCTTTTCCAGGGAGTCCTCTCTTCTCATGAGATGGCCAAAGTACTGGAGCCTCAGCTTCAGGATCTGTCCTTCCAGGGAGCACTCGGGGTTGATTTCCTTTAGAATTGATAGGTTTGTTCTCCTTGCAGTCCAGGGGACTCTCAAGAGCCTCCTCCAGCACCACAATTCAAAGGCATCAATTCTTCGGTGGTCAGCTTTCTTTATGGTCCAGCTCTCACTTCCATACATAACTACAGGAAAAACCATAGCTTTGACTATTCGGACTTTTGTTGGCAATGTGATGTCTCTGCTTTTTAAGATGCTGTCAAGGTTTGTCATTGCTTTCCTCCCAAGAAGCAGGCGTCTTTTAATTTCGTGGCTGCTGTCTCCATCTGCAGTGATTATGGAGCCCAAGAAGGTAAAATCTGTCACTGCCTCCATATCTTCCCCTTCTATTTGCCAGGAGGTGATGGGGCCAGTGGCCATGATCTTAGTTTTTTTGATGTTGAGTTTCAGGCCGTTTTTTGCACTCTCGTCTTTCACCCTCATTACAAGGTTCTTTAGTTGCTCCTCACTTTCTGCCATCAGAGTGGTATCATCTGCATATCGGAGGTTGTTGATATTTCTTCCGGCAATCTTGATTCCAGCTTGGGATTCCTCCAGTCCGGCCTTTCGCATGATGTATTCTGCATATAAGTTAAATAAGCAGGGAGACAATATACAGCCTTGTCGTACTCCTTTCCCAATAAAGAATAAAGCTAGCACCTCATTAACGAAGAGCAATTTGCCACCAAGTATTGTGCAATTCTTGCCTTCATCTTAGAAACATTGTTAGATATGCTGTAGAGCAGTGGTTCTTAACCTTTGTTACTTGGATGCTTTTGAACTGCAACTCCCAGAAACCCCAGTCAGGACAGCTGGTGGTGAAGGCTTCTGGGAGTTGCAGTCCAAAACTCCTGAGTAACCCAAGGTTAAGAACCAGTGCTGTAGAGCAGTGGTCCTCAACCTTGGGCCTCCAGATGTTCTTGGACTACAACTCCCAGAAGCCTTCAGCACCACCTCTGCTGGCCAGGTTCAGGTTAACCTTTTCACTGAGGTACTACTGTAGTTATTATGTGGAGGAGAACTTTTTTCCCATATTAAAACATTCAGATACATGTTTATACTTCCCATAAACCCCAGTGCCCATACATGCACCAGCTGTTTGTAGTTCTGCAATCCAAAATCCCATTAGCTCAATCCAAGAATCTCGTCAGTGTAATTCAGAAAGTGGATGACTAATGGAGTTTAACATTTGTCGAAAATGTTACTTGTACTTTTTTTTTTGTAAGCATACACTCCTTCCTCTCGCCCCCTGCAATGCTATGATCACTTGCAAATCCTTCAGCTGAGTGACTTAGGTTAGAACTGAAAGGTTTGCATCTCATATATTTGTGTCGCAGACCAAAGCTAGAAGTTAATACTTCTAGAATTGAATGGCTTGAAATACATTTGTGTCACTCAGTTTTTGTAAGATCTTCTTAGCCACAGGACTATGATTTCTAGGTAGCAAAGCATCTTTCCTTATTCAAAGGTCAAGTTATCAACAGATTCCATTTCAGTGATTACTTCATACTTTAAAAAAAATCCATTTCCAATCAGAATATCAGTGATTTTAAAGTACATTATTTCCACTTTGTCACTGTCTATGTCACTTTTGTTTTTCCAAATCTTTTCTGTGGTAATTTACCCTGTCATGATCATGCTTGTCTTTTTAAGTCATTTGGGTCAATCTTCTGCATTATTTTCTTGCAATTATTTTAGCTTCTTGAATGACTTAATAGACAACAATCCTGCTCATCGTAACAATGACGGTATTCTCAAAGGGCCATCTAAACATGAGAGGGGTTCATAATGAGGCACACAGCCAATTAGATAGTTAAGGTTCGAACTGTTTAGGTCTAGGAAGATTAAAACCAAGTTGTTTAATTGGGCCCAGTAAGCAACTGGCAATTAGAGGACAGTTTTCAGTATCAGGGTCATATGATCTTGACATGTTGCACTTATTTAGCAAGCTAGCTATTGAGTATTGTAGGAACTGAAGGTCCTGGGCCCTCTTCAATGGCATCCAGACATATAGCATGTTGTAGTAGTCAAGGCATGGTGTAAATAAAGGAGCAATGACTATCGGGAAGTCAGAGCAAGTCAGCAGAAGTGGCAGGTGGGACACTAAGTAGAGTGTTGCTGGAGTGCTTCTCATCACCACTGCCACTGGAAATACAGGGACGGTGTAGAGTCCAAGAGCACTCAACCTAGTCAGATGGACCAACAGAACTCCATGGTCAGTTATATTAAAAGCCTCTGAGAAGTCATCTGCCAAAGTGACCAGAGTACTCTCTGTTCCAAAGCCCAGTGGAGGTGGGACCAGACAATCAGTGTTATGCCTGCTCAAACAGAGTTCTATGGTACTGCAGAGCTGCTAACTTCTGAATTTAGAAACATTGTTCCTTGCCTGGTAGCTCTCAGGTGTAATGAAGACAGGGGATGGGCGAAGCTTGGCAGACTGTAGAGGCCACTGACATTGCTGACACCAGTAACTGCTTACATTACTGAGCACTGGTCGCTTGGTAGTAACTTGGTTGTGGCAGGCCAGCAAAAGAGTGTGGAGTGTGTGCAGGTGGCAGCCTTACATGGTGGCCTGCCCATAGCTTGATGGAAAAATACTTTTGGAAAAATCTCCCAGCCAGCATGGTCAACAATCAGTTTGGGCCAAAAAAGTAGTGTAACTTTTCTAACCTCAGCCAGAAGCCCCCCACACACACACACACATTCTGACAGGATGGCAGAGGCACCCAATAGGATCGTTCTCAGACTCCTTCTGAAAGCAACCCTACATGGCTGCTGATTACAGTTTAATGGGTCTAGTGCGGGTCTGATCTATGAGTTTCTGAGCCCTGTCTGTCTCTCTTCTGGCTACAGTAGCTAACAAATCAAGAGGAACAATTAACAGAAGTGAATATGCTCTGGGGATACTTTGGAAAAGAGATGATTGTGTTCAAGCTCTGTTTCTACTTCATGCAGGCCTTTACCAGGAGCATCAGCAACGACAAACACTTGGCAGCAGCCTACTTCCAGCGAGGAGCTGTGGCTTACCAGGTGGAAAAGTGAGTTCAACCAAGCAAGACACCCCCACCAAAATGAGGGGAGGTTGTATTACTGTATGATATTGATTCCTGCGAAGTTGCTAACTACAAAATCCTGTGTAATTTGTGCTTAAAATCATAAATAAATAAATAAATAAATAATCCATGTTGATATCATACATGTGGAGGAGCACAAGCTGAATTCTCTGACTTGTTTAAATTCTGTAGCTCAAATATATGCATATTGATGCTAGTCACTGGGAGGTCAACTGACACTAAATTCTACTGTGCTTTTTAATTTGTTGTTGTTGTTTTATCAATTTACACAGTGCTTTGCAAAATATGAGAAGACAGGTCCCTAAAGGACCGCCTTCTTCCATATGTGCCTGCCCGTCCTCTAAGATCAGGCCAGGAGGCCCTTCTGAAGGTGCCATCCCTGAAAGAGGTGAAGGGGATGGCATGTCGGAATAGGGCCTTCTCGGTTGTTGCCCCCCAACTTTGGAACACCCTCCCTAGAGAGATCCGCCTGGCTCCGACACTCTTGGCCTTTCGGCGCCAGGCAAAGACCTTTCTCTTCACCCAGCATTTTAATTAATTAATTTTAATCTTTTAAGAAATATTTTAATATATGCTATTTTATACTGTCTCTTAAAATGTTTTTAATGTTTTTAAGTTTTAATGTTGTACGCCGCCCAGAAGCCACTGGCAATGGTGCAGCTAAAAAATATTGTAAATAAATAAATAAATAATAAATAAATTTACAATCTACAATTTAACACAGAAACAAGTAATTAAAGGGAGATACATGCTCCAACAGAGAGAGGAAAAATGTACTCATTGAAGTTATTTGCATCTAGGGCATGCCCAGATGGGGGGAAATTGAGTGATCTGGTTCACACTTATATTTAGTGAGATTTATTTTAGCTGTCATTTGAGCAATCCTTCCATTCACAAAGATTGATATTTTTATCACACAAAAAGGGTCTAGACAGGTCTTGTATTGCCCTAATTTGTCCCCCTATAATTAATGACACTCGTTTTCCTGTCCCATGCCCTGCCTTTTCCTACCGCTATCATTTAGTAGGCTGCAGCAACTTTAACTTTCCTTTTTTGGTTAACTAAAGTAAGTGACATAGTGCAACAGCAGTGCATCTATCTAGCATGGTGCACATAATACTGCTCATAAGTATTGTTTATCTAGAATAGTGTTGTGTCAATACAAAAATGATATACAGTATTGCAATTTTCAAAATGATAAAGTAGATGAAAATGAGGGGGAGGTGTTTCTCCATTTTCCATTTCAGTGCCATAATCCATCAAATACATAACAGGGTTTTCATCTGAAATAATGCCTCCCACAGCTCTATTTTGGTGCAGACTAATCATCCATATGGGCTACAGAACATGCTAATTAGGAGTCTGCCAACTCTCACCCCCAAAATTGTAGCACTACTGCTGTGCCAAAAAGACGTAGGACAACTCTAAAAAGGGACAGGACTAATCACTCTGTGTCAAAACACAGGTAGATGCCATAAACCAAATGGCACCAAAATCGAGCCAAATAATGAGGTTTTCTGCCAATGGAGAAGTGCCTTTAAGCTTAATTATAGGAGGGGTCAGACTCCTCACTATAGTTAGGCAGTGACTAAACGCAATTGAGGGCATATCCAGATGGGCAGATAGCGTACTATTTAGATTGGTTTTGGTGTTGTTAGATTCAAATCAAACAATGTCATCATCCACATGCGTTTTGACTTAAAGAAATCTAAGAGTGATCCAAAGACCTTTCTGAATACTTATCACAGGAGAAGAAACATCAGTGAGTGCAAATGGAAGGATTGTGAGAGACAAAATAAATTGCACTGAAGACAAGACCCTTTTAAGTGCAAATTATACTTCTGCAAATTTTCCTGTCTAGACGTACCCTGAGAAAACTGAAATTATCTATAGAAAACACCACAAACAAAAAGAACCCCTTCAGAAACAGAATTGGTTCCTAATTCATTTCAAGGACATCCTTATGAAAGGGAAACCTCTAAAAATAATTCAAAATTACAGGTAGAGATCTGTATCCTCCAAATTAGCCAACATTGTACCTCAGGTGACAAACTAAATCAACCAAATTCTACAGAATTTAACCATAGTATTGGAGGTGCACACAAATAACTTCCTGTTCACTTAAACTAGTGCTTTGCTGGAAATTTCTCCCATGAGAACTACAACCATTTTCAAATTGGTGGAAAATAGATTTTTCCTTCACAAAGAACTTCAAAGGAGAAACTTAATCGTCATATTCATGAGTGAAGTTCTGAATTTGTGTGCTTTCTTAACTAATTAGATAGTTGGAAAGTGTTATGTATGTGTGTCATCTCCCACCTTATATACCATTTCTGTACAATCATCCTCCCTGCATCTTCCCACACTTCAACAAATCCCCAGCTCAAGGTGTCATAAGGTAATTATGGGTATTTTTAAAGGTCAGGAAGTATGAGCAGCCAGGGAAGTTGAAGAGTGAAGATGAACTGAGTAAGAGAAAGTGAGAGGGTGGGACTAGCAACATTATGGTAAGCTCAAAATGTAACTCAAATAATTTATAAATGGCTCTGAGAAGGAGGCAGAATAATGGAGGGAAATAAAACTTTTCAGAAATTGTAGGACAACCTAGAGCAGTGGTTCTTAACGTGGGCGATAATGCCCCCCAGGGGGCAATTTCATTTTTCAGGGGGGCGGTAGAACGAAATGGGGTGGCGTGGGGGCGCTGGAGCAGAAGGGGGGCGATAGGGGGGCACTGGAGCAAGCCACACCTGTGAAGATGGCTGCAGCCTTTTTACAGTGTGCATGAATATATATTTTCCTCCAATCTTAATTTAGTTTCAGAGTTTTCATCTTGAAATTTTTAATTCCTGCATTGCGGTTTGTTTTTATACCCTTTTTATATTTCTTTTTGCATCTTAAAATTCCCTTGCAACTAAGTCATTAAATGTTACTTTTTGGGGGCATTTCATTTTCTTGAAATTGAATTTTGTTTTCAGGGGTCATTGGATTTAAGTGTCTTAAATAAATAAATAAACAAATAAAAAAATAAAAAAATAAAAAAATAAAAAAATAGCATCACCGTGGGGAGGGGGCGATGATAACTTCCTCAATGGCTCAAGGGGGCGTTTCTTTCAAAAAGGTTAAGAACCACTGACCTAGAGCACAGGACTAACTCCACTCTTTTCTGGAAGGTGGATGTTGATTGTAGAGCTTATAGAGAAGCAGCTGTATTATAAACACCTACAGTGGACAAAAAAGTACCTACAACAATACCTCTAAAAGGTAGCATTTGGAAGTCCTAGGGAAGGTGTTCAACCTGAAGACAAAATATGGCTAGAGCTGAGCCAAAATTTAGCAGAACAAATTTTCCCCTTGATAAACATTTGGAAGTTTCCTCCCCACCCCCACCCCCTTTACTCCTCTAGAAATAGAAGCACACTTTGAGGAAATTTCCAAAATTTTCCCACCATTGTTAGGGAGTCTGTCCTCCCCCATGATCTGGACCGATGAGAAATAGAGGGCTTTGGGGATGAAGCAAAATGGTGGTCAGGCTGCCAATACAGTTGCTGTTGTTGTCACTTGCAGTGGCAGCACAAATACCCCCAAAATGATTTGGAGAGAAAAGGTATACAAAGTTGTGCTACAACTTTTGCTGACAGAGAGACTCGCCTATGGAAAACTTCTGGAAAAATCTTTCCTTCCTCTGGAGAATTCAGTGAAATTATACCCCTCTCCACTAGTCTGTCTTCTTGCAAATGCAGTGGATCATTTTGATAGGGTGCTTGTGCATATCTATAATTTCAACTTAAATGCCAACAATTTACTATATACAAAATAAGATTAATAAAAACCTTGAGTATTCAATATCACAAGATTGTAAAATTATACCTTAGGGAAAAAAACAAGCCTTTTCCTCTTTTTAAAAAGGTTACTCTGTGATGTTAGGGATAATAATAAAAAAAGGAAAGGATAAAAATAAACTAATGTTCTGCAGATAAGAACAGCTAATTGAGGAAAGACTTCTCTGAGAAATGTCAAAAAAGAGCTCTAGTGCAGCAGTAACCTATTCCACATTTAGCTCATCCCAGAAGGCCTCACTACCTTCTGTCCTTCTTTGCTTTCTAGTTATGAATCAGCCATTAATGATTTTAAAGAGGCATTGACTCAGCTACGTGGCAACAGTCTAATAGATTACAAGATCCTTGGCCTACAGTTTAAGTTGCTTGCCTGTGAGGTAAGTTGTGAACTTTGTTCAGTTCTACTGTAAGGGTCAAACAATGGTGTATCACTGACACTTGTCATTAGAAACTGACAGCACTCTCGCAGACCTTCATGACTCAATAGCTGTATTTGTAAATGAAGTCCTTCTGACCACCCAGTGACCAATCACACACACATGGCAAGCTAATTTGTAAGCTATGGGAAGTATGAAAATCCTGTATGGGAGTATGAAAATACATGAAAAGCCACCTGTTGTGGCAGTCAGACATCTTTCAGTACTTGAGGGATTCTAAAGACAGGCTACCTGTACTGTCACAGAGACCTTTGGGTAGTGTGAGTGCATATAAATTAAATAATTTTTTTTTTACAAGAAACATAATGCAAATCTGATGCTGAAAAATATGATCCAGCCTTGCAGCCCATTCTGACTTGTACTGAACACTGGGTACTTTATTCCATGTGGGATGTTCGGTGGAGGTCTTTGGCCTGGAGGTGTTTTATCCATGGTTGATCTCAGTCCAGAGGTAGTGTATAAATGCCATATCACCTTCAGCCATTGGACCCAGAAAGAAACTGGAAGAATTTATGAAGTAATATTCCCTGCCCAGGTAGACGTGGGAACATGCAGGTGAGAAACTACAGTGGTCTGATCCTAAAGACCAGTCTTAAGAAATTAGAATCCCTCAGTTTTTCTTACCTTGGCCCTGTTTGCAGCCTGGCAAGAAAGTGGAGGGAGATCACTATGTTCCCATGTCTCCTCGAAGCTTGGCTGAGGACATTGTTGACTGAAAAAGATTCAGACATGGTCAATCAGAAATGGAACGGACTACCGTGGGGTCTTGACTTGAGAACTTAATTCGTATTGGAAGGCGGTTCTCAAGTCAAAAAGTCTGTAAGTCAAGTCTCCATTGACCTACAGTGCATTGAAAACCGATTAATCCGGTAACAGGCCGTTTTTGTTCCATTTTGGTTTTTTTCTGGTCTGTAAGTCAAATCTCAGTCTGCAAGTCAAACCTAAATTTTGCGGCTAGAGAAGTCTGTAACTCAAAAAGTCTGTAAGTCAAGCCGTCTGTAAGTCAAGGGTCCACTGTATTTGAAACCTAAACCAATGGGGCCTGAGGGAGTGGAAAGGAGTGGTCCTCAATCTGGTCCGTCAGGGAGGTATATAGGTGACTCCCTGGTTTCCTTCCGATCAGTCTTGTTATTGCTGAAATGGGCCAACGTGACTTCCCTGAAAACTGGGCAGGAGTTAGTCATCCTGTAAGCTTCACATGTTTATCTGCAGTCCTTTTGGTCCATCCTGATCCCTCTGGGGCCTGTGCCGTCCTAGCACTCAGTGGTAATTAATGGGACTATAATGCAATTTGATTCGGGTTGTGCTTTCTGACTCTCTCGCCCTTCATGAACTAGGTGTTGTACAATATAGCTGTTGTCCATGCCAAGCTAGAGGACTGGAAGAAGGCAGAGGAGAATTTGACAAGGGCAATGAAACTGAAGACGGGACCCCGGCACAACAAAATTGATAAAGCCATGGAATCTATCCTGGTAAGAAATGGTAGAAAGGGATAATTAATTAATCTAGGCTCACTCACTATCCAAAGACCATGCAACTCTGGATGTAGCTTTTCTCTCCTGGGCTGGCTCTGTTTAGGTTTGTACACAAAATTTGTGATAATCAGCTTTCCAGGATGTCAGTGCAATCATGCTGAGATGGTGCAGCAAGATGGCGGTCTTTGCTTGCTCTCTTTCCCTACATGTAGAGGGGGGGGGGAGCTAGCCCTGCCATCTCTTGTCTCCAGTAGCCCTTGACACCCAGAGAGGACAGCTTACTGTGTCTGCAGATGTTCTCCATTACAGTTTGAAGTTTGGGATAATGAAGGCTTGGAAATGTGTGGAGACCCTCCCTAAGATGAAGGAACTCAGATCATTGGTCTCCACATGGGCAGCGCAATGAGATGAGACTGGCCGTGGGAGAGCAAGGATGCTCTTCTTCCCGGCATGTTGAATATACGTACCATTCCTGCAAATATTGGCAAGTCCACCTCACAGCCATTTTTTTCCCAAGGAGAGAGAAAATGATGGCAAGAATAATTTTCTGTTAAAATGGAGCACTTTAAAGTTTTACACATGGAAGAGAAAACTGGGAATGAGCCCTGTGGAAAATATTGTGCCTCCTTGCTTCTGACACCTAAGATGCAACTCAGCTCTGGAGATCCCAGGGAAGAGGCTCACAATCTGATCTGGACTTGAGACCTGGCAGCCCTCTAGCTTGGGAGGGAACTGTTGGCAGCGGGAGAGAATACGAATGTTATAGAAATCTGATCAGTGCCCCACTACAAAAGGGTCCACAGGCCCTGCCTTTTTTGACATTGGCAGATAACATCAGGTCCTTCATCCTCCTAAGTACTTATCACTATATTATGGATGAGTGACATGTCTGGTGGTGTCCTGAGATGAGAGGGGGGTTTGTCATTGCTGTATAAGGAGGAGACTGAAGAGAAGCATGCTGAAGCATGTAGGGTTACGTGATTTTAGAGCGCGGGGGGAGCCTCTTTTTCTATCAAGGGCCATGTCCTCTGGGGTGATCTGCCTGGTAGTGCATTCTGGTGGTGGGCAGAGTCACCACTGGCAGAAGGGAGAGCTGAAGATGAAAGTGGATAGGGTTCATGTTGTGTTTTTTTCTTCCTCCCTACCCTCCACCCTGTTCTCCCACGTGCAGTGCCATTCTGTCTCCTCCTCTATCCATACTATTCCACTTCTCTTTTGCTGCATCCCCTGAGTCTCCTCACTTCTTCTTTTTCCTTGCCATTCCGTCTTTCTCCCTCTGTCTGCCAGCCCATCCACTCCCATCTCTGTGCTATCTTATTTATTTATTTATTTATTTATTTATTTATTTATTTATTTATTTATTTATTTATTTATTTATTTATTTATTTATTTATTTATTTATTTAACTTATATGCCGCCCACTCTACCCAAAGGTCTCTGGGCGGCTTACAACAATTAAAATACAAGAAAAAGATAAAACAATTAAAATACAATTAAAATAGATAGAATCTTGTGTTTCTCTCTGTCCTCTCTCTATCCCTTCCCTCCCTCCCTCCCTCCTTCCTGCTCATCCCATCTTCCCTGTCTCTCTTCCTCTGTCTGTGCACTTCTCTCTCTTTGTCTGTGCCAACCCTTCCCTAAGGCCCTTTAAAATTATGTGAAGGGCCACCTGAAACTAGATTGAGAACTGCAGATTCTCCTGCCCTAGCATGGAATCAAAATATGGAACAAAAAGCATTGTTTTTAACGGATGAAAACATAAGTGGATGTTGGAGGCCGTATGTGACTGATCTTTGTATTTCCGTATATGCAGAAGCAAAGATGCTTGGATCCCATCATGATTCCTGAAGGGAAGTTGTTTCGGCCAAATGAAAAGCAAGTGGCACAGCTGGAGAAGAAAGATTACTTAGGGAAAGCCACGGTAGGAAGTTCAAAAGCAAAAGCAACCATCCAGTGTGACCTAGCATGTGTTCCTGAAAGGCTCACTCTGGTTATACTGTAGGAAAGGTGCTAGCTATTTGGGAGGGGTGGGGAGTTGCCCTGTTCCACATCTCCCCAGTTCTGGCTCGTTTGCACTGGTTACCTGTTGCATCCCAGATCAGATCCAAGGTTTTGATGATCACCTATAAAGCTCTCCATGTCACAGTGTCTTTCCCTAAGGTCATCCACCTGATCCACTGGGTCCTCCCAAGCCATGATCCTCCAGGTAGCCACTCCAAGGGAGGTCAAAAAAATGCTGTACTGTACTAGCAGTAGGTGGTGCCAACAGTATGGAACCAACTGCTGGTGGAACCGTGCCCAGCCCCCTCCCCCCCCTTCCTTTAAAAGAGCTTTGAAAACACTGCTTTACAGAGAGGCCTTTTTTGACAACCCTGCATGACCCGTTTCTTCCTGGTCTATTTGGTTATATGCCCATGTTGTATTTCAGTTTACATTTCTGCCACTTGATGTGTTCTTATTTTGTTGTTGTTTTGTTTATGTTTATTGTTTTGGTTGATTGTAAACCGCCCAGAATAGTGCATACATACATACATACATACATACATACATACATACATACATACATACATACATACATACATACATACATACATACATACATACATACATACATACATACATACATACATACATACATACATACATACATACATACATACACCTTTAACAGAAGCTTGATGTCCTGTAATCTGCAAGTGAAGCTATTCACAGTATGCAGAAGAGCATTACTTGCGGGTGCTGGTGAGCAAGCTACTGTGACAAACACATTTGCACAAGCTAGGTGAAAAGCTGAAAAATTTAAAATGAAACTGTCATTATGTGTGCATTGAAATATATTTGGGCTTTTAATGAAATCTCACATTCTAAAATGATAAAAGACATAGGAAATTTGCTTGTAAAACACTGTTCATATCATTTTCAAACTATAACTTAATTGCATTGTTAACCACTTTGATATACAGTAGTTGCAAATAAAAGGAAGAATTGGCAAGGTGAAAATTAACAAAACTCACTGGCAGCAGATGAATATGGGGAAAAAATTATGCAAAGAAAAAGATTGTGATCTCAGTCACATTAGATAATATCCAAACACAAAATTAGCATATTGTGGTGATGCAAACATAAGAAGATTTTGGATTATTACAGTTCATTTTATTTAGGCCCAAATTAAAATTATTCATTGTTCCCCTAAGATACCAGAGGTTTGACTTTTTATTTTACTCTTCTATGTTCTTGTAAGTGGGGGAAACAAACACACCCTATTCCACAGCATTCACAAGGGTCTACAATGATCATCAGACTTTAGGTGGGAGAACAGGGATGGTGGTGGTGGCAGAAAACTGGAGGAGTCCTACTCAAAGTCAGTTCTATTCCATAGATGAAAAGCAATTTAGGGCCCAAGCCTTCACCTTCTCAGTACAACAGCACTTTCATTACAAGCTCTGTAAAGCCTGCATCTAAACATTTTTCCCTGTATCTATGCTTGGTTTCATCAGGTGCTTTAATTTTTTTGTAGGGCAAGGCCCATACCTTCTTTGCTCTCCCTTGCACATTTTGTGCACATTTTTACTCTGTGTTGAGTGCATTACTTGAATACATTTCATTCATTTACTGAAGTGTGTTTTAGCCATGTTTTGTGCACCCTTGAAATGAGTGCAATGTGAGGATTCCGGACTGCAAGTTGCAGCTGGCCTGCAGATAGTTTGAGAAGCAAAACCAAGACAAGCCCATCAAATCTTGGGCTGAAACTGGAATTCCTCACACATCTCTAAGCTGACGTGCACCTTTTCTCACCTGTCTGTACTACAGTACCTGGGCAGGGGTCTTGAGCTGCTTCTGCTTCTCCCAAAGCCATGAACACATTGCCTTGTGTTCTCCTGCCTTCATTCACATTGCATTAGAAGTGGATGAACAAAAGAACATTAAAATGTGTTAAAGTATCTTGTTACTGGGTTTGTAGAATGCCTAAGGTGTAGCACTTCTGATTACAGGTTGTGGCATCAGTGGTTGACAAAGATGAGTTTGCAGGCTTTGCTCCTCTTCAACCCCAGGTGAGACAAAAATAAAAGGCTTCTTCTTGTCCACTTGTTTTATTCTCCTCTTTTGATAATTGCATCACATCTCCCCTGGACACAAAGTCAGCTTTCAATATATCCTCTGGTTTTTCTCACTTCATACTTCTGCTACCTTTCCTTCTCCCAGTGCTCTCTGCTGCTTCTTCCTGAGGGGTTAACATGTTTATAGGGTGCAATGGATAATGTTATCAAATCCCCTAAACCCTAGAGGATGATTGTTTGGGGAACAACTTCATAATTTTGGTTTCATATCCTGCCTCTTCATAGAATGGTATCAGACAAGGGCTGCAACAGTCTGCCAGTTGCATAGATTGCAATAGATTCAGACTATGAATCTATTAAATTTGTTAAAATTGTTTTTAATAATTTCACAACTTCCAAATCTGTTAAAAACTGTTTGAA
This sequence comes from Pogona vitticeps, assembly GCF_051106095.1. Classification (NCBI taxonomy): domain Eukaryota; kingdom Metazoa; phylum Chordata; class Lepidosauria; order Squamata; family Agamidae; genus Pogona; species Pogona vitticeps. The sequence goes on from NC_135786.1 coordinate 113,555,664, forward strand.
CAAAGCATCTCTAAGTAACTGAGGTTTTTTTTTTAAAAAAAAATTGGATATAAGAAATTACAAACAACTCATTGAAAATAAATTAATTCTTTAATTATCTAAAATTGCTGTTATCAGATGACATTACTGGCAGAGCAAAGAAAGTTGCACAACAGGATTTCAGCCACTAATAGTTAGAAAGTGGCATAGCCATGCAATGTGCAAAGACAGGAAGGTTGCTACGTACTTGCTCTGGTAATGTCGCAACAGACAGATGCAAGAATCATACACTAATTTCTGGGACCTCGTTTTTGAAGATCTGTTCAGCCAGCCATTAACTTCCACAAACAGCTCATCACTTGAGTAGTCTATTTATATGAACAATGTAACTTGGGAACAACCAATGTTTTCTGTTCAGGGTTTTTTTTCCAATTAAGAAATGTTAATTGGCATTTATTAGGCTTCTGAACTGCACTGGGAAACCTTTTGGGGTTGAAGATCCATATAGATACCTTTATATGTACATGTGTACAGTACTCTGTTTCCCTGAAAATAAGGCCTAACCTGAAAATAAGCCCTGGTATGATTTTTCAGGATGCTCGTAATATAAGTCCTACCCTAAAAATAAGCCCGAGTTAAGTGAAACCTCACCCTCCACCACTATGCAGCAACCAGAAGATGATGACATGACTGTATTTGAATAAATGTAGATGGTTGTAAAATATGCCCTGAAAATAAGCCCTGATGCGTTTTTGGAGCAAAAATTAATATAAGACCCTGCTTTATTTTTGGGGGAAATACGGTATCTGTCTCGTCCCTTCCAAAAGAGTCTGCTTTTGCTGCTCCCATGGTAATGCAGCTCACTGAAGCAGCAAGGAGGTGATTGCTTTGGAAGTCATCACTGGCCAGCTTCCTGAGCCTTTCACTCCAGGACTGCAGCCATTTCTATTCTCCTGAGCCTGTGCTTCATGTCAGCTGTGCTCACTTGTCGCTGACCTATAGCTAGTCAGCTGGTCCCCCCACACACACACACTCTGCCTACTCTCCATGAACCACATGAATTGGGCATCGCCATTAAGAAACATTTCTCAATGATGGGAAGAAGCAGAGGCATAGCCAGCCCAGAATCCATATACTCCATTCTATGCATGCATGTATTGTTCCACTCACGTGATACAGGTGGGAAACAGCACCTCTGCATTGCAGCATTTGTTTAAGCAGACAGCAAGCATCTCCCAAAGGCTGAGCAGCTCTGGTGAGATAGTGGGCTACAGAGCTCTGCATCTGAACCCTGCAGCCATTCTGCTGCCCTGAGGTGTGGGTGAAGGACATTGGTCCATCATCACAAGTACTATAGTAAAATTCACCCATCAGTTTGCTTGGCTTGTGCATGTAGAACATTGACTAAAGTAACAAACTTGCCTGGACAATGATAACATTTTCAGTTGTGCCTCCTCTTTGAAAATGTTCCGTCTCTCGTCAGCCCACGTTCTGAATTAGAAAAGATCAAGAGCTGTATACAGAGCGGGAGAGGCAAATGCTAACATATGTTTGTATTTGCAGGCATCAGAACCGCCTCCAAGACCAAAGACACCAGAAAAACTCTGGTAAGATCCATAAAATTCAGAGAATATCAGGCTACAGCTGCCTCTGTTTGTTACATACAGTAAGGCTCTGCTATGACTATTCATAACACATAGTTCTTTAAAAGGAAAAGGAATCTGTAGATTTACAACACTGGAAAGTTTAGATGTCTGCCTTCTTTATGCATAAGGTAAGGAATTATTTAATGGTGACTGGTGTCCCTTGTGACTGATTGGGCTGAAGGCATAGCAAATAAGAGTGGACAGAGCAAGAGGGAAAATGGTTTGTTTCTGTTCATGTGTGCCCACACATAGGCAAGCAGTCTCTCTCTCTCTCTCTCTCTCTCTCTCTCTCTCTCTCTCTCTCTCTCTCTCTCACACACACACACACACACACACACACACACACACACACTCACTCACTCACTCACTCACTCACTCACTCACTCACTCACTCACTCACTCACTCACTCACTGCTTCTAGTACGTGTCCATGGGGATAGTTTGGATTTGAGTGATGACAGTGCCCCACTTACACAAGAGTCTCCACTGGAACTATCAGAATAAGATTATTGTTTTCTCAGAGACGAGGGGTGGTATTTCAAATGTTCAGGTACTGTATATGAAACATATCAGAGAAATGCAAAATGAAGTGCTTGAGAGTTGAGCATGAAATGATGTCTCCATCTTCTTCCAAGGTATTAGAAGACTGTGTTATTTTCCAAACATGCTCAGGGTTGTATAATATAAAGCCATCATCAGGCAACTTCACCACATGTCCAGCACCTGGGACCAATTGTTTTTGCAAATTTACCATATTTTTCTCAGGAACCTGGATTGTGGAGTGAAACAATCATTTTTATTTGCTTAATTTATTATTGGACTGACTAAATTGTAAGTTGCTCTCCCTATGCAGGACCCTACAGGGACAACCTCACAGAGTTTTGTATGAGTTTATACCAGAGACAGAGGATGAGCTTCAAGTCCTTCCTGGAAACATTGTTTTTGTCTTGAAGAAAGAGAAAGACAACTGGGCGACTGTTGTATTCAATGGAAAGGTATTACAAAAGAGCTGAAGATAACTCTCTGTGGCAATGGGCTATCGAGCTGTAATTCGTGACCTCAATTCTGGTGCTGTAAAGGAACAGGAGGCAATGAGATATGACCCTTCTGCACCTAATTTATTTTTCAGACAATTGGGACTAGAAAATGACATTTGGGCCAAGAAGTCTAGTTAGGATAATAACAGGATGAAAGCTAGGATGGAGTTCAGGAGAGTCAGCCCCCAGCTGGCTTCTATGTACGCCAGTGTGCTGTAGGCCAGCAACGAGAGAACCCTCCCAATTGGCCATCTATTGAAGAAGAATGAGAACAAAGAACAAATATTTCCCTTCAGGAAGGTGGCAGTGATTTTAGGAGATAGTCACCAAAAGGAAACAACCTGCAAGTGGACACTTATAGAAAAACAAGAGGACAAAATGGTCCTAACCCATCTGGTCCCCCATCTCTATTAAATATAAGGTGGCTGAACTTACTCCAACACCCATCACATTCATGTGCATTCCTCCCCCTCACTATGACTCCATCAACTTATTGCCCCATCAGTAGGGTAAATGTGACCTAAAAAGGAGCAGGCGGTACCACAGGGCTTGTTTTTAAGTTAATTAGGTATCTGTCTGTAAAGTCAGAGGTCAAGAGTTCTGTTCCTTACTGTCTCTTCAGGGAGAAGAGTCAGTCTATGTAACTTTCGGTAAGCTGCACAGTTCTAGCGTGCCCCCAGAAAAGTGGGGGGGGGGGGGGGGGGAGAGAGATGGTAAACCACTTCTGAGTACTTCCCAGAAAACTCTGGAAAGGGTTGTCATAACAACTGACTTGATGTTGCACCATATAAATTAATTCTTGTTTTGTTTTTCAGTCGTTCTTTCTGATTGACTTCACACAGACTAAGATTCTAGAGTCTCCTGTCTGGAGTCCAGCCATGATTTAACTCATCCAAAATAGTAGAATCACTCATGGGATGATTGTACAATATCTGTGTTCCTGAATCCCTTACAATGGAGACCTTCTTGGGCTAAAATTTTAAGACTGACAGAGATGTACTGAGGGGACAATGCTGCCTGTTCCCATGTGGCTTCTCTATTGTATCAGCAGGAAGCAGCTGTTCTCCTCTGTAGAAATAATAAAGGACACATCATTCTTCCTTGCTTTCTCCTCCTCACCAAAGAGAGAGAGAGAGAGAGAGAGAAGATGCTCAGAATTCAAAGTTACTTTTAGTGAAGGAAGTGGAGATGCCAGACCACTTCATCATTACCTAGGCAGGGTTTTATGAAAAAGAATTTCCATTGTTCTGACAAAGTATAGTCAAAATACTGACATTTTAGAAAATTGGATTGATGAGGAGGAAGGAGTGGAGGAACACTCTTCTATCCACTCATGGGAAGAGAACGCTTTTCAGTGTCCATGAAGACCTCTGATACTGTCCACTCTCCTAACAGTTGCTTTTGATTTTTTGTACAGGAAGGCATTGTACCTTGCAACTATCTAGAACCAATGCAAATGACAAACCAAAACTCACCCTTGGTAAGATAAAGTTGCATACTTAAACAAGAACTAAATGTAAGCATACATCGGCTTGCTAAAATCAGACCCACTATGCCAGTTTAACTTCTAAGATTATTTACCTATCTGCTAAAATTATTATGGTGTGACACATGCATCATTTTGTTCTCAGACAATTCACTGAAGTAACTAAGCTATTTTTGTGTATCAGCTTTTTAAAAAGTAAGACTAGAAAATAGTACCTTATTCAAAAAGCAGCCAGAGAGAGATGGGGAGGACTATAGATGGTCTAACGCACGCATGCACACGTGTGTGTGTGTGTGTGAGGGGGCTAATAAAGATATCACCTGACCTTGCTTTTAGATTAACACTGTAACTCTTCTTCCCAGTGCTGAATAGGCAACATCCAATATAAACTGATTGGTTGGTCACTAAATTATTGATATGTGACATCTTAGATTACTCAAGGCTTCACAATATGCAGAGAGGATGGTATCTTGAAGCAGGACACTTTCTGCCTGTGTGGCAGTTAATCTTGATGGCTCTCTCATTTCCAGCAAAAAGGACCACCTTACCTGTGGTGGCGCTGTGGGCTAAACCACAGAAGGCTCCGTGCTGCAGGGTCAGAAGACCAAGCAGTTGTAAGATCGAAACCACGAGTCGGAGTGAGCTCCCGTTGCTTGTCCCAGCTCCTGCCAACCTAGCAGTTCGAAAGCATGCAAATGCGAGTAGATCAATAGGGACCACTTCAGTGGGAAGGTAAAACGGAGTTCCCTAGTCACGCTGGCCACGTGACAACAGAAACTGTCTTCGGACAAACGCTGGCTCTACGGCTTGAAAATGGGATGAGCACCGCCCCCTAGAGTTGGACACAACTGGACTAAAAATGTCAAGGGAAACCTTTACCTTTTTTTACCTGTTTCGTGCAGCCTCTTTCCAGAGCTTGGAACATTATTCTAAAACACCTAAGTTAGCAGTATATTATTTAAAATGACCTAAAAACCTAATTTAGTTTAGATCACTGGTTCTTAACCTTGGGTTACTCAGGAGTTTTGAACTGCAACTCCCAGAAGCCTTCATCACCAGCTGTCCTGACTGGGGTTTCTGGGAGTTGCAGTTCAAAAGCATCCAAGTAACAAAGGTTAAGAACCACTGGTTTAGATAAACACTGCTGGGTAAGGTTTTTAACTCACTGGCCAAAATCCTATTCCTTTTACAAGCCTGAAAGAAAACTTAGTGGTTCCCCCAACATGCTCTCTATTTGCATGAAGGAGAGCCTGCTGAAGGGGCAGAAATGGTTCCATGGTTGACCTTACATGCAAACAAGATTCTAGCCATTAAGTTAAACATCACATTATTGGTTATTTTAAATATGACATGTTATTGTGGTTGATACTTACTTACTTACTTAGATATGCTTTTTAAAAGTTGGCTTCCCAAACATGGCACTTTTAAGATGTGCTGAACTTCAGATCCCACAATTCAATTGCTGTTGTTTTTTTAATTTTATTTTATTTATATCCTGCCTATCTGGTCTGATTGGGGATGTCAGGTTGGGGATGTTGGGGATGTCAGGATTTGTAGTTCCACCAATTTGAGAGGTGCCAGCTAGGAGAATGTTGCCCTTAAAGCCTGAAACTAAGAAAGGGATTAAGCTGTGCTGCTGATCTGTATCTTTCTTCCGCTCCCTTAACCAGAACACTTAATATTGTTCATTCACCCTTTAAATTCTGGGATTAACATTACAGCCAGTACAAGTGCTGCTCACAGACATGCCATATCATTTCCCTTTTACACTGAAGGAAAACAGTGCCAACTTGGACATCCCTGATCCACCTCGCATTGCTGCTCCAGAGCGCCCTGCGAAACGTCCCCCAGGTCAGTAAGGGAATTAATTATACAGTGAATCCTTTTCAGGAGGTGGTGCAAGTAGAACACCGACTTTCCACAAGTTACGGAATGGGAAATTATTCTGAGGAGAATTGTGGGATAGTGACGGGTAAGAATGTGCTTTCATTAAAAGTTGGCTTCTAATTTTGAAACTAGTAATTGCAAAATAGTTAAATCTACATTAGACGGATGAAAGCCCCATTAAATTTAGTTGCTTTTGCTTCCAGGTAAGCAAGGATCCAATTGCTGCCTTAATTAGCTAATGAGATTACTATTTCCAGTCATCTGTTGCGCCAAAAGAGATTGTGCATGAAGCTAAAAGTCATCTGCAGGGCAGTAAGCCCACCGAATCCTATGGAGCTTACACTCAAGAGGACTCAAGATACACCTGCCAGTTAGTTTCCTCCAGATTCTTACTGTTGTGCTTTTAATTGGGAACCCTTTAAAATAATCCATCTGGATCTTGTACCCACAATAGAATGGAGTGGCAGAGACTCTGACTGCACATTAGGGAAGTGGGTCATGTCTAATGCTTTTCAATGTTTTCTTCAAGAGAGTCCAACAAGAACTCTCTTACCACTCTGAAAGCTTTCCCCAAATTTGAACACCATTTCCCCCCTCTTTAGGCAGGAAATTAACACATCAGGAATACTTGGTAGCCCAATGTTATGCTTTGTTTGCTTTAATGAAGGGTTCACTCATAAAACATATTTTCTCCCCAATCTGCAGTCCAATGGGTTACAATTGATTCACCCATTGCAGGACTCTTCTTATTCTAGTACAGATATAATTGCAAAGTCATGACTGCTTTACTGAGCCAAAGCATATACTTTCAGCATCTGTTTATATGTTTTTTTTTTTAAAAAATTCTCCTGTTTTGTTTAATTCTTCTACTTCTTTTTGTAGGTCAGAGAACCCCAGAGGTAAGTGACCCCCTTGAACAGTTGAGTTGTTGGAGAGACAAGAGAAATCAGATAATAATTTGTATAGTGCATGCTGTTGTAAATGAAGATCCCGTGGTGCTTTCAAGCTTCCACTGCTTCTTATCTTAGCATAACACACAACGGAGGCCTAGATCCTGTAATTACAGTCAGCTATCTTATTCCTAACCACCACTACAGTAGTTCTGTGAGGCAGAACCCTGCTCCTGCTTAAAATATTCAGGCTTTACCTTTCAGTGATGGTTGCATGCGTTTTACTACACCACAATGGAAGCAAACCAATTTTTCAGGGAAAGGTTCTGACATGTTTACTGTGATTGGAGGAAGATCTTCAGATCCGAACTTCAGCTTTTGATGTTTCAAATTCTAAATAACAATTTTGCTTAGAAGGTTAATTTAAACTTCGAGGGAGTTTGCATTGGCACATTACTGCTTTGTTGACAAAGCATATCGAAAGCTAATACATCCACATGGACACACAATAAAAGAAGACTAATTAGGCAGCATATAAATGTGGCAAGTAAATAAAAAAAGTCTCAGAAAGTATAAAGAATAGTATTGTAGACTGAAAGACAAGACTTCCATTCCGGAAAACATGGCAAAAGTCAACACAGATGTTCCAGCACCCTCTCCTTTAGAAACTAAGCACTGAATTTCCCTTGACAGCATCCCAACGACATAGTGCTAACATTCTTTTTTAAACAATGAAGACTTATCACACTCCAAGATACTTCAAAACACTGTGATAAGATCTATCATGTGAAGTACGGGTGCATGTTTGCAAGTGTTTCTTTCCATATGCTTTAGTGTGCAGGCAAGAAGTCCCATGTGCCCTCCCATCTAAACAGTCATCCAGAATGTAGATGGGTTTGGAAACCTTCATTGCTCTTTTCCATCTTTGCAGTTTGCCACTCCTACTCCATATATAATCAAAGTGCATTATAAATATACTATAGCCCTGCAAGCAAGCCCTGAGCTATCATACCACAGTCTGCTTGACAAAGTGTGTAAGAAGCTGGAGCTCTCCCCACAGCACACCAGCCTGAGGTAAGAAATGCAACACAACAGCTCTCCACTTCATCCTTGCTGAAGAAACAGGATTGCTTTTGGTCTCACCAGTTGTTCTCTCTGTGATGTTTAGCTACCGGCCCATAGACGGCAAAGAGCTTGTGCTTTTGAATGAGAACAACATGAAGACCTTGTGGAATCATGCAAAGAACCTTTCTTTGACACTATGGTGTAGCAGCCAGCAGGTGGGTAAGAATAGAGCACATGAGGAGGAGGTGTCTTTTGCAGGAAGTGCCAACGGTTGGGGAGTTCCTTCTTCAATGAAGCGTGTTGCTTTTCATTACATTTCTATTCCTTTTTGAAAACACTGTCTTAAACTTGAAAAATTCCACTAAAATGCCTCTGCAAAACAACTAGAACCCATTATTCAACATATTTTAAGAAAATCTACTTGATTTATTTCTGAAAGGCAGCTTCACTGTGCCCAACTTAGCAAACAGAGCAATTTCTCAGGGGACCTGTGTCACCTCCAAGCTCTGGAAAGCACCACATGTAACCCAAACCATTCAAAATGTTTCATGCAGTTCCACTCAAAGCAACTGCTATAAACCATTTTATTTGCAGGTATGCAGGACATGTGCAGGCAGTATTTCTATTCAGTTGCTCAGTAAACCTACTCCCTCCCTTCATTGTTTTCCTCACCAACTGTGATGTCAACAAAATGGTAAACAATTTTAAAAATTAGCATAATAGTGACTGAATAAATTAACTCACTTCTAATTAAGTATTAAACTATGAGTATTTAGTTTTGAAGTTGTGACCATATGATAGTTAACATTCACAAATTGTTGTCATTCTCTGTTTTCAGCTTCTTTGAAATTCATATTTGTGACCACCATAGTGGTACATATGTGAAATGGCTATAAATTATTTAGAAATGGGCTTACTCTTTGCACTTCAGGTTTAAGTTGTTTAATTTTTTTCATTTGCAATCTTAGGACTGGTTATTCCATAACTTTAAAACACGAGTTCGGTAGTAATAGGCACTCCAGTTTATTTACAAGTTGCTAAGAGGAAGACATTAAATGATCCTAGTATCCTCTCACCCACTGAGGTACCTGCTAAGTCACTGCATGGTATCCAGCTTCAGCCCTTCTTACATTTGCCAAAACAATGGGTTGATAACTCAATCAAATCATGCAATAAAATATTTCAATCACTCCCAATACAAAAATGCAAAATTTTCTACAAGCTGAGAGTCATGCAGAGACCCAGTTGGTAGGTGTCACTTTTAGGAAGTAGATATTCCCCTCATTTCTTTTAAACCTTTTTAATAAATTGTTTTAAGAATAATGCATGGCTCCAGTTTTTAATTCTGGTGAACACATTCTTAGTTATCATGTTTCAAAATCTGTTGAACTCCAGCAACAACCAGGACACTCATGGAAAACTCAAAAGGAAGCATTAAGAAGGATCTTGAACCCCTTAACGAAAAAGTCCTGGACTGGTTAATGACTCCAAAGAGTTTCAGATTTGGGCATCTGTAGAACTAGTTGAGATTTTTTTTAAAAAAAAAAAATCTTCTGAATATAGAGGTAACACATACTTCTATTTTCTACCACTTCTGCTAATATATCTAAGCTGGCTGTTTTTTACATCAGGCGGGTGAAGATGATCTAAACACTGAAAATGGTATGGAGAATACGCAGAAGAGAGCAAAAGAGAGAGAAGCAAATGAGGTTGTAGCACTGTATACTTATGAAGCTGCCCAACCAGAAGACCTGGAGTTCCAAAAGGGAGACACAATACTTGTTCTGGCTAAAGGTAAGTTAATCCACAACCACAGAGGTTTATTAACCACACATGGGAGACTGTCATGCACCTTATGATCCTTATTAAGAATTAGGTTACCTGAATAGATTTACCTAATAGGAGATGGAATATTTAAACTGACTTCAGTGGCAAAGACTAATCCAGCATTCATAGAATCATAGAACTGTAGAGCAAGAAGGGACCCTGAGAGGCACTGAGTCCAACCCCCCTCTTGAAGCAGGAAATCTACAACTAAAACTCCAATTGCCTCAAGAGTCATTCCGTTTAGCTCAGTGTATTAACCATGTACTTGATGCTCATGATTCATATCAACCACATTTTTTTCTAAAGGAGCAAGTTTGTTTCTTTCAAAAAAAAAAAAAAAGGCAGAACACCCCTTGTTTAGAAAGCAATACCGGCGCTCCTTCCTATGGTTGTTCCTCACCTACCCATCTCTCATCCACCCCCCTCATACTCAACCTGAATTGTGATTGCCATGAAGCTGCCTGCCACAAGGACCTTTTGCAGCTCCAATATATTTCATGACCTTCCGGGTTCCATTTCCTTCTCACATCCCACCCCCTTGGAACTAGATACAAGAAGTGCCAGATGGCTAACTGGAGATTCTGCCTCAAGAACTTTTAAAGGAAATTGGCAGGATATCTGGGCTGGCATCCTTAGACACAGTGCGCATGGCTGAGAGCAGTAACAATCTGTTCAGAAATCATACTTGAACTTTTTGGAACCCAACAACTATCATCTACAGTCATGGGAAAAGGAAAGTATCCCCTCTTTGAATGCTGTTTATACATCAGGACGTAATAAAAATCATCCGGTCCCTAACAGGTCTGAAAAGTAGGTAAATACAACCTCAGATGAACAACAACACATGACATATTGCACTGTGTCATGATTTATTTTACAAAAATAAAACCTAAATGGAGAACCCATGTGTGAAAAACTAAGTACACCTTTACTGATTCCATAGGAATTAAGAGGCTAAGTAACAGCCCTCTGATCCTAACCAAATACCCTTGAATAAATTGATCATCAGGAAGTGTGACCACCTCTATAAAAGCCAAAGTTTTAGCAGTTCGCTGGTCTGGAGCATTCAGGTGTGTGTTAACACAATGCCGAGGAGGAAACACATCAGCAGTGATAGCAGAGAAGCAATTGTTGCTGCCCATCAATCTGGGAAGGGTAATAACTTATTTCTTTAAGGCTATTTCCAAACAATGTTAAGTCCTTCATTCCACAATGAGAAGATTATTCACAAGTAGAGACACTTGCCAGTCTTCCTAGGAGTGGCCCTCCAAGCAAATTCACCCCAAGGTCAGACAGTGTAATGCTCAGAGAAATTTCAAAATTCCAAAGTGTTACTTCTTAGATTCTACAGGCCTCAGTTAGCATGGTAAATGTTAAAGTTCATGACAGTACAATTAGAAAAAGACTGAACAATCATGGTGTCAGCTTCTTGCTGTTTGATGTGCAGAGTACTCTGATTGAAGGAAAAAAACACACACTCTCTTCTTCTACAAGACACGTGTATTAACAAAAATACAGTGGTGCCTCGCTTAGCGATTGCCTCATTTAACGATGTATTCGCTTAGTGATGAGGTTTTTGGAGCGATTTTGCGCTCCGTTTAGCAATGTTCCCTATGGGGACATTTCGCATAGCAATGTTCGGGACCTTGCCTCGCTTAGCGATGACAGTTTTAGGTCCCCTGTTTCGCTTAGCGATGTTCTGTTTTCGCTATTTTTAAAGTGTCTTAAAAGGTTCAAAAACGGGTTTAAATGCTTGGGATTGTTAGTGCACCTTCTGAAACCTTTGCAAACTTAATTTGGCTTTGATCTGACTCTTCGTTAATTTTTGGTGAATTTTATTCTCCCCCATTGGGATGCATTGAACTGTAGGTTTGACAGCTGAATCTTTTAAGACACACTTAAAATTGCAAAAACGGACATCGCAAAACCATTGGAATGCATTGAATAGGCTTCAATGCATTCCAATGGGGGAAACATTGTATCACTTAGCAATGTTTCCTATGGGGATTTTCGCTTAAGGACGGCAATCCGTTCCCATTGGAACGGATTAACCGGTTTTCAATGCATTTCTATGGGAAATGGTGTTTCGCTTAGCGATGTTTTCCCATAGCGATGTGTTTTTTTGAACCAATTAACATCGTTAAGTGAGGCACCACTGTATATACAAATATACAAAGTAACAGATCTTCGGCGTGGCAGCAAAAATAGAGGCAAAGTACATAGAGGATAGTAGCATAGAGGAAGGAGAAGGAGATACATTCACGTTCACAATGTTCCCTTATACAGTGGTGCCTCGCTTAGCGACGTTAATCCATTCCAGGAAAAACGTTGATTTTTAAAAAGCCCATAGAAACGCATTAAAACGTGTTTAATGCATTCCTATGGGCTTAAAAACTGACCTTATGCGAAGATCCTCCATAGGGGTGGCCATTTTCGGTGCCTCTAAAGCGAGGCAAAACAGCAGGCAGCCATTTGGTTTTTCCGGTGGCCATTTTGGAACCGCCGATCAGCTGTGCAAAAAGGGTCGCTTTGCCATGATCACTTCCCCACGATCATCGCAAAGCGATTTTTCCCCATAGGGGCCATTGCTAAGCGATCGCTCTGGCGATGGCCAAAACCCCATCGCTAAGCGATTTTATCACTCAGCGGAGCGACCGCTAAGCGAGGCACCACTATATACAGTTGAACTGATGCTTCTGTCCAATCACTTCAAGTGTTGCATCATCTTCCTTTACATGGGTGCTGCATCATCCACAGATGTTGCTTCTTCTTCTTCTTAGTCAATGTGACTCAGCACTTACACAGGTGATCATCATGGCAGTTCATTATTGTTACAGTCTGGACCTGTTCAGGCCTATAAAATTCTCAATACTTTGACACATGGTTTGTTTGGAAAAGTTGCCAGGAGAGCGCCTCTTCTCTCTAAAAAGAGCATGGCAGCATGGCTTAGGTTTGCAGTTACATATGGACAAACCACGAGACCTCTGGAACAATGCCCTTTGAACAGCCAAGACTGAAGTGGAGAAACTTGGCCATAACACAAAATGCCATGTTTGGCAAAAACCAAACACAGCATTTCAGCAAAAACACTTCATACCAACTGCCAGGCATGGTGGTGGAGGGAAGAGGATTTGGGTTTGTTTTGCGGCCCCAGGACCTGGGCACCTTGCAGTCATTGAGTTGACCATGAACTCCTATGTATACCAAAGTATTCTAGAATCAAAACTGAGGCCATCTGTCCAACAGCTAAAGTTTGGCTGAAATTGGTCATGGAACAGGACAAGGATCTTAAGCACACCAGAAAATCTATAGCAGAATGGCTGAAACAGAAAAGAATCAAGATGTTGCAATGGCCAATTCAAAGTCCAGACCTCAGTAAGACTGAAATGCTGTGGCAGGACCTTGCAAGAGCTGTGCATAAACAAATGCCCGCGAACCTCAATGAAGTAATGTTGTAAAGAAGAGTGAGCAAAATTCCTCCACAAAAATGAAAAAGTCACACAGAAAATGAATACTTCAAGTTATTGCTGCTTAACACGGTTCTACAAGTTATTCAGTCATAAAGTGTAGTTAGTTTTTCGCACATGGCTTCTCCATTTTCGCTTTATTTTTGTAAAATAAAAAATGACACAATGTAGTATGTCATGTGTTGTTGTTCATCTGAGGTTGTGTTTACCTAATTTCCAGACTTGCTAAGGACCAGATGATTTTTATTATGTCCTGATGTGTAAAACCACAGAATTCAAAGAGGGCATACTTTTTTTTCACATGACTGAATACTTCCAATATTTTTGTTCGAGATTTGATAGCTTTGTCACCTTGACATTTTCAGCATATTTCACAATTCAGCTGCATTTTGCAGTTTGGTAAACCATCATTGACTCGGTAAGCAATTGGCTTACCAGGTATTTGTTCACCTTCTTTGGAAAAAGAGATTTTAGCTTTTGCCAAATATTGACAAAAACTCTTAGGTCCTGCTTTTGTACCTTATAATCATTCTGCCAAGAATGCTGAGGGACCATTAAGAGTAATGCATAGCTCTTAATGGTGGCCTAGGTAGGCAGAAGGGGATGAACATACCATAGGGTAATGGCTAAGCAGAAGTGTCTTTTTGGGGAACGCATCCTACGTGAACGTACCACCTTTCTGGATCTCAGATACAGTGCAGAGATCATGCCAAAACATCCTTATCAGCTGGAGGCATAACATACTCAGTATTTCATCATTCAGTGCACCTCCTGTTCCAGGTCAAGATATGCCTGTTACTTCAATTTCATAACTCTAAACTTGCTTAGTTTCGTAGCTTTGAAGCAAGTGAAGGTACACTGCTGTTCTTTGGCAGAAGACCCTGGAAGAATCTCCCTCTCCACTTTGGTAACTTTGCATGCCATCATATTCCCCACTCATAGAAAAGCTAGAGCGACAGGTCAGATCAAGGGCACTCGCTGCAGCTCTTTGAAAACCTAGTTGTTAGTTCTAGGTACAGGTAACCCAGTAGATCAATGGGACTTACAGGAATGACTTACCAAAGGCCCATTGATTCAAGGGTGATATTCTAGTGGAGCTAATAAATGGATTTAGCCCAAAGTGCAGGGGAGAGAAGATCATCTGGCTATGTTTTCCATTATGTTTACATACATTTGTCCCTTCACATCCTTCTCCACCCTCCTTATAACTTTTAATCCAAGGATCCCCACTCATTTTCCCTCTCTGGAAACTTTCTTGCCATTAATGCTGCTGGTGTACTTAGGTTGCATTTAACAGAACCCCCCCAATACATCATTTTAACTCCCATTTCCCCCCTTGTATATAGGATTGGCACTGAAAGAGACAAAGTGACCTCCACTGAATCCACTATAGTATGTTCAGCAGCACAGCTTCAGGGGCCAGTAACTTCCTCCCTAGAAATAATCAGCACTGAGAGCGCAGTATCAAACCCTGAAGTTGCCACAGTGTTAATGGACAAAGATGGTTAGTCTGTTAATAGTGTTGTTTGGTCTTTCCCAAAAGGAACTTTACCACCACTTGCTGCACTCCATTCCTCTTCAGGTGTGCAAAGATCCAACACACTTCTTTACTTTTGACCTTTAGTATGTGTGTAGCAGGAAGGACTTCAGTAAGCAGAACTTACAGTGCATGGGATTTTTTAAAAAAGAAGTGGTACTTCCCAAAATCTTTTCTTCCAAACAGTGGCAAGACGAATCATAGGAGACCCTTGCTTGATTACATCACACTACACTTACAGCTGCAACTGTTCCTTAGCAATATTTTACAGTCCACAGCACAATCTTTGACTGATTCTCGCCATCAACAGATATTTAAAATTGATGCTAATATTATTTTATCTTCTAGTGAATGATGAATGGTTGGAGGGCAAGTGCAATGGGAAAGTAGGCATTTTCCCCAAAGCTTTTGTTGAAGAATAAAATAGCAAAGATCCTCAACCCAAAGTGTAACAAGATGAAGCCTCAAACGACTGAAGGGATGCTGATGCTTTTTTTCAAGAGAATCAGTTCATTACACTCAAATGTCTATTTCCGCTAAATGAAACATCAGGGATGTGTTCTAGAGACATGATATTCTGCTTTCATTAGATCCACACTGGATTTCCTTGGCTACAACATGAGCCAGCTCAATCTTATACAATAACTGTTCAGCTAATCCTTTTGTGTCCACTCAACTGTAGTGGCAGAGTTATGCATCTCTTTTTGTTATCTTTGGGAAAATGTGAACTTAGGAAGCATTCCACAGATTTATCATATGACAGCCCAGAGAATGTATACATACATTTCAGTTATCAATAAGATGCCATCCTGGACTTCCCCAATCTGTTCTGATATGAACAACTCCAAATGTACTGCACAACAACCATAGAAGAGGGGCAAATGGGCCAAAAGGAGCAGGAAATTCACCAAGATGCTTTAAAAGGTGCAAATTTGACCTCTTGGTTGCAAACTAAGAACTGCTTAAAAATACCAGCAAAATGCAAGTAAGACAGACTTCAGTTTCCAGCAAGTGAAGATAATCCATTAACTAGTTCAGTTGTTCTGCTGGGTTTTAGAAACATGAAAACCACCTTTTGAAAGCTCGTGCTTCTTCTCCCTCCTACCCCAAAACATGCAGCTTCATTAATTACTGTATAAACTGCTATTTTTGAAAACAACTGTAGCTGGAATCCTACTGGCGTTTGCAGAAGGTTTTTGCAATTTGCAGCAGCTGAGTGATGAGGTGCCAGGGCAAATCTTGGTTATACAGACTAGGCACAAAATCCATTAGCCACAAGAACTGAGACAAACCTGAAACAACCACTAAAAGGATTCTGGCCAGTCTTCTTGCATTAATGAGTTTGATCTGGCATAAGCTTTTCTGGGCTGCAGCCTACTTCCTCCATTGGTGGAATTGGACTGCATTCCATGGAAGTTATCAATATTTATCAGTTTGTTAGTCCAAAAGATCTCTGAAATGTGAAGAACAACAAAATTTTGCACATGCTGGCAAAAGAAAGGGGGAAGAGCCAAAATACTGTATCACTTTGAAGATCAAGTGTTTCATTTCAATGTAAGCTTTTCTGGATGAAAATCTACTTCTTTAGAAACAAGGAATGCAAGCACCATACTCTCTATATTAACATATATCCCCATGATCACGCGAGAAGACAGATAACAGATAAAAATGCCATTCCACACCCCCCCCGCTCTTTTTTTTCCTTTTGCCAATATGCTGAGACACTAACATGGATACTTCTCTGAAATTCTGCACAAATGCTACTGATTTCCTAACTTAAATTCTCTGGTTGAATCTGGCTCCCCACAAGCAACCAATGGAACACTGATTATTAGCTTTTAGTAACATCTGATCATAAGCATTTGGTGACTTTTCTGTTGAGCATGTCAAACATATTATGCGAACTTTTCCAGTTGGATACAAACTAAGTAGTTCTTCTGCTGCCCACCAGGCTATTATCAACTATTTTAACACACCATAATAAACATGTACCATAAGAAATATTTCAAAAAAAAAAAATTGATGTGTGTGATTATGTCATGACACAAACCCAAACAATGCGGGCTGAAAAATGCTGGGTTTTAAAACTAACACTTGGATGAATGTAACTGTGAGCTTAATATCCGCAGTTCTCTAAATACGGAACTCACTCTCTACATGAATGCAAGTACTGAGAATGAGCATGGAGCACTGCGAAAAAATAGGATGGAAAAAAGTGTGGGGGGAAAGCACTAGGTCAAGGGAAGAGAAAACAGAGTGTTGGGTGGGGTATGTAGAGCACAGACCATGTCTTAGTGCTCTGCATACCTCTCTTTGTGATCATGAACTCTCCCATCATAACCTTTAATTGAAATGATTAAAAAAAATCACAGCAGGTGGTTATGGCTTGGCACTGAAGCTACAATCTAGTCTACCATGTTTCGTTGTTACTTGTATATTCAGTTTGCATCATTACTTGTATGAATTATACCTGTCAATTCCAACAAAGGAATTACTTTGGATCTCCTTTTGTGAAAAGAAACAAAATCCATAGTTTCCTTAAGTATAGCTCCACGATTAAAGAAAATGCTACTACACAAAGCTGGCTGTAGAGAACATGGTTTAATTAAAGGCAAAGCTGAGTTCAGCAGCTGCAGGTCTCGCACAGACAGACAAAAACACAAAAGAAGCTTACGACACAAACCATTTTTCTCTGCTGGGGGCTCCCATTCCCTTGAGGCTCCTGACATAGTAGAGAAGGGAAAGGAGTGTATGGAGGGAAGGGGAGAGCCTGCCCAAAAATTCAGGGAGAAAAAAACATTCCAAACACCAGATTTCTCATGCAGAAATGGGAGCCTATGGGCTGGGACTCTGGCCCTGCTGAGAGAGTGAGATGGTGAACCTGGTTAGGTCGTCTAGGGGTGCAAGAATCAGTGGCATTTCAAACACTGGAATGTTGCAGCTGCTTGGGTGCACAGCTCAAATACACAAACTAGGAGAAAGGGGCAGGAGGGAAGTGGGGGCCGGGAACCAAAGAAGCACAGAGGGTCTTAGCTTAACATTACAACCAGGGCAGGAACTTCATCTTCGAGACTCCTTTTTTATTTTATTTTATTTATTTTATTTTATTTTAAGAGGAACATGTTTTAGCAGCGACACTGCTAGCTTGGGGAGGCATACAGGGTCCAATTCCTATTCTATAGAGATCACTATGTGTACATCTTCCCTTTATAAAGTCTATTTGGGGCTGCTCCCCGTCTCCAGTGTCACGTGTGAACCCTGGATGTGCTTTTCTCTGTAGCCATTTCCCAGCTGACAGATCCTGAACTGACACACACACACACACACGCCTGCAACTGCAGCAGTTTATAACATTGAGATTATTTCCATAGCTACCCTGGGAAACTAGAAGAAATCATGTCCTTTTGTCCTATGTGAGGAGAAGAGTTGCCATCTTCCTTCTGCTCAATAAATATAAAGAGGAACCCTTGACTCCATTCTGCACTCTGCTGGGAGCAAGAGGAACGATTGGCTTCTGCATGCGGGCTCCGTGTCATCATGTGTCCCCTGTGGCCGTGAACCTCCCATTCCAGAACTGGAACTTGGCGACTACAAGTGTGTGCGAGCCGGGGGGAGTACACCTACTACTGGGGAGGGGGACTGCACACATTATCCTGTCCAGACTACTTCCTTTGCCCCTCATTATTCCACTAGAACTCTATGGGATGCTGTATATGAAGAATAGAACTACTAGCAACCAGCAAGGAGAGGGGAGGGAAGAAAAGGGGGTGAGGGGAAAAAAGACACAGAAAGCTTCTACCTACCTACATAAAAGAGTCAGGCTGTGAATGCACAGACCAGCTTGCCATTTCATGAGGCTGGTCACTACGCTATCATAAAATGTACAGGAATCTGAACCATTTAACTTAAAACCCCACAGCAGTGGCTTGTTTGCCCTAATGGGGACCCTGCAGTGGCTACTGCACTTCAGTACTGGAATCTCTCCCGTGTCCCGGCTTCTACCGAGATCGCCTCTGAGGAACAGGTGAAAGTGGTGCTGGAGGGGCCAGATTCTCCTTTAAGAAAACACCTCATCTAACCCAGGAGAATTTTTTTTTAAAATAGCCCGCCACCTAATCTACCACCACCCACCTCTGGCTGGACCAGTAACTGGAGGGCTTGCTACACACTGACTAGAAAGAACATCTGTGTATGGAAGAATTCAGTGTGACCTCATTACTGAGAGAGTAATAATTAGAAATTTAGATGTTGAGGAATAAATTTCAACTATATTCTCAGTCAGCAAAGCTATCCGTAATAGATTCCTATTAGTTTCCCCAAGATTGAGAAGGATCGAGAAGTTCTCAGTGGCTTCTCCCATCTGCTCTTCATTCTCAGCTTTTTATTTTCCCACGTGGCTGGGGACATGCACGATGGAGAAGGTGAGAGGCGGTGATATCAGGTTACCGTGAGACAAACAGCAGTCCCTCTCTCCCTCCAGAGGGCCCTGGAGGGACGGGAGAGTTCCTGGTGTTGGTTTTCCATTGCACTGCAGACATTTTCGTGCACACTCAGTGGGTTGGTGGAGCACTTACGCCCTCCTGACAGCAAGGAACAGAAGAGAGGGCTGCCACACTCACAGGACTGTGTGGGACAGTCCTGCAAACCCAACATGCCATAATGTATGGAGCTTTTGGTTGCAAAGGTTGCCACCTTCTTTCATTCTCAGTGTGGTGGATTCATGGCACCTTGCCCACGTTGCTGCTTCTGCTTCTGCTGCATCAACAGCTGCTCCAGGGCAGAAGGTCCAGGGTGCATCATGGAACTGGACCAGATAGACTAGTAACAAAACAAACAAACAAACAAACAAAAGAAGTCAGTAATGTGAAAGAACACAGACTCAGAATACCTAAGAAATTCCCAAGCAGCCTTTTTGCCCCATACATCTGTCTCTCTCATTTCTATTTTAATGTAAATAGAAGGCAACTGATTTCCTGCCATTTCATAGCACCTGAGCTACTTTCTCTCACACATAGTCACAGCCTCTCCAACCCATCCTTGCTGCTTAAACATGAGACACTTTCGTCAGACCCTGTCCCTTTATAACAATTTCTTTATACTACAGGGAGGAAACCTACGCCAGCCTAAAGGCCCCAAATTCTTGGGTCAGGGTGGGGCACACTGAATGATGGATGGGGCGAAAGATATTTTAGTTTATAGCTTTTGGTCAATAACTAAACCTTAAGAGAAACATTTCAACTGTTAAGAAGAACTATATAGAAGTGGGGAAACCATCAAACAAATGTGTCATGGGAAGAAAGTTGGACTAAGACCACAGAAAGTCTATATTCAGCCCAAGGTCTGTGGTTCCCCACACTTACTTTACAGGATAAGAGACAAGAGACTCTGGCCCCAACCTTCTGTCTGCCAACATGAGCAACAAAGCTATCTGATAAGGGTAATTTTCGGTTGCTCCTTACCCTATAGGGAAACTATGTGAAAAGCAAGCAAGCAAATTATATGGAAGGGAATAGTAGGGAGGAGCAATGTTATTGGCTCTTCAAACCTTGCTCAGTTCAGAACAGGTACTCTGAAATACCAATTTTAGCTAAGGCAGAGTTATTTGGAATGGTAAGGTCTGCCACCTGTTTACTTGACTACTGCCTCTTGTAGCTAATGAAATCTGCCAAGGTGAGACTGGTGCCATGGTTAAGGGATGTGGCAAACATTCTTTAAGGGATGGGGCTGTCCCTTCCAGGTTAAAGGAAGCCTTTGCAGTAGGAAGTAGGAGCTCTGTACCCACAGGGGATTGGTTCCACAATCTATCCTGTATGCCTGAAACTGTAGGTACAACATAAAAGGGCACCCCTTTGTGACCTTTGTCTCACTTCCTTGTATGGTGTATATAGGGCAGCAAAAAACCACAGAGAAGTGAAACTACAGATACAGGGTCCTATAATATAAAACTTCTGATAAAAAGTACCTTGCCATTGACCTAGAAATTCTGATGAATTAGAAGCTAGTCTGAAATCTAAGCTAGTTGATAGTAGTGCTACAACTCCAAATATTCCTGGATTATTCTGATTATCTGTAAAGCAAAAAGCAAAGCGTGCTGCTTATATACCGCCCCATAGCGCTTCAAGCACTGGCTGGGGCTAAGATTACTTTGGTTGCTTTGGTAGACAACCTACACCAGGCCTTAGCTAAGGGGAGTATAACCTTGTTAATCTTCCTGTACCTGCTAGAATGTGATTGTTGGTATCAATGATCATACCATTTTATTGGACTGCCAGGCTTGACTGGGTCAGAAGGCATGTATTACAGCAGTTCTAACCCCTCCTGTAAGGATGAACTCAAAAGGTGATGTTGGGGGGCACTTTGACATCCTGGCATTTGGTATCTGGTATCCCCTCAAAGGTCTCTTGGACCCTAGTTATCTGTCTTGTTATGAACCTCTCTGGATGTAAAGGTCTTCAAGAAAGGCCCTCTTTAGAATCCCAACTGCTGCAGATACTTTCCTGATAGACATAAGGAAGAGGGTTTTCTCTTGCACAGCTCTCAGATTCTGGAATGTGCTTCTCTCACAGCTACAAACAGTTTCCACTTTGTATTCTCGAAGGCTTTTACGGCTGGGATCTGATGGTTGTTGTGGGTTTTTCGAGCTCTCAGGCCGTGTTCTGAAGGCTGTTCTCTGTGGCTGGCATCTTCAGAGGACAGGAATCAGAACTCTGTCTGTGCTCTGGTGCAGTTTGTTTGGATCTATCCAAACAGGTAGAAGGCCAAAGATCTCCCAACGTCCAGAGAGTGGAGCACCTCATCATTTTGTGGTGAAGGATAAAAGGTAGGTAGAACTATAGGTTATGACATATGAAAACAAGAAGTCACTATGGGCAAAAAAGAGATGTCCGTGTGAAGGGTAACTTTGTCATGGGAGAAAACAAGGTAAGGAGGGTCACAGCGAAGAGCTATGAGTTCAACTGCTCGGTTTGCAGATGTGAGAGCTACCAGAAGAGCCATCTTGAGAGTCAGGAGATGAATGCCAATAGTTGCTAGTGGTTCAAAATGGTGTCTGGTGAGCTGAGACAAGATGAGGAGAAGTGACAAAGGGTCTTGGGGAAGCTTTACACCAGGGTAGGCATTCTGAAGACTTTTCAGGAGCTTCTTGATTGTTGGATGGGTAAAAAGGTGGGTGGAGGAGTGGCCAGCAGGCTGGTGTGCTACAACTGCCAGAAGGAAAACCCTTATGAAAGAGTTACAAAGGCCCTGTTGCTTAAGGTCCAGAAGAAAGGCCAGGATGATAGAGAGGCTGGGAAGGCTAAGAGGGGATGGAAGGATGCATAAAATTGGAACTTTTTCCATTTGTAGCCATAAAGGTGATTCATGGAAGGATGCCTTGCCTATTTCAGGATGTTGACAAGAAAGGGAATATCCTGCAGGGTGTGAGTTTCCTAGATGGAGTACCGTTCCTCTGTGCTGAAAGAGAAGGTTGTGTGCTGGGGCAGGTGGATTTTGTCAGAAACAGTGAGGAGGAAGGTCATGAACTACTGTTGGTGAGGTCATCAAGGAGTGATGAGGATGACATTGAAGTTGTCATGAATGATTCTCACTAGTGTGCACTGGATGTGTGGAAAGGGAGGGAACATGTACGATAGGTGTTTGGTCCGGTTGGTGGTAAATTCATCCCCAGAAAATGTCAGTCTTTGCCTGCATGAGAGCAGTAGTTCACACATTTAGAGTTGTTGGCAGTGGCGAAAATATCTACTGAGGCAAGTGAGCTGGTTTTAAACAATGTGGGATAGTTGCCATTCATGTATCTGAGCCACTGTTCGGTCAAGGTGATTCGCTGTCTTGTTGTCTGTGCCAGAAACGTGAGTTGCTATTGGGATGATGTGATGGGTGATGCACTACTCCCAAAGGAGACCAGAGAGCTACAGGAGGCTTGGGAATCTGGTGCCACCTTATTTATTGATGTGGGAAGAGTCTGTTTTGTCATCACAGGCTAACAGATAGAAGGACTAGAATTGCATATCCATGGGTAATGATGTTGAGTACCCAGGTGTCTGAGGTGATGGTGTGCTAGGTGTGAAGGAAGAGCACTAAGATGTGTGTGGGTGGAATCATGACAGAAGAAGGAATGTCAAGGTTGGACTGCAGCTTGTCAAAACTGTGACTTAGATTTTCTCTCTGTCTTTTTGGTGAAGGTTATTTGCTTGTATCTGGCAGAGGTGGAGGTTTGGCTAGGCCTCTGCCCATTCTGATGTCTTTGATCTCTCAGATGGTGAATTATAAGAGGTAGATGGTAGAGGACATTTCCACTGAGGGCAGAAACGTTGTGGCATAAACATAGCTGGCGCTGGTGGTGGATCTGGAGTGGAGTCTTGAGGCACCTCCGTGCCCAGGATTCCCCCTTTCGCTACCACTTCCGTTTCTGCCTGCCATTCCCCCCCAGCCCAGTTTGTGCAGTTAGGCCTAAAAAGGTTCACCATCACTGCCCTAGGGCCACAGTCATAGGTGTAGTGAAAGCGGATCCTGGTCTGGGCATGGAGATCTCGAGATCTGCGACAACTCTGACGGCGTGGTGATGGCCAGTCCCTGTCCCCATATAGGAAATGGGAAGGATAGAAAAAGGGAGCATGATATGGGTTGTCTCAATATCGAGAGTCCACCAAAGGAGGTCTCAAGTAGCAAGGATGTTGATGGTGTTGATGTTGAGTTTGTGTAGTTGATTATGATCTCTAGCTCTGCTGGGTTCGACCATGATGTTGAGACTCAGGTGATGTTTGGGTCAGGGGTCTGACCTAGATCATCGTCCATCCTCGGACACACAAGAAGGAAGTGATGGCTCTCACTGAGAAATCCAGGTAGAGGTACCTCTTGGAGACAAATGGAACACTCTGCACAGAAGGGCTACGATATTCACCTTCTGAGACTGAGACTATATATTGAGCAGCAGTAGTAATAGCAGACACTGGCTCTTGGACAGTCAGTTGAGAGTCCAAGGTATCAACAAGGAGCTTGGTATCAACTGTCTGTTTCTTTTTTTTTCCCTTTGGCAGCTTCAGTATCAGAGGACGCTGGTTACTGTCTGACTTCTTGATGGATTTCGAAGACAGTTTTGAGGTCAAAGGGGCTGAAAGTTCTGGTGCTGAGGACTGGTCTGGTGGTGCACAATCCATCATCTTGATGGCTGGAAGTTCTGGTTCCTGTCCCAGAGTAGGGTCAGTTGCCTGAAGGGATTTTTCCCAAAGGAAAGAACGCAAGCAGGACTAATGATTTTTCAAAGTCAGAGCTGTGAAGCTCTTGCAGATTTTACAAGATTGGACAAGGTGAATTTCCCCCAAGCAAAACAGGCAGATATTGTGTCCATCTGACTGAGGGATCTTTTTGCCAGAAGTGACACATTTTTTCATAAAGGCAGAAGCCATAAATGAGGGATGGGAGGAGCTGAGGGGGGGGAACCCAAAGGGGAAAATAAATAATTTCCTTTTTAAACAATTTCTCTCCCTCTTTCTCTTTTTAGCTAAGAGGTAAAGGAGGGGAATCAAAATGAAGTCAAAGACCTATCAGTAAGGTAAGTGTGAAGAGGCTCCAGAGCAATTCAACGCGTGGTGGACAAAAATGGACTGAGGAGAATGGGGCTGTGCTTGTGCAGTAGAGGCAAACATGCTTTCGCTATTGAGACTCTGGAACTTTTGCACTTTTGCGCAGGTGCAAACAACATTTGTATGCATACATGGACACTATGAAGAACATGCCTTTTAAAACTGGCTTCTGACAGTGTTTCACTTATCGTAATGATATACCTGTTTGCAGATTTATTGGTTTTAATGGTTTTCTTGTCTTGCTTACTTAAGTCTTATTATTTTATTATTGAACCATTGTACAGTAATTATATTTATCACAAACCATCTTAAGGAAGAATATAAATGTAAATAACAATAGTAATAAGAATTTAAAACACATTTGAGCAGGATATAAATGTAAATAATAATAATAAGAATTTAATACACAGGGAGAAGAAATGTTCTTGATCACTCCAGAGTGCCAGACACATAATAAAAGGCTCAAGCTACAGGAAGCCAGATTTAGGCTGAATATTAGGAACAAATTCTTAACTGTTAAAGCAGTATGGCAATGGAACCAATTATCTCAGAAGATAGTGAGCACTTCAACACTGGAGGCACTAAAAAGAGAATTAGACAACAGTTTGTCCGATCTGCTTTGATTTAGATTCCTGCACTGAGTAGGGGGTTGATTCAATCGCCTTATAGGCTCCTTTCAACTCCATTATTCTATGTTAAAATATATTCAATTAGGTAGTTAGAGTTCCCTCTGCAACAATAGTCTCTTTTACAACATACTGTTCGTCTTAGAGAGTTTTGTTGTAACAAGGGTAAGATGGATAGATGAAATCTTTCAAAATAATGCACACCATGCTTTTTGCCTCTGCATCCTCATGCATATCCTACCTTCAGACTTTCCATAAGCACAGCTGACGAATCCTCTATGGATGGGCCATGGGCTGACCAAGTGCCACTGGGAGTACCAGTTGGGTGCCAGCTACTCTCTGAGGAGGAAGATGTTGCTGGAAGATAGTCTAAGCCAAATCCTCCCATTGCTGAAACAAAGACAAGACAACAAGTGAGTGACCTGAGAAACTACTAGAATTATACATCTCATGCTGGAACATTCCTCCACTCACCTGGCTTATCTGTCTTCCATCGATCTGCTACTCTACGCTCTCTGTTGTCCGGTGTCCCAATGGGCCCAAAGTTGGAGAATGGAACTGAATTGTGATTGTGAGTTGGAGGCGAGCTTGGCAAGCTGCTTGGGTTGGATGAATGAGGAGATTGGCTGGCTGGCGTTGAATGATCTGTTGGGCAAAATGTTGAAGAATAAAGTCAACACAATGTCCTGTCTCTTTCTAAAATTCCCTTTTGACTTGATCTCCAAGAAATGTTGCTAATAGAAAACAGAACCAAAGTAACAGACAGGATAGCAAAGCTGGAATCGGTGCATGTGGGATGGTGGAATGGCACACTTATGTGTTCTAAATGCTAGGGGGTGGGGAGGGGGAGGCAGGCTGCATACCTATATCTCATTATTATCCCTAAGTGGTCTTCTGTGCAGCCAGACCCCCTCCCTAAAAGACCTGTGCCTTTGGCATGTTGTAGAGCTAAAGTGTTAACACTTGAAACTTATAATCTGCCACCCCACTTAAAAGAGGGAAAATATACTAATGCCATAGTATAAAGGGTATATGCCATCTTGTTCAACTCTCTCGGAAAGTGGAACAAGTCAAAGAAATGAGCCTTGCAGCAGAAGAGGAAACAGTAGGTTGTGTGGCTGCACAGATAATCACTTGAAGAATGTAAGTTAAAAAATTGTTTTTGTTCTTCATGGTATCTCTGTGCAGGCATGTATGTGTAAGACTAGCAAACTGACATACCTGGAGGCATGTGCAAATTGGACCAGGAAAATAATGTGTCAGCAATAGCTCTACTGAAAAAGGATAGGAATGTTTCCTTGCATTCTATGCATGGGTGTGGGAATTTTTTTAGTTTTAGAGCTCTATCTTGTGGCTGTAAAGGGATGCACCAGTGGTGCTTGGCATAATCATGTGTTGTTCTGTTATTTCTTCTCTGCGCAAGTGTAGAATGCCTTAAAACTAATAATCACTCAACGCCTGTTTGGGCAAAAGCTTATCTTATGCAAATATGCTTATTTAATAAATAGAGGTGCCCTGGGCGTAGCTAGGGAAACATTTTCTTGGTGATCACCGGTGGCATGCTTTGTAACTAAATGAAAGATTGCAGGGTATTTCTTATCAGAGATCTCTCCCTTTTACAACCGCGGTTGGGGCAGGCTCTCCAGCAGCAGTTCCCACAAGTGGTGCCCCGAGTAAGGCGGGGTTTCAACAACCGACGAAAAGGTTTTTTCGTTCTCATCCATGCTCGGCAAGAGCTCCAGCGCACGCACGCATCTTCGGATCCCGGGTGAGTTGTATTGGTCAAGTAAGAACACACAGTATGGGCTCCTAATTGTCCTCACAACAGCAACAATATTGCAACAACCTCTTTCATCTCCTGATGGAAAACGGACATTCTGCCACAAAAAAGGAGGTGGAAAACCTTGTTTTGGCCATTGATGAGGTCTATCCTTGGGTACCGGAACATGGCACTTTTGATTTGTAGAAATGGACTAAGATTGGCATGAACTTTCAAGCCAATCCGAAAGTTCAGTCCTGCCCCCACAGGGTTACTGGAATGTCCATGACTAAAGGCTTCAATTGCACAGCTTTGTTTTCTGATTGAAATATGATACTGTGTGCACTTTGTTCTGCAGCAGTGAAACCTTCCACACCATACACTGCAGCTGCCTGATGCAAAGGTAAAAATGCTGGCCAGTCCTTTTTAGCAATGACTGTAACACATGGGGATTAACACAAAAGTGAAAGCGCAAGTTCAAATAGCTGTTCTAAAAGTCCAAGATCAGGCTCCTCTGGAGAAGGCAAAGAAGTGGCTAATTCTGGCAGAGAATGGAATGGAGCAGCAAGGAAATAGCTATCTTAAACCTGAGCTCAGTGGTATCCAATTCAGTTACTTCACGTTAAGAATTGTGGAGAAACATGCTGTGTAATCTGAGGATAGCCACAGATGAAGCAGTCACAATCCTTGTGAAGTGACATCAGTAGGTTAGTAGCTTGCGGAAGTCCATTGTGTCCTAAGCATTGTTCTGTGTGTCAGGGAAAAATACTAGAAGAGTCAAATCCTAATTTAAATTGAGTGCTGGAGACCATTTCAACATAATTTCATAGCTGATCTATGAATTCATCTTACTGGAGACATAAGATACAATCCACATCCACCAGAACATCCAATCCATTCAAATGGATAGTTCTGTCCCAAGAGCAAGCTATGCAGGAATTCAAAACTGCTAATATGAACTAGATTTGTTCGATGGGCTGAGAGACTTCTGTACCAGCATCAAAGTATCCAAAAGGGAAAATGCAAACACATGGAAGTACAAAATAGGAGTAAAAAAATGCCAGTATACCACATTAGCAGAAGTCAGTCATCAACACACGGGAAGATAGTGATAATATATTTATTGAAAGCTTAAAGATGACTATGAGTCCAAAGAATGGAAGTCTACACCGGAAACCCTATGATGTTTCTGAAAACTGAAGGAACCTCTGCTGTTAAAGAAAGATGGAAGCATATAAAAGAAGTGTCCTTCAATCCTATGGAGGTGGCCTAGAATGCTGCATGAAAAAGTGGAAAGGTGTATGCTGAAGGTATCATCCAAAATATTGTGGTTATGTCAGATCTGTAGGATAACAGGTACTGATGTCGTAGCTAATATAAAGACGTCTGCATTGACACTGAAAGAGATGCCAACACAGACCAAATCACAATTTGCACATAGAAAATGGAAGCTAACTCAAAGTGAGAATGTTGGTAAAAATTCTAATATGGGAAGGGGCCATTCAAGTCAACAATGAAATGGACACCCCCCCGAACCACAGTTAACTTCTCAATAATATCAATTATGAGGAATAATTTGGGTAGGAATCAAATTTTCCTCTCTGAAGCAATCAATTACATTATACAGTGGTGCCTCGCTTGACGACATTAATTCGTTCCAGCGAAATCGCTGTAGAGCAAAAACATCGTCAAACGAAACTTAAAAACCCATTGAAACGCATTGAAAACCCCTCAATGTGTTCCAATGGGCTGAAAACTCACCATCCAGCGAAGATCCTCCACAGGGGCGGCCATTTTCGGGTGCCTGTAAAGTGAAAAATGGCTCCTAAATACAGCGGGGAGCCATTTTTACACCCGGTGGCCATTTTGAAAACCCGACGATCAGCTGTTTTGATCGTCGTAAAGCGAACATCGGTTCCCGAAGCAGGGAACCGATCATCGCAAAGCTGGAAAACCCCATTCAAACCATTGTTTTGTGATTGCAAAAGCAATCGCAAAAACCTCACCGTCAAGCGGATTCGTCATTAAACAGGGTAATCGTAAAGCAGGGCATGACTGTACCAGGGAATCGCCTACTGATTCAATTTCTGCCTCCACTGTTCCTGTGTCACAACAGTTTTTTTTTTTGAAACCATCTGCTCTTGGGATAGAACTATTCCCCAAGGAACTATTTTAGTTACATTTTTCTATCTTGAGATGGTCTACAAGTATCCATTTGGAAACATTTAATGTTAAAAAATGCAAATATTACTCTCTGCAAGTGTAAGAACTCATGCCACTTAGCTTCACAGATTACTTCTATACATTAAAAACAAAAACTCTGCTCACTATGGCTCAATAGAGTAATCAATTAATGTCTCTGTCTCTGTCAGAAGAGTGATAACCAAAATCATGGTTTGGCAATTCAAGTATCACAGCAAACAATCCTTAACAAAGATTAACTGTGGTTTGGTATGAAGCGGGAATTAACAAACCAGAATTACAGCTATCACTCCTGGAGAGCACAGGAGTCAACATGTGAAAAGCAAACAAGCAGGTCTTGAACATGGTACCACAACTGCATACTTGGAAAGTCAATCTGTGTTCTTAATTCATAATCTGGATCAAAGCTCATATAGGGTCACTGTATAACTACGCCATGAGAAAAGAGTTATTACCTGAACTGGCTGGAAGAGATGGAGACCATGGAGTACCTTCAAAGAGAGAGTAGAGTGAAGTCTCCTGGTGGCCCACTGATGGAGTGACCTCTGTTTTTGTGCTGGCGTTGAGGTTTTTCCCATAAACTTCATTGAACATGCTGTTTGGATACCTTTCCTGTAAGATCAAGGGACAAAGAGATTAAATTTCAAACCTGTTTTGAAACACAGCATTGGTGGGTCAAGTCAGTTTTATTTGTGTTCATCTGGTTCCAGAGTCTGAATGAGAAAACATTTACTTCAGCTGGCAAGTGATTGCCTCTAGATACTGTTGGGCAGCAATGCAGATCAATCCTAGCCAGCACAGTCAATGGTAAAAAGTGCCAGTCCAACAGCATGTGAGGGCCTCACTGTGCCTATTGCCCGATCTGCACCTTCCTATAGAAGTTAGAGCTCTTAGAACAAAACTGTCAAAACCATGTGAGAAGGTAGCAGTTAAAAGAGCACAGAAAAGAAAGGTTACTTACCTGTAACGATGGTTCTTCAAGTGGTCATTCTGTGAATTCACACAAAGGGTTAATACCAGCGCCAGCGTTGGGCCTCTCGGAACGTTTTCTAGCTGCAAGAGAAAAGTAACAATGTTTAGGACTACCCCTACTGCGCACGCCCAGCCTAACCGTCCCTCAGTTCCATTTGTCCGCCATAGGCCCTCGAGTCAGAGAGACGCCAGTGACAGACAGACAGAGGGGAGGCCGGGCGGGATTGTGTGAATTCACAGAATGACCACTTGAAGAACCATCGTTACAGGTAAGTAACCTTTCTTTCTTCATCGTGGTCTTCTGTGAATGCACACAAAGGGTGATTAGCACGCTTACTAACCGGATGGTGGGCTGTCACTGAAGAGCCGATGCTAGCACTGCCCTCCCGAATTTGGTCTCCTCTTTTGCCCTCACGTCCAATCTGTAGTGGGTTATGAAGGTAGAGGCATTAGACCACGTAGCGGACCGGCAGATGTCGGGCAGGTCGACGCCACGAAGTAAGGCAGTGGATGAGGCAACAGCCCGGGTGGAATGGGCTTTAAGTCCCTGTGGAGGATCTCTGTGGTTGAGCTCGTAGGCAAGGGCGATGGTAGACACGAGCCACCGAGAGAGCGTGGACGGCGAGGCCGGGCAACCCCTCTTTGGGCCAAAGTGGCAAAGGAAGAGTCTGTTGGCCAGGCGAAAGTCCTTGGTCCTGGACACGTAAAAAGCTAAGGACCGTCGAACATCGAGCATGTGGAGCATGCGTTCAACATCAGTCGTCGGGGACGGAAACAAAGTTGGCAGAATAAGTGGCTGATTGACGTGGAAGTCGGAGACCACCTTAGGAAGAAAAGAGACGTCCAGGTAAAGCATAACCTTGTCCTTAAAGAACTGAAGAAAAGGTTGGTCATGGCGGAGAGCTGCCAACTCGCTAGCTCGACGAGCAGAGGTGATAGCCACTAGGAATAGCGTTTTTAAAGAGAGCATTTTGAGGTCACAGGTAGCCATAGGTTCAAATGGGGGTCTGGATAGGGCATGCAGAACCAAATGGAGGGACCACTGAGGGAGTGGAGGACGAACGGGAGGTCGGAGGTTAGAGAGACCCCTCAAAAACATCCTGACGGTAGGATGGGAGAAAAAGCGGGATGAGGGAGAAGCTCTGGGCTGAAAGAAGACAACCGCAGCCAGGTACACCTTGATAGTAGAGATAGACAGGTGGAAATCAAACAGGTAACGGAGATACTGCAGAAGTGTGGAAAGAGACACAGGTGAGGAGGCGAGATCCCTCTGCTGGGTAAATTTCAGAAAGCTGTTCCATTTGTAGGCATACAAGCGAGACGTGGAGGGTTTGATGGCATTGGTCAAGACCTCCTGAATTTCTGGACGATCCTCCACGCCGTCAGATGGAGCGTGTCGAGGTCGGGGTGAAGGACTTCGCCTGCTTCCTGGGTCAGTAGGTCCGGCCACATCGGAAGGGTTACTGAGTCCACAGCCATGCTGACTAGGGTGGGAAACCACACTTGGCGAGGCCAAAAGGGTGCGATGAAGATGGCCGGAGTCATCGAGCGTCGGAGTTTGATCAAGGATCTCTGTATCAACGGGATCGGTGGAAATATGTACAAGAGACCCTGGTTCCATGGAATCATGAATGCGTCGCCGAGCGAGTGGTGACCGAGACCTGCCCGGGAGGCATAGCGGGAGCATTTTGCGTTGTGAGGGGATGCGAACACATCCAGCACTGGGGTCCCCCACTGGTTGCAAAGGTCCTGGAAGACCAGAGGGTTCAACTCCCATTCGTGAGTCTGATAGTGAAGCCTGCTCAGAGTGTCCGCAAGTGTGTTGTCCTCCGTGGCTACATGGATGGCCACCGGGTAGATATGATGACGGTAACACCATTCCCAAAGGAGGATGGAGAGATACAGGAGTGAATGAGAGCGGGTTCCTCCCTGCTTGTTGACATAGTGCATTGTGGTAGTGTTGTCCGTCACTAGCTGAACTCCGCGGCCGCGGAGGAGAGGAAGGAAGGACTTGAAGGCCTTGATAACCGCCAGCAGTTCCAGGTAATTGATGTGGAACATGGCTTCTTGAGGCGTCCAGAGGGCGTGAATGGTGCGACGCCCGCAGTGCGCCCCCCAGCCGGACGGACTGGCGTCCGTTGTAACTTGAACGGTGAGACGGAGTGGACGAAAGGGCCGGCCAACCGTGAGATGGGGTGTGTACATCCACCACTGGAGTTGTCTGGTGAGCTCCGGGGTGACACGAAGGCGTTTCCTTTGACTGTCGATCATGGGGTCGAAAAGGGTGAGAAACCAAGATTGGAGCGACCGGAGTTTGAGGCGAGCGTGCGCTAGCGCCGGCGTCGTAGAAGACATCAGGCCGAGGAGGTGCTGGGCATGGTGGGCTGTCACCCGAGCACCGGGGAGAAATTTCCTGATGGCTCGTCGAATCTTGTGTATTCTTTCCGGGGGAAGAAAGACTCGACCCTTTACAGCGTCCAAGCAGACCCCTATGTATTGAACTGTCTTGGAGGGAATGAGCCGGGACTTCTGTTTGTTGACAGTGAGACCGAGATTGGAAAGAAGATACAGAATGAATCTTGTGTCTTTCAGGGATTGCCTTCTCGAGGTGGAGACTACGAGCCAATCGTCCAGGTAAGGGTAAACGTGAATGCCCCTGAGACGAAGGTAAGCCGCCACCGGAGCCATGACCTTGGTGAAGGTCCGGGGAGCTGTGGACAGACCGAATGGCAGGGCCTGGAATTCGTAGACCGTGTCCTGAAAGATGAACCGAAGGAACCTGCGGTGGTCGGGGTGAATAGTGACGTGAAAGTATGCGTCCTTTAGATCTATAAGGACGAACCAGTTGCTCTTTTTCAGCAAGTGCATGATGGACTCTAAGGTAAGCATCCGAAACCGTCTGGGTCGCAGGTAAGTATTGAGGAGTCTTAGATCGAGGATGGGTCTTATGCCTCCTCCGCTTTTTGAGACGGCGAAGTAGCGGGAGTAAAACCCGCATTGTACGTCGTGAGGTGGTACTGTAGAGATGGCCTCTTTTTCTAAGAGAGATGATATTTCTTCCTCTAGCGAGGAGTCGAAGGGAGAATGAGTAATGAAACCCAGCGGAGGAGATCTTATAAACTCCAGCTGGTAACCGTGCTGAATAATTTTTAGAGCCCAAGTGTCGTTTGTGATGACAGACCAGTTGTGAAGAAACGGTTGAAGGCGGGTGGTAGGTGGTGAATGGGTGAAAACGGGGGCCCGAAAGTCAAAGATACTGTTTTTGTTTTCTGCCAGGTGGCTTAAAAGGTTGGCGGCGATGGGGCGGACGAGGGCGGTATCCCTGATAGCCCTGGACAGAAGAAGAGGACTGGCCAGAGCGCTGCTGAGGAAGGTGTTTGTAAGGACGGTATTGTTGGGAAGATTGATACTGTCCATAAGATTTACGCCATTGAGGGCGTCGCTGTCTAGATTGAGTCTGAACAGAATAGGACTTAGCAGTTCTCTTAGCCTTGTGAAGGTCCTCCAAATGGGAGTCGGTCTTTTCGTTGAACAGCCCGGTAGCGTCGAAGGCGAGGCTTTCAACTTTTGACTTGACGTCCTCCATTATGTCCGCAGAACGGAGCCAAGCATGGCGCCGGATAGAGATGGCAGACATGAGGACTCTGGCAGAGATTTCTGCTGCATGTCTGATGGAAAGACGTTCATACTTGGATACCGTCTGAGCTTCCTCATATGAGTTAAGAAAAGCTTGCCTGGTGTCTTCAGGTATCATTTTCAACCCAGGCAAAAGTTTGAGCCACAATTGTTTGTGATAAGCTCCCAAAACAGTTTGATAATTTATGACTCGAAGTAGCAAGGTGACAAGGGAGTAGATTTTCCTGCCGATGAGTTCCAGCTTTTTACCCTCCTTGTCGACTGGGGTAACATGAGCTTTGGCCGAAGGCCTTGAACAGCTTGTTTCAACAATGAGTGAGTTTGGAATAGGATGCTTGAGCAGAAAATGAGTATCGGCCCCATGAATCTTGTAGAAGTGTTCTGTGCGACGAGGGACATTAGGTGTAGTCGCAGGCTGAGCCCAGAACTCCTTGATGGCCTCCATAACTACAGGCACAAAGGCTATACTGGGGGGAGCGGTACTGTCCCTTTTTATGTCTCCAAAGAACAAGTCCTCTCCCGGAGGGGAAGGGAGATTCAAGTCCAATTTAAGCGTCTTGGCAAGCCTGGACATCATCTGAGAGTAAGAAGAAAAATCCTCAGATGGAGAAGGAGCGTGAGTATCGCCAGTATCGGAAAGCACCAGATCACCCGGAGGTAAATCATGCGGTGGTAAGGGTGGGGGTTGCTCCTGATCGGAGTCAGAAGACCGCTCCGTGGACACCTCATCTGGATCAGAGGAGAAGACGTCCCTCTTCTTCTTTGGAGGGGGCTTCTCGACGTCGACCTGCGTTGTCGGGGGTCGAACGGGGACCACGGTCGGTGCCGAGGTGGGAGGGGCCGGTTGCGGTGGAGGGGCAACCGGTACCGGAAGAGGGTGGTCTTTGGCTCGAATGGCCCGGCGTCGGCGTCGAGGTCGGGTCGACTCCGAAGAAGAAGACACATATATGTACCGGATCTTTTTGCGGTACCGGTCTCGAGAGGCGGATGTCGACGACGAAGGAGGAGACCGCGAACGGCCGCGTCGACGTCGATGGTGCTTACGACGCTTAGGGCGGTCGGAATCCGCCGAACGGGAAGAAGAGGACCGACGTCGGTGCTTGCTACGACGTCGATGAGAATGGTGCTTCTTCTTAGAGCGTTTACGCTTAGAGGATTTCGAGTCCGAGCGATCGCTAGAGTCGGACTGAGTGGAAGCTCGATGCCTCTTCTTCGATCGTTTCCGTCGAGGAGACTTCGACCTCGAGCGGCCGGAGGATGGGGACCGACTCGGGGAGCCATGCTTCTCCGTGCGAGAACGTTTGCCTCGAGGAGATTTAGACCTCGAGCGCACAGGTGATCGAGGTATCTTCTCTCGAGGAGATCTCGAGTCCGAGTGTACGGACGAGATCGACACGGGAGGCGACCCCTGGCCCGCAGGAAAAGGGCTATGTGGGGCAGAAGCGAGGCCAGTAGTGACAGCGACTAACTGGCTCGGCGTCGGGGAAGACCTTCCCGAAGGCGGTATCACTTCAGTACGTCGAGCAGGAGGAGGCGCGGGTGCCTCGGCCGAGGCCCCGAAGCGCCTCGACAACTCCTCAAGAATCGGCGATGGGATGGAACCCGAGCTCGGAGAAAGTGGAATAGATGTCATTTTAAGCTGGGCGGCCGCCTTAGCTTTGGACGACTTCGACGGCTTAGCTTTCGGAGCCGGAGGCTCGGGTGAAGCAGGAGCGGCCGATTTCGACGACGCGGATTTCTTCGACATTTTGGAAACTTTGGAGACGACTGAGTGAACAGGAGCTGCTCGAGAAGTGGAAGCCATTTCCCCCTCCGAGGGCGCCGTGGAAGACAACGTTGACTCCCACAGATGAAGTTTAAGGCGCTGTTGGCGAGCCTTGAGAGCGGCCTTAGTGAAGGCTTTGCAGTGTGGGCAAGCCTTGGGATTGTGCGACTCGCCCAAACAATACAGGCAAGTATCGTGGCCGTCTTGATGGGGGATTTTGCGGTCGCACACCACACACCTGCTGAACGGCCCTGAAGGGGACATAGGGTAGTAAGGAAACCGAAACGACAAGTCCAAGGATAAGGCAGAGCAGTCCAAACACAGTCCGAGTAAGCCAGAAAATACACCGGGTCGTCAAGTTGAAGGGAAAAAGCGCTAGGGTAGTCCGTGAGCGAAGCAAGGGTCAAAGCCAAAAATCAGATAGATCGCAATAACGCAGCAATAAACGCAGCTAAGACGAGAGGCTCCAAACCGCTAGGCGGAAAAATGGAACTGAGGGACGGTTAGGCTGGGCGTGCGCAGTAGGGGTAGTCCTAAACATTGTTACTTTTCTCTTGCAGCTAGAAAACGTTCCGAGAGGCCCAACGCTGGCGCTGGTATTAACCCTTTGTGTGCATTCACAGAAGACCACGATGAAGAACCAATGTTTAATACTCAGACCTTCTTCTGTATTTTATTACATTCTCCTATCTCAACCTCAACTTCCTTTCATCAAAAAATTCAGAGTAAAAAAAATTGTTGCTGGTCTTTGACCGTAATAAAGTTTTATTTACTATCTAAAACAATTTCCCATTCCCTCTGATTATAAGATACAATTAACTTGCAGTTATATAGAAATTATGACATAGAGTGATTCTCACTCAGTGAACATCATGTCTGAATGAATAGATTTTAAATCCAAGTATCCCTGGTCTAAGCCCAACATTCCTATTCCAGTAACTCCAAAGCCATGTGTGAAGACGGAACTTCTATATGCCAAAAAGAAATGGAAATTAGAAGACAGCTAGATGTCTGTAAGCCTCTAAGTAAGCCACAAGAGGGTATCTGATGCATCTTTGCACAATTCAGTGTCCCAGCGGTACTTCTTTCAAGTGATCCCTGCTGGCAGGGAGAACCCCATTACATTTCCAATGCTGTAGCTATTGGATACTAAGTGAATATTGCTCTTCCTTGTACAGAAGGGGTTGCTGGAAACCTTTGAAGGTCAAAAGGGCAATCCTCTCTCCCCTGCAATTGACCAAAAGCTGCAGCCACCATTTTCTGCTAGCTTTAAAGCACCTTCAGATTTTCCATTGCCATTTTGCAGTACAATTGTAGGAATCACTGGGATGTATGCATGCAAAATATGACCCTGGGGGCCATATGTGCCCCATTTATTGCATTCTGCTTCATGGGCATTGGCACAGAGTAGTGTCAGCACAAGTAGTTTAGCATACAAAGATTATCTATCCATTTGGGCACCAGGTTAGGCAAGCAGTTGTGAGAGATGAGATAAAAATAACTGCATATATATATATAAAACTGCAAATATAACAAATTCATGAATGAGAAAAATATAAACTGCAATAAAAACAGAAATCATACAGTGAATGTACTATGATATTGCCAGACACATAAATGTATGTATTTCATTTCAAAGCATTATTAAAGCTGTCAGAAACACCATATTTTACAGGTTAAAGGAAAATATGCAGTAGAACAGAGCTGGTATATCAGGAAAAGGTATAATGGCTACTGATGTGATTAGCAAGACAGATTGGGTTAGTGCTATGTACATTGGGGAGGGGAGCCCTTCTACCTAGAGCAAGGTGCACAGGTGTACCACCACTCTTGCATTTATTTATTTATATTTATTTATTTATTCGATTTATATCCCACCCATCTGGTATATTCTACCACTCTGGGCGGCTACATGCCAACATACATGCAGCATTTGACCTACCGTATTTTTCTGTGTATAAGATGCCCCATGTATAAGACACCCCCTACTTTTCTATCCCAAAATTAAGAAATCTATGTGGGGCTTAGCAAGTGTAGGTAGGGGGGAAGGGATCAAAGCAATTCAGGAACAATTTGATCCCTGCTTTCCCCTCCACTTGTTTTTGTACTCTCCTCAGCTTACTTCAGTGTATAAGATGACACTCAATTTTTAGTCTAAATTTTTTAGAGAAAAGTATAGTCTTATACATGAAAAAATATGGTAATTCTCCCAAACAGTCTATGGGATGGTGAATTTGGAGGGTACTACTTAAGGCTGTGTATATTCAGTGTGGTGTAGTGGTTAGAGTGATGGACTAGATCTTAGGAGACTTGAGTTCAAGTCCCTTCTTAGCCATGGAAACTCACAGAGGATGTAGAATTCGTAAAGCCACTCCTTAAATATCTCACTTACCTTAAAAGCCCTATTAAGGTCACTATAAGTCAGTTTTGACTTGACAGCACAACATATTTAAGACTGTAGGTAGAGACAATTGGGCTGTATTCTAATGAATCTGCATACAAAGAACCACCACGTTTGAAAGACAGACCTCAGCTTAAAAACATTTACACTATGCAAGAACTGTTAACATTATGCATTGCCATTACTGCCAAGAGGAGTATTTCAACACAGCAATACCACTGGCAATCTGCAAAAGGCTGGGCCTGACATAGTATGTACAGTACTATCACAGATTAATTGTATGCCTTGCAAAAAGTAACATAGGAATTGATAGCCTAGTCCTACAGAAAGAGATTAAAAAGCCTTTTCAGTTACCTGATTAAGAGAGAAGCCTGTGAGGGACAGGAAAGATGGTGACTGAGACATCAGATCTGATGGTTTCTCTAGCAGCGATTTCTTCAGAAAATCAGAGGGGAAAGAAAGCAGTAGGCATTGTTACTACCAATGGTGACCACTTTACTACATGTAAGAAGTCCACCTGCATGAGTGCTCAAACTATCTGAGCGTGCATGGCTTTTTTATTATACAATACAGACACTCAATTTGTACAAAACACTATTCAGCCTTCCTTGCAAGAAAGTTGGTAGTGTCTGAATTTGCATTAGCTAGGTGATCAATTTAATCTTTTAAAATACTGAACATAAACAGTGCAGATCAAAGGATCAAAGACACATGTTGTCATGATGCCTAGTTGCACAAGGTTAGCCACTCCTTTCAATTATTAAATAATGGAAGTATTTGATCTGCATATTACTGAGATCTGGCTAGATGATACCCAAGTTCCTTTGTTTAATGAAACAGCACCAATGTCATAATTCAGTGCATCAATCTCAAACTGTGAATGGGTGCAGAAGACATAAGGATTCCTAAGGATTTCATATTCTCAGGCAAGAAATGAAACCAAGTAGCTGCTACCTTTGGGAACTTTGTGACCAGAAGCCAGTAAAACACATTTTTACTAAAGCAGGCATTTCATACCTAACCATACTTAGAAAAAGCAAGTTTAGAACTCAAGTTTCCAGAAGAAATTTACACACGGAATTCCAACATCATTGTTGTCCAGACCTACTCAAGGACTGGAATGCAGGCCGGGCTCTTTGCAGCCATCACAGTGACTGTCAGGTATTCTCTTTTTATACTTTGCATGTGCAAATCCCCTCATTTTATGGGAGGAAGTCAGAGGCTCTCAAAGCTACTGGAGAAAAAAAAATCAAAGCGACCTGAAGACTACATGAAGTCAAGAACTTTTCTACTAAGTGGACAAGCTAGCCTCTCTCATTCCAGTCTGGTATCCTGTCTATGTGATTCATCAGCGTCTGACATTTTCAAGGAAGACTACTGTCATCAATACAGAAGAGACTTACATGCAACACATATGAGAGGGTGCTAATAAGTATTGAGCCTTTTCCAGAAAAAATTGAGCTAGGAAGCTGTAACTGCCACATTATTCTACATATTCCCCCAGGAAGTCAATGCACTTGTGACATCTGTCCTGCAGCGTTCTTAAGTCCCTGCAAAAAAAAAATTCTTCTGACTGCTGGTGTAACCACTCATTTGCAGCATTAGTTGCCTCCAGAACACTCCCAAATCATTGTCCCTTTAGGTGTTTTTTGAGTTTTGGGAACAGGTAACAGTCAGAAGAAGCCAGGTTGGGAGATTAGGGTGGATGGGGCTTTGCTTGAAAGCCTAAGGATGTCAGTTTTGCCATTGTTTCACCTGCAGTGTGTGATAAGGCATTGTCATACAACAGGATGACACCTTTGGAAAGCTTTCCTCGATGTTTTTTCTTGATGTTTTGCCTCAACTTCATCAATAAAGCACAGTAATATTTTGCATTGATGGTTGAACCCTGTTGGAGGTAGTCCACCAGCAGAACTCCCTTCCTATCCCAAAAAACTGTTGCCATTTCCTTCTGCACCGACCTTTGCACTCAGAACTTCCTTGGCCTGGGGGAACCAATGTACTTCCATTCCTTAGACTGTTCCTTTGTCTCAGGATCATAACAGTAGATCCATGTCTCATCACCAGTTACCAGTTTGCCCAAGAAATCTGACTCATTTCTTGTAAAATGTTCCAAAACAGCCACTGACGACTCCACACGTTTCCTCTTTTGTTCGGTTGTTAAAAGTTTAGGGATCCACTTTGCTGCCAGCTTTCTCATTTCTAAGTCATTGTGGATGATGACACCAACTCTCTCACATGATATTCTCAGATATATAGCAATACTTTTGGCTGCTTGCTATTTGGTGGTCCTCCATGATCATGTCATGGATGGCTTTCACATTTGCAAGGACAGAGACAGAAACAGGCCTTCCACTGGGTTTCTCACTTTCAACACTGAAATGGCCAGGTTTAAAATTGACAACCCAACATTTAACTGTTGCATAAGGAGGGCCATTGTCACCCATAGTTTGTGACATTTCATCATGGATTTGCTTTGCACCTTTCCCTTGGAGAAACAGGAACTTGATTACGGTCCTATGCTCTTCCACATTGAACTTTTCTGGAGGTGCTGCCATGTTCACTTTGGACCTAAACATGAAAGATAAGTTAAAATCATAGGTAGATGATTTTTGCAGCATTGAATACAGCCAAACTGGCCAATACACCCTGCAATTTATAGCTTCCTAGCTCAATTTTTTCTGGGAAAGGCTCAATACTTATCAGCACCCCCTCGTAATAAAGGAGCAGGAATGTGATGCATTTCTGTTGAACAATCTCTATGGGTGGCACATTTGATTAACGCAAACATACAGAATAAATGTCATATAATCAGACTACCCAGACGTTTGTAACTCTGCGGACAGGCATACATTCTGAAAGGTTAGTACATATTGTGCATTTCACAGATCAAATCAGAAGTCAGGACACTGATTCACCAAAGAGCTCTCAGAACAGCTATTTTAACCACCTTCTTTAAATCACAAATCTCTGCGGACTATGTTTTCTATCCTACAACCAAAAACCCAGAATGATATACCAATTACTCACCTTATTTTAAACAAGCCAATGCTTTATCTTATTTTAATACCATAGGGGAGTGAACGCAACAGAAATGAACAAAACAGATATTCACTACACAATGTTATTGCATTCGCTGACTGCCTATATAACCCTCCCGCTCACTGTAGAGAAAAAAAACTCTACAGACAGAATTTACCACAACTGGATGAACACATTTCTGCCAATTATCCCTGCCTCTGCACTTTTTTTAATGTTCTGAAAAGTAAGAAGAGTACTAAGGAGCAAAATCAGTGTTAGGGTATACAGTACACCTGTGTTTCTGAAAAGTAAGAAGATTCTTCAGATTTGCATGTGAGGTGGGGGTGAAGGAGAAATCCGTAAGCATTTTTGTTTTTCCACCTCACCCTAGTTGACTGCTTCCTCTGGGTCCCTGTGCCCTTAGCTATACAAAAAGTGCACTTCTCTGTGTTGATAAGTCAACTCTGGATTGAATCAATCATTGTAACTTCCTACTGCATTAATTCAAACAATTACTCTATGTGTTAGGTATACTGAAAGACTACAATACAGTCATGTGAAAAAGAAAGTACCCCCTCTTTGAATTCTAGGGTTTTATGCATCAGGATAAGTCATATGGTCCTTAGCAGGTCTGAAAATTGGGTAAATACAACCTCAGATGAACAATAACATATTGCACTGTGTCATGATTTATTTTACAAAAATAAAACCTAAATGGAGAACCCATGTGTGAAAAACTAAGTACACCTTTACTGATTCCATAGGAATTAAGAGACTAAGTAACAGCCAGGTGATGCTGACCAAATATCTTTGAATAAATTGATCATCAGGAACTGTGACCACCTCTATAAAAGCCAAACCTTTAGCAGTTTGCTGGTCTGGAGCATTCAGGTGTGTGTTAACACAATGTCAAGGAGGAAACACATCAGTGATTATAGCAGAGAAGCAATTGTTGCTGCCCATCAATCTGGGAAGGGTAGAAACTTATTTCTTTAAGGCTATTTCCAAAGAATGTTAAGTCCATCATTCTACAGTGAGGAGATTATTCACAAGTGGAAAAAATACTCAAAACATTTACCAATCTTCCTAGGAGTGGCCCTTCAAACAAATTCACTCAGAGGTCAGACAGCGCAATGGTCAGAGAAATTTCAAAATTCCCAAGAATTACATCTTAGACTCTACAGGCCTCAGTTAGCATGTTAAATGTTAATGTTCATGACAGTACAATTAGAAAAAGACTGAACAATCATGGTTTGTTTGGAAGGGTCATGCAACAGGACAAGGATCTTAAGTACACCAGCAAATCTACAGCAGAATGGCTGAAACAGAAAAGAACCTACATGTTGCAATGGCCAAGTCAGAGACCAGACCTCAACATGATCGAAATGCTGTGACAGGACCTTGCAAGAGCTATGCATAAACAAATGCCCACAAACCTCAATGAAGTGAAGCAACACTGTAACGAAGAGTGACCAAAATTCCTCCACAACAATGTGAGAGATTAAAAGTCAATACAGAAAATGAATACTTCAAGTTATTGCTGCTTAACGTGGTTCTACAAGTTATTCAATCATAAAGTGTACCTAGATTTTTACACATGGTTTCTCCATTTTGGCTTTATTTTAGTAAAATAAGTCATGACACGGTGTAATATATCATGTGTTGCTGTTCATCTGAGGTTGTATTTACCTTGTTTTCAGACCTGCAAAGGACCAGATGATTTTTATAATGCCCTGATAGGTAAAACCATAGAATTCAAAGAGGGTGTGCTTTCTTTTTCACATGACTGTATGCCCAAGACACCTAAAGTCAATTTAACCCACAGTCACCAGGATTTTGAAAAAAATAAACTTTTACTAAATAGAATTGTGGGATAATTTCTGACTCCAGGTAGAATTTCAGTATTTTAAGGGCATATTAGGGTATACAGTACACTTCTGTTTCTTGACTTTGATATGAATTGTAATGTTCCCTTGTAAATGGCCAATCTACTGACAGGCAACATTACTACTGGTTGTTGTGGGTTTTCTGAGCTGTCTGGCCGTGTTTCTTAAGGTTTTTTTCCCCTAACGTTTCGCCAGTCTCTGTGGCCGGCATCTTCAGAGGACAGGAGTCAGAACTCTGCCTGTGCTCTGGTGCAGTTTGTTTGGGTAGTTGCGTATACAACAAACTGCACCAGAGCACAGAGAGAGTTCTGACTCCTGTCCTCTGAAGATGCCGGCCACAGAGACTGGGGAAACATTAGGAAGAAAAACCTTAAGAACACGGCCAGACAGCCTGGAAAACCCACAACAACCATCGGATCCCAGCTGTGAAATTCTTTGATAAAACATTAATTCTGCTTTGCTGCATCATGGTTCGCTGAAAACTAGCACACAACATTTTCCCCAATACATTGACTGCAACATTTCCCCCCAATACACCGATTGTGATCAAAACATACTTCAATGGCAAAAATAGTTAGGTTACTTACCTGTAACTTTGGTTCTTCTAGTGGTACTCTGTGAATTCACACAAATGGGTTATCCTGCGCCTGCACAGGAACGTCCGGAAGATTCTAGAGCTTAAGAAGAGTCAATTAGCTTCCCCCCGCGGGGTATATAAGCCCCGCCTCCTCCATCTTCCTTTCAGTTCCCTAATCCGCCGTTACCATAAACTAGATAAGCATGGTATCATAGAACGGTACCGTGACGGATAGAGGGGAAGAAGGGAGGGATGTGTGAATTCACAGTGTACCACTAGAAGAACCAAAGTTACAGGTAAGTAACCTAACGTTCTTCGTAGTGGTCTCTGTGAATGCACACAAATGGGTGAATAGCAAGCTGTACTCACCGGCAGGAGGGCCGTCACGGTATCATAGATGACAGTATCGCCCGTCCAAACGCCGCATCATTTTTGGCTCTTGACGTCCAGTCGGTAGTGTCTGGCAAACGTCAGAGGGGTAGCCCAGGTGGCTGCTTTGCAAATGTTCTGCAGTTGGAGACCTTTAAATAGGGCTGTTGAGGTGGAAACCGCTCTGGTGGAATGTGCCTTTAAGCCCTCTGGAAGAGTTTCTTGGCCAGCTGGTAAGCCAGGTGAATGAGCTGAACAATCCACCGTAATAGAGAAGAAGCAGGAGCACCTTTGCGTGGTCCGTGGTAACATAAGAAGAGACGCGGAGAGCGTCGGATGGACTTGGTGCGGTGTAGGTAGAAGGCAAGGGCCCTTCTAACGTCGAGAGAATGAAGTTTGCGCTCCAGCGGTGTGGTTGGAGACGGGGAAAAGGTTGGAAGCACAATGGGCTGATTGACATAGAATTCTGACACCACTTTTGGGAGGAAAGAAATGTTCATGTATAAGGTAACTTTATCTGGGTGCATCTGTAGGTACAGAGGGTCCGACCTTAGGGCAGCAATCTCGCTTGCTCGTCTGGCTGAAGTAATGGCTACTAGGAATGCTGTCTTCAAGGAAAGAAGTTTTTCAGAGGATGTAGCCACTGGTTTAAATGGAAGTTTAGTAATGGCCTCTAGGACCAGCGGAAGGGACCATTGGGGTGCAATGGTTTGGGAGGGTGGTTGTATGTTTTGGCATTTGGAATTATGGCCTCTTTGGATAACAGAGATGAGATTTCCAAATGCAGCGGCATGGAAAAAGGAGTAGGTCTGATTGAATTTGGTGGAGGGATACGGAAAAATTCTATCCTACATCCATGATGAATGATACTAAGGACCCACTTATCAGTAGTGATGTTTTTCCATTCTCGTAGGAATGGGGATAATCTTGTATAGGAGGGAGATTCATGAGAATTGCTTACCCCTATGCTGAGTCTTGCGAAAGGACTGCTTAGGGCCACAAAAGCGTTGTTTGAACAACAGCGTAGGAGGCCGCTGAACTTGGTAAGTGCGGTTCTGCTGTTGCTTACTGTATCGAGAGGGCTGGTACTGAGTAGACGATTGGTACTGTGGCTTTTTGTAGGCAGACTTGTGGTTCCTATATGGCTGGTATGGTACGTAAGATTTTGCTGTCTTTCTCATCTTATGGATATTGTCCATAGTCTCATCAGTTTTAGAGTTGAACAGTCCCGCAGCATCGAAGAGAAGTTCC
Organism: Pogona vitticeps; assembly: GCF_051106095.1. Classification (NCBI taxonomy): domain Eukaryota; kingdom Metazoa; phylum Chordata; class Lepidosauria; order Squamata; family Agamidae; genus Pogona; species Pogona vitticeps. The sequence goes on from NC_135786.1 coordinate 113,600,531, forward strand.
TCGATCTTGGTTTTGGTGTCTTCAAGGATGTTGGCTGTTCTAAGCCAGGCGTGGCGTCTAACAGCAATGGCAGTCAGCATAGATTTAGAAGCGTTGTCAGCTGTGTGTTTTGCAGCAAATCGCTGTTGCCTGGTAAGAGTGTTAGCCTCTTCATAAACGTTAAGGGCTTCTGCTTTTGCGAGGTCAGGCAGTGATTGCAGTACTGGAACTATCTTGTCCCATAAGTGCTTCTGATAGGTGCCCATGGTGGCCTGGTAGTTAGCAATTTTAATCAACATTGCGGCAAACGAATACAGCTTTTTCCCAAAGGTGTCTGATTTCTTTCCGTCTTTGTCAACAGGTGTAACTGATGATCTGGTATGGGATTTGTACTGGATAGTTTCAACCACAATGGAATTGGGTGAAGGATGCTTGGCCAGAAAGTCAGAGTCTGAACCATGAGTCTTATAGTGGTGCTCAAGCTTGCGTGGCACCTGTACCAATGTAGGAGGTTTGTCCCAAGAAGATTTTACCAGCTCAAACAGAGCAGGAATGAGACTGAGGCTAGGAGGAGAGGTTTTGTCCTGCTCCATATCATGGAAGACAAGGTCCCGTTCTTGTTGAGGGATTTGTGCATCAAGCTGCAGAGTTTTCGCCATCTGCATAATAAGCTGTGCATAGGATGAGAAGTCCTCTGATGAGGGCTGAGATGACAAGCCTTGGGCGGCAGTATCAGGGGTGACAGAGCCGCTGGACACCGTAGATGGGTTAGACGATTGAGAGGCGATTGAAGGAGAACACCTCGGTACTGTGTCTTCTGGAGCCATCTCCACATCCGATTGGGTGGACTGGGAGAAAGGTACGGTATCGTGGGCATCAGGACCAGAGTAGAGCGTCGTGGCTTGAACCAAAAAGTGTCCACTACTGTACTTAGCACGCTTGGGAAGTGCTGAAGGTATCGGAGGAAATTGCCTCTTGCAAGATGGTGCTTGAGGTGTAGAAAAATCCTGTTGAGTATGTGGCTGACACGGGATAGAGGGAGCCACGGTATGGTGCCACGGTACTTGCGCCTGAGGCTCCGACTGATAGGTGTAGCCTGGGTACGGATATGGTTGAAACGGAGCATAACAAACCGTGGTAGTCCTTGCGGATGGTACCCATCACCTCCATCCCGAGGCTGGTATGGAGCGATATTTTTGCGCTTTGCGGTACGCTTCCTAGGAGTTTCATGATCAGACTCCTGTTCAGATGGAGACTCGGTATCAGCCCGCCCTGAGTATCGAGGGCTTGGATGGGCAATGGCCCGGCTGGCATCTGGCTCAGCCTCAAATCGGCCCAAGTTTGGCAACATGCACATATTGTCCTGAGCCGTCTGGGCTAAAGAAATGTGCTCCTCTGCATCAGAGAGTCCAATTGCTTCTCTCGAAGACTCCTTGAGCAATATTGAAGGAGCGGGAGGAGGCACAACAGGCAACTTAGCCGGTTTCTTCGCTGTCTTAGGCTTATCGGTGGCCTTCTTTTTTGCAGGGCGAGAAGGCGGTTTGGCTTTTGGCGGTTTGGAAGCATCCTTAGCCTTAACCGGCACAGAGACGGTAAGCAGCGGTTGATCAGACGAAGAGTCTTGTTTAGAAGCCTCAACACACGGCGGGGACAGTGCTGTGAGGGAGGCGCTTTCTATGTTTGGAGACAGAGTCTTTTCATAAAGGAAAGCTCGAAGTGTTTGGCGCCTCAACTTAATTGCTTGCTTTGAAAAAGCCTTGCAAGCAGTGCAGGACTGATCCTGATGTAGTTCTCCAAGACAAAACAAGCATTTAGCGTGTCCGTCTGATAAGGGAATTTTTGGGGAGCAGATGACACACTGCTTGAAGCCCCGAGGGGCCATAAACAAAAGAAAAAAGGGGATCCGTTGATCGGGGAGGGGAAACCTGCACTTGAATAGCAGGTTCTATCAAGTAACCGTTAAAGTAAAATAAAAGAATGATTAAGCAAGAAAAAGAGATAGCTAGCTAGCTAAGTACTTAACGGTCGATAGCTCTGCTCTTCCTACGTCCTACAGGAACGCTGGAAAAAGAGGAACTGAAAGAAAGATGGAGGAGGAGGGGCTTATATACCCCGCCGGGGGGGGAAGCTAACTGACTCTTTTCTTAAGCTCTAGAATCTTCCGGACGTTCCTGCGCAGGCGCAGGATAACCCATTTGTGTGCATTCACAGAGACCACTAAGAAGAGCAAAGAGTTACTGAGATATTTTTGTCCCAGTTGGTTAGTACCTTTGAGATTTTACAGCATACTGTTCTGAGAGCACCTTCCAAGAAGCTACCAAAAGACCAAAATTCTGGTTTTCACCAAATGTTCTGTCAAGCACAAGTCGCAGATAGATGGACACAATACTGAACAAGTAAAGACGTATAAATATTTAGATGTAGTTTTTCAGACAGTTGGGCTGTGGGAAGACAACACTGCCACTGTCATTGAAAATGCTGAAAGAACTATTGCTGCTTTCTTGAGATTCTTTCTCTCAAATGGAGCTCCTACATACCATCTGTACTAAAGGTCTTCCAAGGCAAGATACTCCCCCCCCCCCCACTTCTGTATGGTTCAGGCTTATGAATACATAAGGCAGTACAGTCTAAGACTCTAAGTTCTTGTGATTTTTTTTTTTGCGAACCACACTGTATCCCCAATACTCTACTCAGAATAGTAGAGTATTGGAATAGTCCCACTTGAAGCAAGTGCTTGGCTTCAAATAATTAATCCTTGGCTGCAGTTAAAACTTAATCCTATTGGCTTAACACCTGCGATTTCAATGGATAACCCATGCCCCAGGCTGAGCAAGAGTAGTGAAGGGGAACTTGTCCTATGGGCTATCTGTTCCAACCCTGTTGCACTTCAGATTTATAAACGTCCAACAGAACTACAGTATTAAGAAATGGATCTGGGATACATCCCTCCAACTCAACAGAACATACAGTAGGTCTCATATTACTCAGTGATTGGGAATCACAGCAAGATCTTTACCCCAGCAGGGTATAATTCAGAATTTTTCAAAACACCAGACAGCTTTTGTCTTGGACTGTTTCAATGTTCTACCTTCAGCCTTTTCAAATGGAAGATATTCATGTATCCCTTACAACCAATGCTGTTACCCCTACCAATCTGGCATGGTGGAAACTGTGGAACATGTCCTGTTGTATTGTGCATATTACAATGATTTACACAATCTGCTCATTTCCCTAATTTTAAAACATTATCCAGATAGACCCAATAAATTTTACATCTCTTTTTGCTCTCTGCTCTCTCAAGTCTTAAGCCACAGCCAAGATTGCAAAATTCTGTGCAGTGGTTTGCTTTTGTTTATCAAACTACATGGCAAAACTGAGATACAGATAAATTGTTTAGAGTTTCTCAAATGACACTGTAGAATAGTGGTGTCGAACTGTGGCCCTCCAGATGTTCTTGGCCTTCAACTCCCAGAAATCCTGGCCAGCAGAGGTGGTGGTGAAGGCTTCTGGGAGTTGAAGTCCAAGAACATCTGGAGGGCCACAGTTCGACACCACTGCTGTAGAAAGTCTACACCATGGGTTTAATTGTATGGACATTCTACAACAAAATAGAATTCTAAGAATTTTAAATGTTTCATCCTGATGTACAAGGGTTAAACATAACAGTCACATAGCCTGCACTCCCTGTTACTAATGATTTGAGTGACAGCTATAAAAGTCAAAACCCTCTCAGCTTCTGTGCTTGCCCAAATATCAGCAGTGTCCTACATCAGTACCACACTTCTTGTGACAGATGGTACTGCTGGCAGTGTATGTGCTTGTGCCATCACATTACGGAGAGAGGCTAAGGAAGGTTGCCACCTCTACATGGGAACTATTGTGAGTAACTTCACATAAAGCTCAGTAGTGCATTTGGGGGGGGGGAGAGAGAAGAGGCACAGAACTTTCATTATATCAGTTGATCACCACTCCTCTCCCCACTTTCTAATTTTTAGACTAACTTCTTTAGTGCTCTGGAGCAGAAATATGTTCAGCTAGAACAGATTTTCCTGCTACAGGCTGGCAGCCTCCTCCTTTTACTCACTGTAGAGAGAACCTGGAAAGTAAAACCAACATCAGGTGAGAGGAGTATTGTACCAGTTTCTTTCCCAGGATTTTAAAGAATTAATCAGATTTTGGATCAGAAAGCAGCAACCATAGGATCAATGAAATAATATAACTGTACTTATAGGAGATTTCTGTTGTCCTGAGCTTTCTTAAAATTTTAATTTCCTCATAAATACTACTTCAGCAAGGGTTATGGATTTTGCATGTTCTACTAACCTTGCAGGAAACAAAAAAGAAAAAGAAATGCCAAAATTAGAGCAAGAAGCAGCAGAATTAAGTGAGATACATACAAAGAGGCTTCGTCCAGGAAGAGAGGCGAGAGGCCCCAGCAGAGCTGGGTAAAGATCAGGAGGATTAGAGAAAATCAGCTCTTCCTCCTCCTCCAAGGCAGCCAGACTCTTTAACAGGTCCGGAGGAAGCAGAGGGGAGCTCTTGGGGTCCTAGTGACAGAAAGGAGCACAGTGAGATGCAGCAAGAAAAGATAAGAAAGCAAGAACAGCAGTACGTAGGCAAAGAGACTGCAGGAACAGAAAGCAGGCTCAATGAAGTAGAAAAAATACAAGGCAGGTGACTGTACCAGCAAAGGGACTGCAAGCAAAAGTCGCCAACAGAGGTAGAGAATGGGGGAAGAAGAAACTCAAGGGCAGAAAGAGAAAAGTTAAGGCAAACAAACATAACCTATTCTTAATGCTTTTGGAGCCACTTTGCTTCCCATCACATTTATGGAAAAACAATACTAAGTGAAGTGGGTCCTGCTACCATGGAAAATATTACGTCTGCTATCTCAAATACATGTAAAGCAAGACATGCTGCGGTCTTAAGTCTCCAGGGTCATCGTGCTTTTGCTAACTGCAAGCAGACCCAAGGTAACATACAGTGGTGCCTTGACTTATGGAATTAATCTGTATTGGGAGGGTGGCCATACATCGAAATTTTCTAAGCCGAAGCACCATTTCCCATAGGAATGCACTGAAAAGCAACGAATCCACTCCGGCAGAAGAAAAAAATACCCCCCCCCCCCCAAAATGACTGCCGCTGGGGAAGCCCGGGCTTCCCCGCCACCGTGGGAGGCCTCCCGGGGACCGCCAGCACCACTGTATTTTAGTACACATATCTTATTCTCAAGATCACAGTTAAAAGAACTACAGTCACCTGCAGCATGGAAAGTGGCCCTTTGAAAGTCACAAAGTTTCCAGCACTTTTGTACAAAAGACTAGCATGGCTAGTAGTCATATCTCTTCCTCTTTTCCACAAATAACTACATTCCTACTGTCTTCTTTTATATATTCCCCACTACCCAGCACTGCTCCTTGTCCTATGCCTCAAATCTAAAGTAACTGGTATAAGGGTCATGTTGAACATTATTAGTGAGACTAACATGAAAATATAGAACTAGTAAACCAGACACATGATGTTATTCTTTGTCCTCTGTCCTTGAAGATTAATCTTGGGGTCTTTAAAACTTATAAAACATCACAGCAAACCCTCAGAGGCAAGTGTTAAGGAACAAGGCAAAACATTACTCCTGGTTTCTTCTATAGGACAACATGATAAAAAAGAGATGCCAACTGGCAAAGCAACCCTAGAGAAAATGGTGACAAAAAGCAAGGAAGCCTTTTCAGGCTTCAATTTCCTGCTCTCAGAACTATCAGGGTTTATCAGAGCTATTTTATGTCAGCAAAAGCTGTCAGCAAGCTCACACAGCACATGGTTTCACAAAGAGATTTGTGGACCACTGTGAAATATAATAAAAAAGAGGGTACTATTATGACTTAATTGCCTCCTTAACAATTTCAAGACAGTATTATTAGTGGTTGCTGCTTCAGAGTTTCTAGAAGATAGGACCAAAATCAGCAGAGTTTTTGTGTATATATATATACACTAAACTCTATTTTAAAAACATATTAAATATCTATATATATTAAAAATCACACTAAAGCCACTCTGTGCGGGTGTCCAATGGTCGAAACAGAAAGGTTACTTACCTGTAACCATGGCTCTTCAAGTGGATCTCTGTGAATTCACACATTTGGGTTAAATCAGCGCCTGCGCTGGAACTTCGGAACCTTCTAGAGCTTTTCTGAAAAAGATACAAAGTTTAGGTTGCCCCTAGTACGCATACTCCTTTCCTTCCCTGCCTCCAGTTCCATTTATCCGCCATTGCTCGAGCAAGAGCTCATCAAAAAAGAAGCAGTGACCGATAGTGGGGAGGCCGGGTGGGAATGCGTGAATTCACAGAGATCCACTTAAAGAACCATGGTTACAGGTAAGTAACCTCTCTTTCTTCAGTGTGGTCTCTGTGAATCACACATTTGGGTGACTGACAAGCTAACTTACCGGAAGGAGGGCCATCACTGCAGGACAGATGTCAAGGCAGCCCTTCCAAAACTCGTCTCCTTCTTTGCCCGAAGGTCCAACCTGTAGTGGGTGACAAACGTGGACACTCTGGACCATGTTGCTGCTTTACAGATGTCTAGAATGTCCACACCACGTAGTAAGGCAGTAGATGTTGCCATGGACCTTGTGGAATGTCCTTTAAGACCTTCAGGCACATCTTTACTTGCAAGTTGATAGGCAAGAGTAATAGTGGAGACAAGCCACCGTGACAAGGTAAAAGATGACGCTGCACAACCCTTGTGTGGTCCAAAGAAGCACAGGAAGTTTCTTTCAGATTTCCGAAAGTCCTTTCTCCTGGAAACGTAATATGCTAACGCCCTTCTAACATCTAGGGAATGGAGCATCTTCTCGATGTCAGACAAAGGATCGGAAAACAAGGTAGGTAACGAAATAGGGTGATTGAGTTGAAAATCTGTAACAACTTTAGGCAGGAACGAAATTATCTGGAAACAACATAACCTTGTCTTTATAGAACTGCAGGTAAGGCGGATCAGACCTCGAGGGCTGCCAACTCACTTGATCTCCTACCAGACGTAACTGCAACTAGAAACAGAGTCTTTTGAGAAAGAAATGTAACATCACACAAAGCCATAGGCTCAAAGGGATGCTTCATGAGTGATTGCAGAACCAGTGTAAGGGACCATTGAGGTACTGGAGACTGTGTAGGAGGGCGAATGTTGATTAGTCCTTTTAAAAATGCTTTTAATGTGGGATGAGAGAAGAGACGTGAAGATTCTGAGTCTCTGGGCTGGAAAGAAACTATTGCAGAGATGTACACCTTGAGAGTTGACAAGGTAAGTCCGAGATCAAAAAGATGTTTGAGATAAAGGAGTAAAGTCTGCAGGGAAACTGGAGAAGTCTGGAGGTTTCTGGCAGTTGCAAAACAAAGAAAATTGTTCCACTTGTAATTGTACAAGAGAATAGTAGATGGTTTTTTAGACTTGTCTAACACCTCTTTGATTTCAGGCATATCTTCCACGCTGCTAGGTGGAGGGAGCAGAGATCTGGATGTAGAACACTCCCCGAATCCTGCGTCAGTAGATGTGGTACTGGTGGAAGTCTGAACATCTTGGTGGCTAACTCCTCCAGAGTAGAAAACCATGGTTGACGCGGCCAGAAGGGTGCTATGAGGACTGCTGACGTCCTCTGCTGTCTGATCCTGACTAGAGATCTCTCGATCAGAGGAACTGGAACAGGTAAAGAAGGTGGTCCTGCCATGGTATCATGAAGGCATCTCCCAGGGAACCATGGTCCCTGCCCGCTTGAGATGCATACCTCTCGAACTTCTTGTTCCTGTGAGAAGCGAACAAGTCGATGGCCGGGCGACCCCATCTGGAGCACAGCATCAGTAACACATCGTCGTCCAGTTTCCACTCATGGGATTGTCCCTTCCGGCGACTCAGCTTGTCTGCCAGTTGGTTGTCTGATGTTGATATATGAATTGCCACTGGGTAAATGTGCTGGTAGAGGGACGTGGTAGCGCTGCGGGCTAAACCGCAGAAGCCTTTGTGTGCTGCAGGGTCAGAAGACCAAGCAGTCATAAGATCGAATCCATGCGACGGAGTGAGCTCCCGTCGCTTGTCCCAGCTCCCGCCAACCTAGCGGTTCGAAAGCATGCACGTGCAAGTAGATAAATAGGGACCACCTTGTGGGAAGGTAACAGCGTTCCGTGTCTAAGTTGCACTGGCCATGTGACCACGGAAGATTGTCTTTGGACAAAATGCTGGCTCTATGGCTTGGAAACGGGGATGAGCACCGCCGCCTAGAATCGAACACGACTGGACAAAAATTGTCAAGGGGAACCTTTACCTTTACCTAAATGTGCTGGTGGCAACACCACTCCCACAGGTGCACCGCAAGGTAGAGAAGGGATAAGGATCTTGTTCCGCCTTGTTTGTTGATGTAGTACAAGGTCGTGATGTTGTCTGTTACAACTTGTACACCACGACCCTGTAGCAGCGGCAGGAAAGCCCTGAATGATTTGATCACTGCTAGGATCTCCAGATGGTTGATGTGGAGTCCTCTTTGACGATGTGACCAGAGGGCATGTATGGTATGACCGTTGCAATGAGCTCCCCAACCTGTGGGGCTCACATCTGTTGTTACTTGTGCAGAGAGTTGTAGGGGCCGAAATGGGCAGCCCACTAGCAGGTGAGGAAGGAAACTCCACCATCGTAGTTGTTTCGCCAGCTCTGGGGTGACTAGGACCTTCTTCCTGGGATCCTCCAACATTGGGTCAAAATGATGGCGAAACCATGCCTGTAGCGAGTGCATCTTTAGCCTGGCGTGTGGTAGGGATGCTTCAGTTGAGGCCATGAGGCCCAGCAGATGTTGTGCGTGATGTGCTGACACTAGTGAGTGTGGTTGAAACTTTTGAAGAGCCATCTGTAGCTTGTGGATGCGCTCTGGAGGAAGGAAGATCCTTGCCTTTCTGGAGTCCAGTGTTGCTCCTATGTAAATCATAACTCGAGAAGGCTTTAGGGCAGATTTCTCGAAATTTATGGTGAGGCCTAGACTCTGTAGAGTGTGGAGGATGAAGTTGGTGTCCTGAATAGCTTTCCGTCTGGAAGGCGACACTACGAGCCAATAGTCGATGTACGGGAATACTTTTACTCCCTGTAGAGGTAGAAATGCAGCCACTGGAGCCATGCACTTTGTAAACGTGCATGGAGCCGTTGCTAAGCCGAATGGTAAAGCCGCATACTGGTAAACCTTGTTGTTGATTATGAACCACAGATACTTCCTGTGATGATGGTGTATGGTGATATGGAAGTATGCGTCCTTCAGGTCTATGACTATGAACCAATCTCCCTTTCTCAACAGGTGGACGATGGAGTAGAGTGAGAACCTCCTCTTCTAGGGTTGGATTGGATGTTGTCACTCTCATATACCCTAGAGGCCGAAGTTCTTGCAACTCTAGCCGGTAGCCGAATCTGATGATGTTCAGAACCCAATTGTCTTTTGATATCCTTGCCAATTGTGGTAAAATGGGGCAAGATGTGTGTGATGATCCAGAAGCAGAGGGTTGATGAAGTCAAAGGTACTGCTTGGATTTTTTGGTAGGTGGGCGATAAGACTGACGTTTGTGTGATGTTTGCTGTTTGTAGGGCGGAGTGGCAGAAGATTGTTGAGAAGATCTACCTTGAGAACTCCTGTAAGGCCTGTAACCCTGAGAAGGCTGTTGCTGATATTGCTGTTGGGGATATTGCCTCTGCCACTGTTGTTTCTGGAAACGAGGCTGTTGGTGAATGGTGTATGATTTAGCAGTTTTCTTGCTTTCATGTATGGACTTGAGTGATTCATCAGTCTTTTCGTTAAATAAACCTTTCGTATCAAAAGCCTGTTCTTCAATTTGCTTTTTCACGTCTTCAATAATACCAGATGCCCTGAGCCAGGCATGGCGTCGAAGGGTTATGGCAGAGTTCAATGTCTTAGCTGAAACATCTGTGGCATGTCTTGCTGCCAATCGTTGGTGCTTGGACAATGTCATAGCTTCAGCATGAGCATTTAAACACTCTTGCCCGATATCCTCAGGAGCAGCTTGAAGTGCTGGCAGTACTTTATTCCAGAGATGCTTCTGATATGCTCCCATTGCTGCCTGGTAACTGCATATCTTTAGTAGGAAGGACTGGAAGTTGCAGATTTTCCTACCCAACACATCCATCTTCCTGCCTTCTTTGTTGGGAGAAATATGTGGTCTCCCTGAAGCCTTAGGCGCATTCGCATGGACAATGACAGAGTTGGGAGCAGGATGCTTAGACAAGAAATTGACTTCATCACCATGAATCCTATACATATTCTCAGTCCTCCTAGAGACAGAAAGAGGGGTGGCTGGTTGAGAACAAGCATCCATAATCAGAGTAAACAGCTGGGAAATGTAGTTGAGGCTCAGTGGTTGAGAGGACTCTCGATCGATGTCCCCAAAAATGGGATCATCTGTTGGAGGAGGTGGAAGTTTTGTTTGCATTTTCAAAACATTAGCCATTCTGGTCACCATCTGTGAATAAGAGGAGAAATCCTCAGAGGGAGAAGATGGATGGGGATTCCCTGTATCTGAGTCGGAGTCCACCTGCACTGGTGACTGGGCTTGGAAAGGAGAGAAAACCTCCTCATCTTGATTGGAAGACACCTCACAAAGCTAGTCATCTTCCTCAGATGGAACTCTATGCACAGCAGCCTCAGCTAAGGATACCTGAGCATTTTGATGGGCACTTTTAGCCCTCGACGTCGAGGTAGAAGAAGCCTTCATATCCACAGAAGGGAGGGTATTATGAGCTTGTCGATGTTGACGTGGAGAAGGCAAAGAACTCGAGGTTGAAGAGGGAGAATAGCGCCTCCTTCTGTGCCTGCGGTAACTAGAAGAGGAGGAAGACGACGTCGAATCGGTATCATAATGTTGACGTCGATGTTTTGTCCTCCTCCGTCCTGAACGACTGCGCCCAGATCGTTCATACCTGTGTCTCTTCTGACGTCGGGAAGTCTCCACGTCAGAGTCACAACGTCGATCGGAAGAAGAATGCTGCCTTTTCGACCCCTTTTTGCGAGGAGGGAGACCTCTCCTCGGGGAGCAAGAGGGGGAATGCGGAGTCTCAGTCGCCCGGCTGGCAGTTGCAGGGCCAAGATGGGCAGAATGAGGGCTGGATAACACAGCGTCCTCAACTTTATCTGGACTGGGTGAATGCCCAGGCTCAAGCGGTGCCTCAGGTTGCTGGGAGAGAGGCAAAGATGGAGCCGCTTCAGATAGGGATTCATGGTCCCTTGACAAATCCTCCAAAATCGGTGAAGGTAGAGAGGGTGTAACAGGTGGAAGAGAGGTGATCTCTTTAGCCTTGGACTTCTTAGGCTGACCCGCCTGTTTCTTAGCCTTTGCAACGTCCTTGGGACCAGGCACCTTAGATGCAGAAGGAGCCTTCTTGGAGGGACCTGAAGTGGTTTTCCTAGAGGGCTTAGATGACTTGGAAGTAGATGTAGAGGGGAGAGACACAGTTGTCTCAGAACAAGGGGTCCCTGAAGGATTGGAGGAAGTCTCCATTTCTGAGGGTTGGGTTGTAAATAGTCTTTCCCCAAAGAGCTTAAGTCTCTGCTGGCGCGCTTTCAAAGCAACCTTGGTAAATTCTTTACAATGGCGGCAAGTGGACATATTGTGCGTGTCCCCGAGGCAAAATAAACAAAGACTATGCTTATCATAAAAGGGTATCTTCCTGGAGCACGCCTTACATTTACTAAAAGGGCCTGAGGGGGACATAAAACAGCACACAGAAGGCTATAGGAGCCTGAGTTCTCACGGTAATCAGGAGATAAGTGGATAGTGGAGCCTCCAGCTGAGGTGATAATGGCGCTTCCTGCTGAGGCAATCAGCCCGGCAATCAGGCAATTCACAAAGCGTGGGGAAAAAACAAGAGCCAAAGTCCATCAGGCAAGAGAGTAGTCGAAGCAGTCCAAGGTTAAGGGGCAATTGAAGTAAGAATAGTCAAAAATACAGTCCAAAATCAAGTCAAAAAGATGAAAATAGAGAGCTCTGTCCAAAACGTTCCTAGCACAATGGCAGAAAAAAGGAACTCGAGGCGGGGAGGGAATGGAGCATGCGTGCTAGGGGCAACCTAAACTTTGTATCTTTTTCAGAAAAGCTCTAGAAGGTTCTAAAGTTCCAGCGCAGGCGCTGATTTAACCCAAATGTGTTATTCACAGAGACCACGCTGAAGAAAAATATGTTTCCCCCACCTCAACTTTTTCAAAACAAGGCCTGAAAACTCCCTTTCAAAGAGCACTACCAACAGATCTTTCCTTAGTTATCTCAGTAGTTATTGCCCTGACTCCTTACTTCACACTTATGTAGGTGTTTGTCTTTCAACCTCCTTCTTCCCAGACTGGATAAAGAACCAGAACTGCCAACCTGTATTTGCTTTATTTAGACTCAGGGAGTGTTCTGAAATTTAAGCCTGGACATATGGAGGCTTACTGTGATAAAGTCTGAGAATTCCTATGTTAGGTTGATTTCTAAAATTCTGAAAGGAGTCCATACTCAAAGTTAATTTTGCAAATTGTACTTCATATCCCATCTCACTCGGATGATATGCCAAAGGCTCCATTTCAACTTTGGAAAAACAGATTTGAGGGCATGGAAAAGTAGAAGCAAGACTTAAATCCTTCTGATGGATATAGTCTATATTAAACTGCAGAAAGACAGTATGTTCAAGATGGCACGCTACTTTTAAAAAATGCTTCATAATGGAAGCATAATATTCATAACTTTTCTTTGTTGATGATGGTTGGGAGAAAAAGCCATGCTGGGAGTTCAGTATATATTGGGAGAGAAAGGGTGTGATGGCCATCATCAGCTCAGTAAACATCCACTACTTAAACAACGCAAGGGACTTCCCATCAACATCTTGTCTTCCTTAGTCCTTCTAATTGTGATATGGACAAAGACTGTGACCTGTTTGCAGCCATTCCAAATCTTCTGCAGCAGGAAGCCTTTAGTTCCATGGCATAGAAACAAGGCTGTAAAGTTGTCTGTCCTATTCTGGTCCAGCCCTTATATATAAACAACATTATCTGAGTAAGTCTGCCAAGGCTGCTATTTCAAAGCAATGGGATCTTTGTCTCTGGCATACCCATCTACTACAACAGGACATTAAACTGTTTGTAAGAATGACTAGCTGACACCGATGAGCCAGCAACACAGTGCTACACATTAATGATGCTCATGTCACAGAACATGGGGGGATGGGGCAGGGAGACAATTCCCACCTGCTCTTATCTAGGGGCTAAGAGAGCGCAAACTGTTCCATTCTACATGAGTTTCGGGCACAGAGAGAACTCTGCTCTTTCAATACATCGCCTGAAACCTAAGAGATCAATAGCACATTTACCTCAAAACCCATCCTAGGCACTGGATCCTGCTCTGGGCGGAAGACTCCTTGCTGACGTTTCCCTCGACGATCCATGTTAGTTTGCTGCTGTGCCATCACCATGCGGTTATCAGCAATACCATAGGAGTCCCAGTAGAATTCTGGCACCTTGACCTCTGAGGGATTCTGGTTATATGGCTCCATGGGGAAAGGCTTCATTTTCTTCTCCAGAGGCTGCTGCTGTTGCAGGAGGGGAGGCTGCAATGACTGTTCAAACAGTTTAAGGGGATCCTGGCCCTGAAGATAGTAGGGCTGCTTCACAGGCATGATCTTCCCCAATGGGCCTTGAATCTGAGGAGGGTTCCACAGCTGCTTGGAGGAATCTGCCTGTGAAAACTAAGAACAGGCAGAATGGCACTCAACGTTAACAAGTGAAAGTCCCTCTATGGAAGTAGCTGGCTTAGGCTTCCAGCCATCAAGAATCTAACCTGACCAACTGCGTAATCCTTTCCACCCAAAATAGCCTGCAATTTTACTTTTCTATTTTACAGCCAACTAACTGCTGAAACATCCTGATTTGATAAGAAGATTCCTTAGGCAATTGGGAATAACACTCCATCACCTCACCAGATGGCTTTCACTTTATTTATTCTGAGACCAAGGTTCCTAGATTCCATAATCAGAGGAAAAATGAAAGATGTTTTAGGAAAAAGAATTTACCCAGAGATAGGTTAGCTTCCAGCCACAGTCAGAAAACCATTTCAAATACATTTACTATGACACAGAATTTTAAAAACTCTACCTATCAGAACTTTCTTGGATAAAGTAATGAAAGGGTAATATTTATATAACCCTTTCAAGTATTCCAAGTGTCTCCCATATGTTGCCTAGCTCAAGTATTAACAATCACCCTGGAAGGCAAGGTAGCATTATTAAAGAGGAACAGGAAACCTAGTATTCAAAATATTTAAAGTTAATCCTAGATTTAAAAGGAGCTTTCCTAAAGGCTTCTATAAACCTACAATTTAAAAATTGCTGTTGTCTTTGGCATTTCTGCGCAGGAAGGAAATATACTTATTATCCATTAAAAAAACAGGGTCCTGTACTATTTTCTTGTTTCTCCACCAAAATGACATTCTCAACTGTTTTCATTTGTCAGCCTGCTCCTGTCTTGTTTGTCACCTTTCCCCGTGAAGGCTGCAGAAACACAAATATTTATTTATTTATTTATTGGACTTATATATATACTCCAATCTGAGTGATCTGAGCAGATTAAAGTTACAACTATAGACGTTTAGCCCATATTTTGTGTCCCAGCATATTCCCAACACGTGACATCACAACCTTGCTAAAGCTCACCTGCTGGAAACCAGAGTGGTGTGGAGGGCTCTTCCCTAAGCCCTGCACAGCTTTTGTAGGAGACTGTTGCTGCTGCTGCTGCTGCTGCGCCAGAGCCTGAACCTGTAACTGGCTTGCAGACTGTGCTGTTGCCTGAGCTGGTAAGGATGCAAGGGACTGCTGAGAAGGGGATGGCGCCTGCTGAAGTCCCTGGTTCATTGGGCCTGGTCCAGAGGGCCGCTGCTGGCTGTACGGAATGTGGGAGGGCTTCCCAGCTTGCACCTGATTTCCTGCAGGTGAGTGAGCTGCAGGCTGAAGAAAGGTTCCTGGGACGGAAACACCACCTGGGAAAGTGTATCCTGAGCTCATTGAGAAAGCCACAGGAGGAGGAATAACATAGGTGGGAGGTGGGAAGCCTGAAAAGGAAAATAAAGGACCTACATTAGCAGAGGAAGCCAATTCCCATAGCTCTTAAGAAGCTTTTCTGGACATGATATCCTGCTTTCTCTCCTATAACAGATCTTGACCATGCCTTCGGCTACTTGCTGACCCCACCCTTTATTTTGATTCCTATTCAGAAGAGTAGGAAGGCAACGGCCAACTGATCGTTATTTTTAATAAAACCAAATGTAATTGTAGGTCAGTGAAGATCCCATCATATTTACCTGGCCGGCTGGGAAGTGGAGGAAAAGCTCCTGGGTGATGGATGGGGATGAACTGGGAGTTGCTGGCCTGGTTTGGAGACTGAGTTACTGGTGTTTTCCTGGCTTCAGATACAGGAGTCTTCCTCAGCTCTGTCTGAGATTTCACCTAGGAAGACAAACAATTTTAGAAAATATGAGGGTTTTTTTTTAAAAAAACATGGTTTAATTCTCCATCACTTCTTCAAATGGTAAATTTGCTTGCAAACGGCATCTCATTCTTTTCCAGAGGTCTGGCTGGTACAGAAGCAAATACTGTATAGCTCTCCGACCTTCCTCTCCAACAGAGAAACAGAATATGGAATCATGCTTGGCATCTCGCTTAGCCCCAGCCATTCCCTCTACAATGGAGAGGCCAGCTGAGGCTGTGCATTTCCAAAGTATGGGAGCCCCCCCTCAAAAACAAACCATAAGCTTACTTTCAGGGTTGGGATATGGGAGAGTGAAAGGGGTAGTGCAACTTGGCTGATGGCTCTGAAGTGTGTAGAACTGCAAGGCTGATCCTCACTCCCCTCTAGACAGGTAAAGTTGGAAGGTAGCCTGAAGTTCACCAGATAAGAAAAATGTAGATCTCTGCTCATTTGTGTGAAAAATATAAGAATAAATTCAGCTTTACAAGACAGTGGCAACATTTCCACATCACTGGTTCAGCTCAAGTTGACTTGTATACAACATATAAAGTTACTCATTGCTAGCAAAGTCTAATAGTAGTCCTTCTAAAATGCATATTTAATTTTAGAAGTAGTGTCTAAATTTCTGCCCAATGAAGACAAATTTTAAGCGGCATTACTAGCAATGTTAGCAATCAACTTGCATACTGCCCCTGAACATCTGTAAAAACTGCACTTGTGCATAATGTGTATGACATATATAGGAACTTGCAGGTAGGATGTTTTTCAAACCCCTTTTCAACATTTATCTGAATTTTAAAATCTTCCTTTCATGTTTTGTAAAGAAAGAGAAGCAAGATTTTACCTTAGTCCCTGTTAGGCCTCATTTAATCAACTCTGCATGGACAGAAGCAAATGTCAGTGGAAGAATTATATTTATTTGCCAGGCATACTAGTCTCAACTTGAGGTAGGCCATATGCCTACACATGCTGGAAGTTCATATTTCAATACTGTACGAAAGATATAAGAAAGCCCAGCATGCCTGGAGACCACAGGAGTGTGTCCGGTGGGTGAGCAAGATCCTTCTTACTCACTTCATATAATACCTATAGGCATGGGGTCATATGATTTGGGCTTTAATTAGTGTCTCATCGTCTTGGCTATATATGATATGGCCAATCCTCTGAAGTATGCTTTAGCTGTGTCCCAAATTGTTTGCAGGGATGTTTCCTCTTTTTTATTTTCTTTGAAGAAGAGTTCCATTTCTTTTTTAGTTCTTTCCACAAATTCTTTATCCTTCAATATTCCCTGGTTTAAAGTCCATCTTGTCTTTTCTTTTCTCTCTCCTTTCCACCGCATTTTCATTAGGTTATGGTCTGCCCAAATATTGATTTCTATTTCTACTTCCTGTATTTCAGTTTTTAATTCTGAGGATAGCCAGATCATATCTATTCTTGACCAGGATTTATGTCTATTTGAATAGAAGGTAAATTGAGAGCTTTTGGTATTTGTTTCTCTCCATATATCTTGTAATCCTAGTTCTTCTGCCATCTGAAAGAAACATTTGGCAGTCTTGTTCTCTTTTTCCCTTTTTTCCCATTTTTGTAATCAAGTCTCTCATCTACAATTGCATTAAAATCACCTAATATGCAAATATTTTGGTATTCTTTTTCCAATATTGTTTTATATAGCTTACGATAGAATTTTTCTTGTTTACTATTAGGTGCATATATTGCTATCATCAAGACCTTTTTTTATTTATTGTTATTTCTACCATTAAGATTCTCCCTTCTTCATCAGAACAGACATGTTTAGAGTTTAACTTTTCTTTCACATATAAAGCTACTCTTCTTTTCTTTTGTTGTGCGGCTGAGTAGTAGAGTTTCCCAATCTTCGGGTAAATCAGATATTTGTAATGCTGCTGTTTAATGTGTGTTTCTTGAAGACAGATTATTGTCCTGTCCTGCATTAATATGAGATCTATTTCTCAAGCACTTCAAATACAATAGATTTCCTTAGCACTGAAATAGAAGAAAGCCTTTAATACTATATTTTCCATAAGCCACTTAGCTAAAAAGCAGAATCAAGTGGCTGAATAGGAGAATTTGAAGATTACAGCAGAAATCACCAGGATTCTTAGCTGGAGATTACAAGAAAATACTCTGGCAGAAGTTGAATGCTAAGCTTACATCAGCTTGTCCTATAGGTCATGTAATGTACTTTTGAATAATCTTTCCTTTGAGGATATAGGTACAGTATAGCTTTTTTCACGGATTTCTTTTACTACAGTACTTTTGTGCTTCTTCCTTCAAATGCTGGCCTGTGTCATAGACCCTTTTGAGCTGTGCTGTTCTTTATAGACACACACAAAAAGAGGGAGATATTTACCCATCTGCTCTTTTTAAAATATTATGTAACAAGGAAGAAAATCCCTAGGCAGCCAAAAACTGTCCTAGCTGCTTTCTAAGCAATGAATATGTTCCTCCTAAACCTACAGATTGAGAACAAGTAAGCATTAAATTGAATAATGTCTTGACGTGGAAACTAGGGTCAAAGAAGGTACAATTACCCATTCTGAGATGCTTTAATATCCTCTTTATAAATCAGCATTGCATAGAGATGCTGTGGCTCCTCAGAAAATACAGGGCTAAACAAATACAGAGAACTGCAAAAACATGCAAGAGCAACTGGCCCCACAAAATCTATCAGGTGGGATCTGTCTGCATTCAAGTATACATTGACACAGCAGAACATTTTCACTCTCCAGAATATTAAGAACTCCGTATTGAGCCGAGATAGTGGCACTGAGAGTACAATATTCTTCACTTCTATGAGAAATGTTTAGAATAGTTGTTGATTACAATATTTTGGCAAGTATTTGCCACAATGTACCGTTTCCCTGAAAATAAGCCCATATTTCATTTGAACAAGTATCAACATCCAGACCATTTTATTTTCTTTCTTTTTTTAAACTGAAAGAAATACGCAAGTTCTGTATATTCCACCTTTTTTTCTTTTGACCATCTCCCCCTTTTTGTTCTTTTGACTTATATAAATGTTTTAATTAAATAATATTTTAAAAAACATAATAGGTCCCTTTAATTTGTGAGCGCTGTTTGGACAATAGTACTGGGGTTACTAATAGGCTACATGGCACAAATATTTCATCATTAACAAAGCAGCAAGGGAACCATGATACTAAATTTCTGAAAATTATCATTTTAAGGAAATCTCAAAGAAAAAAGGTATTATCAGCATCCAACAATAAGGGAAGACAAAGGCTTCTAAAGAAAAAATAGTTATATACAGGTCGATTCACAACCTACGCTCTTAATGAAGGGCCACATATATCAAACAGAAGTCTATTGATCAGCAATGGCTTCTACCACTACATATACCCATGGCTCATTCCAGTTCTTACCACATCTCATATTCAGTGCCTATCGAAGGCACAACAATAGTGTTGTGCACTATTTCATTGGTCTATCAAGAAAAATGAGATGTGTTGTCAGGTTAAGAAGCAGTTCTCTTTTTATCAGAAAGGCAGGGCAAGGTGGAAAATGGAAAAAGGCCCATCAGCAGGTACCTGTCATGGCCGTTTGAAGTCAAGGCAATATCCTGACCAAGTGTACGATATTCAAACCAGTCCATCTTGCCTTCAAACAATGGCCACCACTTGTGCCAATCACACAAATACCTAAAGGTTTCGGAGTGTGGCAGGACTATGATGAATTCAGACAGCTATGTCAACAATTTGACAGAGACAATGCTCTGTATAAAGCCATACCTGCACTGCAACATTCTGCTTCCCTGCTTCTTGCATCTTTTCCATGCCACACTTCTTGATTTCATTCTTTCTCTTGTTGTTGTTGTCCTTCTTCCCATCATTTTTATTGGCTGTTACTCCTTTGCTATAGTCTCTTCTTTCCCTACCCACTTCCTTAGTCAGATAGCTTCGGCTTGGCTCTCTGTTCACCTCTCGTGGCTTAATATTCTCTTTGAATGTCACCATTGGCTTATCTCCTGCATCGCAGCTGCTGCTCAGGTTTCGACCTGTTGATAGCACAGACTTAAGTCCTGGGCTTCCATCTACAAACTGTGGCTCTGAAGCTTCCTGCAAAACATTATTCTGTTTGTCTTCACTATGCTCATCAAGAAGCAATTCTGGAATATCTGTCAAAAACAGAAGTTTCCCAACTTCATTTTCACACTGGATCAATCTTTAAGAGAAAAACAAAAAAGCATTAACCTCATCAAATTTTCAGGGATAAGAAAAATCACACAAAAAAATTATTTATTAAAGATCTATACTCCACTCTTCAGTCTGAAAGACTTTCAGAACAGTTTTCAGATCAATAAAAAACAACAAGGTAACCCCTGCCCTCAGGCTTCAAAACCCAACACAAAAGGGAAAGGGTGGGAGTCAGATATTAAACTGAGAGCAAACATAAGAATCAATTTGAAAGTGATGCAAAAACAAGAGAGAGCAAAATAGAGACAATCAGCACCAATGGAGAGGTTCAGATCCCTGAATAATCCTGAAGAAGAGATTTTGTAGTTTCTGGAGAATAACTTTCAGACATCACCTTAAGTCGGAACTATAGCTAAAAAAAGCTACACTATGACATCTTAGCATACAAATGCACCCACTCACACAGCTACTGAAAATTCTAGTGGTTTTCACTGTTGCAGCAAATAGAAGGTGACCACTTGCCCTAAATGAGAAAAATGTCATTCTTTATAGTACTTCGATTTGTTTCCTTGATCCTTTTAAATTCAGCAAGAAAATAAAGATTTGGTGGTGGTGGGAGGGTGCATGATTTCTATGGGTTTGTTTACAAGCCCAATTACACAGGCACAATTTTGGGAATAGCAAAGAGCCTTATCCTATCATAGCGCTCATATCTATAATACTATTGACATCTCTGCTTCCCATTCTAATTATCCCAATATTTCAAGCAAATGTGAATTAGAAAAGTGGACATAATCATGTTCAGTACAGAAAAGTTTCATTTTCATCTTACTGAAAATTTATTTTCAAAGCTTAAAATTATTGCCTTATTTTCTTGCTCACTAGTTAAGCTACATGAAGGAAGACACCTCAAAAGAAATATTCAGAATGTATCTTTTACATTATTCCATTACAGCTTTAAGGTACATAACTACCTGCAAGTTTTCTTCCACCTAATTAAGGGGGGGGACTGTTCAGCATATCACATACTACCTAGATTTTTTATACTACATGTCCGTTTTTCTGGTGTCACAATTTAAATCTAGATACCAACAGCGAACTCTGTTTCCATATTATACAACAAAAGATTTCTGACAGAAGTATTTAAAGCAAACATCACAGACAAGACCAAGCAGTGATCACTCCCAAGACAAGAAAACTTTGTTTAGGTCTGTCTCCTCTATACACATGAAACATATGCGAATCAAGTTGCTAAGATCAAATTAAATATCCAGCTTAACTACAGCCAAACTAACTCATGGCCAACTTTTAACACTGCTTTAAATGCTGAACACAGAGAATAGCTGCCTGCATCTTTAAAATGATAATACTTAATATCACTAACACACACAGTGTCAAATACAGTGATATAACACACATCTTCACTTGAGCTTTAAACATTGAACACCTTTCATTATAAACAAGCAGCAGCCATATTGAGTGCCCAAGAAAAAAGATCATGAACAAAAGGGTGAAGGGTGATGCCAGCAACTGAACAGATAGATACCTTGGCTGGTTGTCAGCAATCCATTTGCCCACAAAGATCAGGCGTTGTTGCCGTATACGCCGATGTTGCCCTTCCTTGTCTCCAGTAATCCCCTGATGGCCTTTGGAGAAATCCAAATTCCTAATTGACATAAATGCGAAATGGGAAAGTCAGGCTACGCTCCATATGTGAGACCAGCATTAAGTCAAAATTAATTCTACAAGAAAGTCTAATTTTCAGGGTAAAACTGCACACACAGAACTCAAAAAGGCTATAATTTAGTTTTACTGTGGTATTATTCAGATAAATGCTTACATAATATCCTTGCTTTCCAGAGCAAGGGACAAAATCTCACACTACAGTGGACCCTTGACTTACAGACGGCTTGACTTACAGACTTTTTGAGTTACAGACTTCTCTGGCCGCAAAATTTAGGTTTGACTTGCAGCCTGAGAATTGACTTACAGACCAGAAAAAAACCAAAATGGAACAAAAACGGCCTGTTATGGGATTAATCAGTTTTCAATGCACTTTAGGTCAATGGAAACTTGAACTACAGACTTTTTGACTTGAGAACCGCCTTCCAATATGGATTACGTTCTCAAGTCAAGACCCCACTGTATATATAAAAACATTAGGTCTATTTTTAGCTTGCAAGCCCCTTAGGACAGAGACTTGTCAAACCTGTTTGGTTTTTTTTTTTTTTTTTTGAAGTAATGTATATAGATGGCACTATAAGCATTAAAAACAACACAAGAATAGCCATATTGATCTGCAATTAAAAACAAAATCTATAGTTGGGTAATTCTTTGATAAGAACAAAGCCAAACATGACATAAATGTGGAAACTGTCAAACTTCCAAAAAGACAGTAAAGCAAATTAAAATGAAATAGAACAAAATAAAAGCAAAAATGAAGAGAAGAAACAGAAAATACCAAAAGAACCAAAAGCAAGCGTAATTTTTGAACTGTTAACCAACAGTGGATAAAATGCAACAGTAGGTGCCATAGATATAAACAATATAGTTGCAAGGCACCTCACCTTTTACTTGCCTTAAAATGACAAAATACCTTATACTCTAGTTTTAAATCCATTTATTCAAACACAGAATCTCCCTGGTCTTGCACGACAGGGAAAAAAAATCAATGCAGGCTGTGTTTAAGTTCAATACTTGTTTCAGATGAAGAATGCTGTGGGCAAAGAAGTATGCAAACAATCCCTAAATCTCAGAGATGATCCACATGTAACCATATTCGCACCAAGCCGTGTGTCTTGTGGTACCTTAGAGACTAACAAGTTTTATTTGGGATAAGCTTTCAGGGACTGTTCTCTTCATGACATGAATGGACTACACCAGTCTTATCAAAGTTTATGCCAAACTATTTCTTTTAGTCTTTAAGGTGGCACAGGCTCCCTATTTTTTGCTAGAACAGACTAACACAGCTACATTACCCCAGAAACTCCTAAGATCCATAGTAAAGGAGGATAGATTTCATATTGTCTGAACAAAAAATATTTTATTTAATGCAATAGTTTGATACTCTCCTCTAATTTGGAAATGTTGTTTCCTGGCCACCACTAATTCCTGAAGACACAGTTGTGTTCTACTGCTGAAACATAAGGCAGTAAAACTAGTTCTACCAGTTCTCACTATTGCTTTCCAATGCAGTCTACTAGCAGGTCCTATGTTACCACCAATATTCCTCCATAATCCCTTGTTGCCCTTAAATTCACAAACAGAACAGCTGGATTTGCTCCCACAACCACCATTCGATTTCTTCAGCTGCTGTAGTTTTCTTCAAGTTAAACCAATGAAGACATGTCTTTATGAAAGATAATCTGAAATGGAGTTTGCAGTACTCATGGACTTGGCAGGGATGTCCGTAACATGACCTTTTAGAAGTTGTTAGTTTGAAAGGATGCTATAAATCAGGAGGGATCTGATAGCACAACACCAACAATAATCTGGATAGCTGCTTTGTCAAAGCAAAGACTCTTATTAGGTAAAAGCAAGAAAACCGACTTCTATCATAAATATTCCTTTTCCACATTCATGACAGTACTTCTCCAGATGTCTTTTAACAGATCATAAGTTATGTACCGCATTTTTCCATGTATAAGATGGCACTTTTGTCTAAAATATTTAGATTAAAAATTGAGAGTCATTTTATATACGGACGTAAGGGGGGGCTGCTTTTCACTTTATTGAGAGAAAAGTGCTTTCCCCCTCCACTTTCTTTGGAAGAAAGCTGAGGGGGAAAGCAGGAATCATCAAAACACTTTGATTCCTGCTTTCCCCCTCCACCTTCTTGCGAAGAAAGTGGGGGGGGGGGGGGGAGAAAGCAATTTCTTCATAAGAAAGTGCAGGGAGAAAGAGGGAATCAAAGCTCTTTGATCCCTGCCTTCCCCCTCCACTTTCTTGCGAAGAAAAAAATTCGGGTTAGAAAAGGGGGGTCTTATACATGTGTGAGACTTACACACTGGAAAAATACAGTATATTAAATGGATGCATATCTGAGGAAGGTCAATTGAGTTCATGTCTTACTAAAAAAAATTATTTTTAAAAAATGGGAAACAGTCCAATCACTAAAAGAGTTGGAACAAGTCTAGTGCCTCAGCAAGAAAGCAGAACTTAACTGATGTTCGATACTACCACTCTTCAAGTAATACTGATGAATAGGACCTGTTACAAACAGTAAGTTGATGTTCCCAGTAGTCACTTACCTAAAGGAGGGTCTCAGAGCTAAGAATCCCTGTAGCTCAAACTCCTCTGGAAGAGGGGTGGCTATAAATAATGACAAAAAAAGATGAATAACTGTGCAGGACTGCATTCATACTGTAGTCTAGCCTACTGTTAAATGAATATCCAATTCATTCGAGTTACACATTTTCAAGGCCTACTGATTTATATCAGAAAATCAAGTATAAATTCAAAGGGTATCTATCAACAGAAAACAGTAAAACTGTATGTCTTTAAATGCCTGTTTACAATGTGGCCTTAATAAGAGTTTAATAGCAAGCATTTAATGCAAGATGGAGTGAACAATCCTGAACCACAAAATACAATACTTGTTCATAATTAGGGTTGCAATGATTATTGTTCAGTTTCGATAAAGCAACACATATGATATGGTGGAGGGCAGCAAAACCTTAACTCAAAAGTGTCACACTAGCATTTATTGAATGATTGCCAGCAACACTATCATGCATTGTACTGTAATGTCTCAGGTAAGTCATGCGGCTTTTGACCAGCAACTGAGTTCAACAGCAGCATATGTAAGAAAGCCATGGGGAAAAAAGAAGAGAATCTAAAGTATAGAGGGGGAATGTTTGGTCCTCCTGAAGCTTTAGGTTGCACCCTCCCCCATCTGCCTCCCTAAGCATGGTCCATGGTGAGCAACTTTGGAAGTTGTACTCAATATTTCAGAGAGGGGCAAGTTTCCGTTCATACATACAATTTATATATATGGTTTATATGATAGCATATAAATCAACAGAAATAGGGAACTATTTTTCAAAACTCATAAAAATGAAAGAAAATGATGCCCACAGCTTTCATTTAGTTTAGTTTACAATAACAAGGGCAGGTAAGTACTGGGCAGGTAAGTGCTTTGTTCTCCTTTCAGTCTCACTCTTCTTTTAAACACACTGTCACAGACAACTTAATAAAAGGGTATCCTTACTATTATGGCAGGACAGGTCTTCCTCATGAGGCTGGAAACTGTTTAGAAGGGAGATCAGCCAAGGCCAAACGCTGCAGGACAAGAGTACATATACTGGTCAATTTATGCTTCTCCTGCCTGCTACTTCTTCCATACTTTATTCTTTGCTTCCCCTTGTGCCTGAACAGTCTCTATTTTTCATATATCAAGACTTCCAAATCTCTCTTTAAAAGCTGTTATCTGCAATACCTTCACCTGTGAAACCCACTGTGCCCATGGTGCTATGCACCCCCTTCTTAGTGTCACTTTTAAGGTGAGAATTTGCTTTTCTTCTTTTTATATATATATATAATTTTTAAAACAGAAAACAAATACAAAAATACAAATAATAGTGCTTACTGTACACTAAATTCTACCATGCACCCCATACCCATGGGACCCCATTGAACAATATTTTTATTACAAACTTCCTTTCCAAAATTGTATAGATTGATGTTTAGAGGCTTTCCCCTTTCCTTTCAATAATACAAATTCAAGAAATATACCCCAAATAGCATGAAAAATTGGAACTTATATTTCATCTTGAGTTCAATAGTCAATTTATCATTTAATGCAATGCCCCATACTTTGCCATACCAATCTTCTAATTTAATATCATTTTTATCTTTCCAAAACCTAGCTACAGTATTAATATTCTAGCTCTTGTCACAAAGTTAGTAATCAATTGCTTTGAATAATAATCAAGATCTATCTTATAAAAATTGACAAACCAATTTTAGAGTTAAATTCAGTATCTTTACCAAATCAGTTTCCAAAATTTCTTAACCAATTTACAATTCCACCACATGTGATAATACATGCCAATTTCTTTATCACATTTCCAACAAGCTTTAGAGTAATCTGAATTTATTCAATTTCACAGGAGTCAAATATCACCTACCTTAAACAGATTTTCATTTTTTTCCTTAATTCTTATCGACATTAACCTTAAAATTCTCATCCTACACATTTTTATCCAATCCTCTATTTTAATTTCGGTCTTTAAATCATTTTCCCAAATTAATTTCAAACCTTCTGTTTCCCTCTTTTTCCTCGTTCCAAAATTATACTATTTATTCTACTTACTACTCCCTTCATCAAAGCATCTTTCTGCATATCTTCATGTGATGATAGAAATGGTTCATACTTAGTGCATTCTCTACATTTACCATTACAGTAATTCTCAGCCATTCATTTGTCCAAGTGTCTAACTGAATATAATTATACCATGATAGTTTATTAGTTTGAAGTTTAACCATAATCAACTCCTTCAACCTCATTTTACTCATCCAGTCCTTCAATCTTACAATACTTTCATCTTTAAATAAATCTACTAAACCGTTTAGGTTTATAGGAAAACTTTCTATTTCAGTCACTAATTTTAATGGTGGAGTTGAGGGACATAGCTTCTTTCCATATCTATTCCATATATTTAACATATTTCTTTAAAAGGGGGGGGGGGTTCATCTGATTTATTGCATTTCTTTTTACTACATTAAACAAGTATTTTTCAATATTCCCATTTATTTCTGAAGATTCCATATCCCACCAAATTATTTTTTCTTTATTGTATATAATCTCTCCAATAAATCTTAATTGATTTGCTATATAACAATTGTTTATATTAGACATACCTAAAACTCCTTTTTGGGGGGCCTTATACCAATATAGTATCTTTTATTTATTCCAGTTTTTTTACCTTGATTAAAAAATCCATTAACTAATTCCTGCCAATACTTGAAATATTCTTCTAATTTTATTGGGAGCATCTGAAATAAAAAGGTAATTTTTGGTAGCATTTTTATTTTAATCATTCTCCCAAACCATAATTTCAATTTAGAATACTCTTGCAGTTTAACTTTAATATCACTTTTTAGTGTATTAAAATTTTTCTCCTTTAATTTTTGAGTCATTCTAACTATATTTATACCTAAATATTTAATATGATTACACATTTTAAAACTATTTTTATTTATAAACATTTCTTGTTCCTGTATATTATGATTAAACATCATTATTTCTTTTTTGCCAATTAATAATTAATCATGTTATTTCCCCAAATTTTTCTAAGTGCTTTTTAATATTGTCTATACCACTGGTTCTTAACCTTGGGTTACTCAGGAGTTTTGGACTGCAACTCCCAGAAGCCTTCACCATCAACTGTGCTGGCTGGGGTTTCTGGGAGTTGCAGTTCAAAAACATCCGAGTAACAAAGGTTAAGAACCACTGGTCTATACTCTCTAATGGGTTTTAATAGTCAATAATAAATCATCAACAAAT
Source organism: Pogona vitticeps (assembly GCF_051106095.1). NCBI lineage: Eukaryota > Metazoa > Chordata > Lepidosauria > Squamata > Agamidae > Pogona > Pogona vitticeps. The sequence goes on from NC_135786.1 coordinate 113,627,714, forward strand.
AAATTATTCTTAATTGTATCATTTTTTCCTAACCCTTTAATTAATTAATCATTTCTTATTGCATTAGCCAGCAATTCTATAACCATACAAAACAATATTGGTGAAAGTGGACAGCCTTGTCTCGTACCTCAGCCTAGAAAAAATCTGTTCTGTTAAACCATCATTAACTATTACTTCTGAAGTATTATCTGAATACAATTGATCTATAACCACTATAATTTTTTTGCCAAATCCCCAACCCCTTATAAGACATTTTAGTGTTGGCCAATGATAAAACAGTCCAATGATAAAACAGTTTTTATTTTTTCCTTTTCTATCTCATAATGTTCAAAACTCGTCTAGTTAAATTATCCATTTGTCTTCCCTTAATCTATTTGCTAATATAGCAGTAAAAATCTCAGCATCTTGTTTTATTAGAGATATGGGTCTATAAGATCCCGGATCTGTTTGATCCTTGTTCAGATTTGGAATAAGAATCGTTAATGAATGTTTCCAAGAAGCAGGCATTGTCTCTCCTTTCATTATTTTATTATAGAAAATTTTTAACTTGGGTATCAAAATGGAGCTGAAATGCTTATATTATTCTGGACCCATTCCATCAGGGCCTAGTGTTTAGCCATTTTTCAAGTTATTAATAACTTTGGCAATTTCTTGTTCTGTAATCTAATATTCTTTTATCATCTTCCAATAATTCAATTTTTAAATTCTCATTCATATAATTTTCTATATTCTCTTTCATTACATTATTTCCTTTATATGATTTCTGAAAAAAATTCATGAAAAAATCTTCAATTTATCTTTCATTATATTACAACTCTTACCTGTTCTATCTTTAATTATCCCTACTGAGTTTTTTACTCTTCTACTTTTACACATTCTAGCTAATAATTTTGAATTTTTATTATTAAATTTTTAAAAAATCTTTAAATACACCAAATCTCTCTGGACTTTCTCTATTTCTACCTAGTTCCTTTCTCTTAGCCTGAATTTCTAGCAAAATTCTTCTATCTCTTTCTTTAAAATAAAAATCTGTTTTCTAAATTTTTCAGATCTTCTTCCAATTTTTTCACATTTCTCTCCTTAATTTTTTTTACAGGATTCCCTTATTGTTATTCCTCTTCAAATTGTTTTCATTGTATCCCACAACAGACCTAATTTAGTACCTCCTGCTTCATTTATTGTCCATAATTTTAACCATTCCTTCTTTATCTTTTCTATTACCTCTGGGTACTGTAAATTATTATTATCCATTCTCCACTTTTTAAAGTCTTTATAATCTTTTTTATTTCAATTTCTATTGACATTAAAGCATGATCTATTATTTTAATGGAATTAATTTCAGTATTAACTATCTTAGAAATTAAGTCTTGAGATGTGAATATATACAGTGGTGCCGCGCTTAATGATTGCCTCATTTAGCAATGTTTTCGCTTAACAATGGGTTTTTTAAAAGAATTCTATGCATCATTTAACGATGTTTCCTATGGGCGATTTTCGCTTAGCGATTTCGGGACCATGCTTCACATAGCGAATGCATTTTTAGGTCCCCTGTTTTGCTTAACGATGTCCGTTTTTTCAATTTTAAAAGTGTCTTAAAATGTTCAAAATGTTTTAAATGCTTGGAATCATTAGTGCACCTTCTAAAACGTGTGCAAACTTAATTTGGCTTTGATCTGACTTTTTGTTAATTTTTGCTGAATTTTTTTCTCCCCATAGGAAAGCACTGAAATCAACTTTTGACAGCTGTCAAAAGTTGGGCTCCATTGTTTCCTATGGGGGAGAAAAAAATTCACAAACAATTAACGAAGACTCAGAACAAAGCCAAACTATGTTTGCACATGATTCAGAAGGTGCTCTAACGAACCCAAGCATTTAAAACAGTTGCTGACCTTTCGTTAATTTTGTGTGAATTTTTTTCCTCCCCCATAGGAAACAATGGAACCCAACTTTTGACAGCTCCATTGTTTCCTATGGGGGAGAAAAAAATTCACAATAAATTAACGAAGACTCAGAAACTGTTTTAAATGCTTGGATTCGTTAGAGTATTTGCAAAACCTGTGCAAACCTAGTTTGGCTTCATTCTGAGTCTTCGTTAATTTTCTGTGAATTATTTTCTCCCCCATAGGAAAGCATGGAGCTGTCATATTTTGACAGTTGTCAAAAGTTGGTGGGGGGGGGAATTCAGCAAAAATTAATGAAAAGTCAGATCAAAGCCAAATTAAGTTTGCACCCATTTTTGAACCTTTTAAGACACACTTAAATTTGCAAAAATAGACATTGCAAAACCATTGAAATGCACTGAATAGGCTTCAATGCATTCCAATGGAGGAAACATTGTATCGCTTAACGATGTCTCCTATGGGTTTTTTTGCTTAAGGATGGCAATCCGTGCCTATTGGAACAGATTAAACGGTTTTCAATGCATCTCTATGGGAAAACATGTTTCGCTTAATGATGTTTTCCCATAGCAATGGTTTTTTTGGAACCAATTAACATAGTTAAGCGAGGCACCACTGTACTGTATTTTTCGCTCCATAAGATGCACTCCCCCCCCAAACAGAAGGGGAGAAAGTATGTGCGTCTTATGGAGTAACTACAGTATAAAAAGAGGGTTCAGCCACCACCACCCAGAAGCCTCTCACTGCCATGCTGGGAGGCCTCTGAACTGGCACCAGAGACTGCTTGCTGTTTGGACCTCACCATTCTGCACTACTAGCTTTCCAGGATCTGCTTCCTGCAGCCCACCTGGAAAACCAGCAAGGCTAACAGGCCTATGGCAGCAAGCAGTGAAAACAGCCAAGGACCAAAGGGGAAAGGGTGATTCTAGAAAGACCAGGGGAAACCATAAAAACAGTCCCCCACTTAGGCAGTTGATTTTCCCACATTTGGGGAAATCACAGGGGTCAGCACATCCAAAGTGCAACAGATGAGCCTTACCCCAGGAAAACCACTTTTACAATAATGGTATCTCCCCTGCCAGGTATGAGTTAGAATGGCCCCTGAAAATTCTTCCCCTTTCTGTGCCCTATCCCCCAAAGGCATGGTGACTCCCCGGCTGCACCGGCTGATCAGAGCAGGGCTGCACAGCCCCAGTCCTGAAAGAGGCCAAGAGACCTACTCAGTGTTTTGGGGTGCCCCACAAGACCCCCATCAGGGGCTGGAATGTTCCTCCCACAATCCTCCAGTGCACAGATATTAGCATACTTAATATGCGGGGAAGGCAGGGAAAGCGGGGAAATTCAAACTCAGTTAGTGAAGAGGCTGCTTGTCTGCTTCCTTGCTAGTACAAGCAGTTAGAGAGCTGGGAGAGAGACCTGGGACTGCCTGCTATTGTCATTTTAAAATGTAAAATGTAGTTTAAAAGCTGCTTGTTTTGGGTTAAACTGTGCTTGGGTGAAAAGGTGCTCCGTCTGAGTTGAAACCTTGTGTAGAAACGTGCATGCTTTCCTTAAAAATCTGCTTGTTTTTCTTTAAAAGCTGCTTGTTTTGGGTTAAACCGTGCTTGGGTGAAAAGGTGCTCCATTTGAGTTTAAACCTGCTTGCCTGAGAAGCGTTTCAGACCAGCGCCGATCAGCTGTTAGGTGGGGAGAGGGGAGGAAGCAGGAGAGGAGAAGAGCACAAAATGGCTGCCGGCTGCCTTTTAGCTGTTTGGGGCTCTTTTTTGACTGTTCTGGGGTCTACCAAGGCACTGAGAAGAGCTGGGCTCAGTCTATAGTACCTGGTAAGTGACTTTTTTTTAAGTTCTTTAAAGTTTCTGACCTTTTTTCCCCCATAAGAATCCATTAATTAATTTTCAATGCATTCTTATGAGAAATTTGGATTCGACTTGCAAACTTTTCAACTAGTTCTGGGCATCTAATAGAGAATGTATTTCCAAAGAGTGTTGCAGCAAGGAAACTGTGCCTCGTGACTTCTAACTGGATTACAGTACCTGCTTCCTGATTTCAGCTACTATAGCTTGTATTCAGTTCTTTTGGCTCGTCAAGAACATTGTTCATGGCTGTTGTGCCTTGCATGCTATAAATATTCAATTATGTCAGAAACCCGAGATATGGTCTTATGCTGAGCATGTGCTACTGCTGGTGAGTGAGTTAAGCTTTGTGTTGCTGTTCTTTTGCATAACCTAAAGTAAATAAGGAAAACCAGCTGTTAAATAGTTTAATTCCACTATTTAACCTCCACACAACTAAAAGGGACCTCTCAATGCAGTGCCAAATCAGACAATCCATTTCTAACTTAATATAGGCTTGAGCTGTAGATGGGCAGAATTGCACAACAATCTCATCTGTCATTGAGACATTTCTATAAGAATGGGGAGGAGTTAGATGCAAGGAAATGTAAAATATAGATAGCGTGGTATAGGTCTTATCACTGGCTGATAATGTTCAATATGTACTTAAATTAAATTTATGGTACACAAATTTATGGTACATAAACTAGAATACACAAAGCAGCACGCTTTTTTAAGTCTCTCCATTTGTTAATTTATTTATTTTATTTATTTATTTATTGGACTTATATACCGCCCCATAGCGCTACAAGCACTCTCCGGGCGGTTTACAATTTTTAATTATACAGGCTACACATTGCCCCCCCAGCAAGCTGGGTACTCATTTTACCGACCTCGGAAGGATGGAAGGCTGAGTCAACCTTGAGCCGGCTACCTGGGATTTGAACCCCAGGTCGTGAGCACAGTTTTAGCTGCAGTACAGCGTTTTAACCACTGCGCCACGAGGCTCTTACTGACAGTGGTAATGGTTCTTAATGCCACTGTTGACTGCTGTTCACTTTACATAGTTCAAATGTTATTCTGTTATAGTTTATTAAATATTTTATTACACTATTTGGTTCAGAATATATTTTCCCTGTTTTCCTCCTCTAAAAATTGTGTGCGTCTTAAGGTCCGGTGCGTCTTATGGAGCAAAAATACAGTAATCTATTCTAGAGTAACTACTGTATTATGTATAGCTGAAAAATAAGTATATCTTCTTTCATCACCTTTCAATTCTCTCCTAATATCCTTCAATTGATTATTTCTTACCTTGTTGCTCAGTATTGTATTTCTTTGAGAAATATCATTCTGACCATAAAAACTTTTATCTTTTATTTTATTCATAACCATATTAAAATCTCCTCCGATAATAACATAATCTTTCTTTACCTTTTCCATTTCTTTAAAAACTGTATCATAAAATTCACCCTGTTTATTATTAGGTGTGTGAACATTAAGCAAAGTACATTCTTCCAACCCCATTTTACCTTGTATTATTATATATCTACCATTACAATCTTTTACCACCTTTTCCACTTTGAATTCACAGTTTTAAAAAATTATAATTGGTACACCTCTAGATTTAGAAGTTCCAAAAGATTTTTCATATATGTCTATATTGTTCATCTTTAATTCATTAACTCCATTTTCTGATTGATGTATCTCTTCCAGAAACACAATGTCCACCTTATTTTTCTTCAATAGTGCTTCTTGTTTCCACTGTTGATCCCAGGCCTTTCGCATTTAAAGTTGCAAGTCTTAATCTTTTACCCATGTAAACTCAAAATTTCTCCAATAGGTCCCGTGTGTAACCTCTCCCCCCACCAAACTAACAAAAATAAACTAAAACTTAAAATTAACAAAACACCCAATAGTTGACCACTGCCAATCTTGTGAACATATAATTTTTCACCCACTCCACCATAATCCCACGCCATAACCACTGGCGTGGGCAAAAGGGGGTGGGGAGAGACGCCACTGCCATCTGGCAGAACTACAACCAGAACCTCGCCTCTGATCTTTTTATCTGGCTTTTGCATTTCTACTTAATGTTTAATAAAATAAAAAACCCTTCTCCGTCCCTCTTTTCTTCTAACTATAAATTTTTTTGTTAAAAAAAGTAAGATTTAAGACTCAGTTTAATAATTTTGGTTTTGTTATTGCTTTTGCTATCTAAAATTAGTATATTTAATGTAATTATACCAGTAATATATAAAAACAGAGAAAAAGAAAAAAGAACAAAAGGAAAGAAGTAGTCAATATAGATGAATAAGGAAAAGAGTGAGGAAAATAACATTTTTTTAAAAAGGAAGAAATGTTCTTCTACACCAGCATCTGTTCCATAAAGAGAGCAGGGGAATGGTGGCCTGTCCCTTCTTTTGAACTTAGCTAGCTTAACATACAATATCCCTTGAAAGCCAGGTGTTCCACTGCACACTCTTATATGATTCCTACAGAAATTCAAGGAAAGTCTCTAGCACGATCATTTATATTGCCAATAAATAGCTTGGACATGCAACATTTCCTTTCCTTACTTTAATTAACGTGAACAACATGCCCAGAAAGAGGAACTAGGCAGATTACAAAAGGCACACATAGTAACAAGACTAACGTCTGATTTAATTACACCACAACTATCAAATTCCTTCCACTTCCTACTTCTCTTGACAAGAGGAAGCAAGCTGGATGCTACATTTTTCAATTAGTCCCCATAATTTTGGACTAAATGCACATGATTTGCTGATTGCTGTTTTATCCAAATTTATGAAAAGGAAAATATAAGGACACCATGTGTGAGTGTCTTTATTTTGAACTTAAGAGTTAAGTACAGGCAGTAAATACACATTAATTCAAGCCTACTGCAATCCAGAACCACATTTAGGAAGTGAGAGTCTAACTTGAAGTTTATTGCATCAGTTATTCAGGCTACACAAGCTGGGATATTAGGGAATTTGGATGGCAAAAATGCAGATGATTAACACTATTCAGAAGGATGGGGACTGAGTCAAATGGCAGAGGGAACACACAATATGAAATCAAATGTCTTGTGATACCTTATAGATTCACAAGCTTCATATGGCATAAGCTTTTATGAACTGCAGCCCACTTGGTTTTTTCTGCAACAGACTAACATGGTTCTCCACCAGAAATGCTGCATATGAATTTGATATAGACATTTCTCATTCTTTTCAGCTGTTCTATGTGATTACCATAATGGGAAGAGAAATTAGCAGAGAGACCCCAAAGAAAATCAACTAGACAGTGTTTCAGGTAGGCAGGCAAGCAGAAGGAATGCTGCTATTCAGAGCCAAATAAAGTGCAATTGCTGCCAGTATGAGGCACACTCCTATGGAGCTGGCAGTAATTATTGCCAGCCCCCATGACTGCAGGGGATGCAACACCTTGAAACAGGAAGCTTTTGTGACTCTTTTCTTGCACACTATCAGTTTCTTGTACTGACCATTTCTCTCTACATCTTATATACAATTATGAGAGCACTGAAAAAAGTTTCACTGCCCAGATTTACCCTGACATTCAGTTTACTTTGCATGCAGCAAAAAATACAGTGGTGCCTCGCATTGCAATATTAATTCGTTCCAGCGAAATCGCTGTTGAACGAAAACATCGCTATGTGATATTAAAAAGCCCATAGAAATGCATTAAAACCTGATTAATGCGTTCCTAGGGGCTTCAAACTCACCGTTCAGCGAAGATCCTCCATAGCGCGGCCATTTTCGCTGCCTGTTAAACGAAAGGCATCATGTGAATGGCACGCAAATCACACCTTGTTCTGCGTGATGCCATTGGCCTGGGCAGCCACATCAAACCTGAGTGGGATGTAGACACCTAGGTGATGTGGACACTCCTGAATCAATGCTGCCAACTGGTGGGTCATTTCTCATGGAGCCTGAATGCTGCTGGCTGCGTGAGAGGCAGGAGACGTTGGGTCAGGAGACACACATTCTCCTGCTGGACCTGCCAACCAGGTGGAACTCCAGCTACACATGGTGTCCTGCTTGGTGGCACAGAAGACCATTTTGGAGGACATCATGTCCTCCATGCCCATTCTGCCTACAGGTAGAAAGGTAGACATCAGTGCCACAGATTGGCTGGCCCTCTCCCAGATGGTGGAGGTGCTCAAGTTCTTCTAAGAGACCAAGGATGCCTTGTGCAGTCACATAGCCGGCCTGGGGCAGGTCACTGCCCTGATTCGTACCCTGGAGTCTATTCTAATGCAGGGATTCTCCTTCCTTCCACAGACCAGGACCTTGGTGAAGAGGTTGCAGGCAGGCATGAGGAAATGACTTCACCCTGTGTGCACGGACAGAATTTACCACGTGGCCTGCCTATGAAATCCTCACATCAAGTAACGGACAGAGGAATAGAGAACAGAGCTCTCTGGTGAGGTCCACAGGGTACTGGGAGCATGAGAAGGGCATGGGGAACCGGGGATGCCAGGGCATGAGTCAGAGCAGGGGGAGGGTGGTTCGCAAGAGCCACAGAGAGGCATGTTTGCTGATGAGGGCCCCAGCCCCCATTACTGGAGCTCTGTGATGAGCTGGGCAGTTGCCATGGAGGATAAACAGGCATCAGATGAGGACCTGGCAGAGTCCATGGTTAGAGAGTACCTGGCTGAGCCTCCCCTTGGTCCCCCCCCCAATCAGATCCCCTCCACGTCTGGGCCAGGAAAGTAGTCATATGGCCAGAGCCGTCCACTGTGGCCATAGACCTCCTTTACATTCCCCATGCCAACATCCACAGCAAGCCTGTGTTTTCCCATCTCAGAGACATTTTCTGATCCCATCACTCCTGACTGGATCCCATATGCATGGAGAGGCTGTCATTCATAAAGGTGAACCTTCCCTTGTTGGGCTTCCCTTCATTGAATCCAAAGACGTAGGGTTCCAAAGACAGTCTCTCTGCCACCACACCACCTGCCTGAGGCCCCCGGTGCACCATACTATCTGCCTGCCTGCCTAAGTCCACCAAAACCAGAACTAAATGCCTCTTTCAGGCCTTCTCAGGCCAAAACCTGAACTCAAAGGCCCTTTCAGGCCCTCCCTCCCTCTAACTGTCCCACCAAGTGCAGAAACTGAACTCTCTGCCAGTACCATGGTCCACTGAGGGTACATCTGAATCAGACCAGTACTCTGGGTGCCTGATTCCCACTCTCTCCACATCTTGGGAGATCTTGGCCACCAATCAGCCACTCAAACACCACCAAGGCCACATCTTTTCTGAATGTTCTCAGTATCCGGAGGCAAACCCTACCTCAGTGCCCAACAGCTCAGTGCCTAGAGGCAAACCAAACTACGGTGGTGCCTGGACTTACGAACTTAATCCATATTGGAGTGGTGTTCGTAAGTGGAAATGCTTGTAAGTTGAAGCAGCATTTAACCCCCCCCCCCCCAAAAAAAAACACTGCAAGCCCCATAGGAATGAGCTGGGGCTAAAACAAACAAACAAACAACCAAAACAACAACAGCAACAACAAAACACAGAAACATAACCCCACCAGCCCAAACCCACTGTGCAAAGCCCACCCAGAACAGTTTTTAAAAAGCAAAAAGCAGCACCTTACCTTAAAAAGCACCACGGAGCTCCTGCAGGTCTCTGGCACCCAGGGCTGTCCGTGTGCGGGGCAGAAACTGAAGAGGCACTGGCCAGAGAAGCCGGGAACCAGGTGGCAGGAGGGAAAGGGAGTCTCAGAGCCTGGCCAAAGTGAATGTGGCCAGAGACCTGGCCAGGGCGGATCCAGGCGGGCAGGTGCCTACTCCAGAGCTGCCCTCCCTTCAGGGTGGCAGACTCCCGGTTCCTGCTCAGCCCCTTCCAGGTGAGGGGTTCCCGGCCAAGGGCAATGGCCCAGGTGCCTCTTCCAGACAGGTTGCTGGGGCTCCGGAGGAGCAGGAGGTGGGAGGCAAGCGCTTCCTAGCTGGGTGAGCGCTGCTGCCCGAGGGAAGGCTGAGGCTCCAGAAGAGCAGGAGGCAGCAGGCGGGCAAAAGGTCCCGTTCACTTCGGCCAGCCTTTGAGGCTCCCTTTTTCTCATGCCGCCCAGTTCCCCACTTATCTGGCTGGAGGGAAGCCACAGCAGGAGGAGGTGGCGGGCGGGCGGGCGGGCGGAGTCCATCTGAAAGAGGCGCCTGGGCCGTTGCCCTTGGCTGGGAATCCCTCACCCGGAGGGGGCTGAGCGGGAACCGGAAGTCTGCCCCCCCCCAAATGGAAGGCAGCTCCGGAGTAGGCACCCAGCCGCCCGGATCTGCCCCAGCCAGGTCTCCAGTCCTGGCCCCGTTCACTTCGGCCAGGCTTTGAGGCTCCCTTTGTCTCCTGCCACCAGGTTCCCGGCTTCTTTGGCCGGTGCCTCTATGAATTTGAATTTCCCGCCTTTTTCCCTTGCCTTTTTTTGTGTTTGTAAGTGGAAGCTCCGCTTGCAACTTGAAGCAAAATTTTGTGAGCGAAGCTGTTCGTAAGTCAAAAAGTTCATAAGTAGGGACGTTCGTAAGTCGAGGCATCAATACCAAACGTTAAAGGTAAACCCTAACTCAATGCCAAATCCTTGAGCCCCTGAGGTTCACGGTACCACATGCCTGCTTTAACACCTCTTTCAGGCCTTCTCAGGCCAAAACCCTACTTCATTGCTAAACACCTCAGTGCCTGGAAGCAAACCCTGCTTCAGTGCCCAATGCCTCAGTGCCTGGGAACAAACCAAACTACCTGAATGCCAAAAGCCTCTGTGCTTCGTGGCAAACTAAAGTATGTCTCTTCTCTGCCTCTGTGCCTGGTGGTAAACTATGCCAGCTGCCTCTGACACTTTCCTGAGGGGACCCACTTTGTGGATGTATAATTCGGACATCAGAAACCCAAACTTCACCAAACATGCAGGACTTGTAGAGTGTCAGAGGAAGCTTCCCTGCAAATGTGGTGTCTCTAGGTGCCTGGGGGGCTGTTTTATAGCATTTTAAAGTAAAGATGAATTGACCATTTGATTCATCAGAAAAAAATAATAAATTCATGATTTGTCAACCTTTATGAATTACAAATTGTGATGAAGTGCCATTTTTTCAATTCGTGCCTATCTCTAATTATGGTCTATGGCCAATACCCTGTTTAATGCCAGGAGAATGAAATGCTGCTTCGGCATGCTTGCATGAGTTCCCACTGTGTGAGCAGAAAGTGCTAATTCAAGGAAATGACACTTCTGCTTGCCTAAGGAAGTATTAGACACCTGTTTACACAAGCTTCTTGAACACCGACTGGTCCACACAACAGATTATTTGTGGAAGTGAAATGACAGAAGTTTATTTATTTATTTAAAATATTTCTATGGTGCCTTTCTCCCCAAAAGGACCCTAAGCAGCTTAAATCACTAAAACAGTATTTAAAACAAAGTTGATCCTGTTCTAAAGTCCCTAATTATTGAGATTTGCTTTTTAGATAGCCAAAATTCTGCAAAATTCTGCAATATGATAGGTTGGATCTAAGAAGCAGATCCATTTAAAGGGGTGGAGGAACTTTAAGAAAACGAGTAGCAAAACTCAGTAGGTTGAAGCACCTGGTTGTGCAGTTAGAGGCCAGAAGTCTCCATAGTGGCTCATAGGAGAAGGGCCAGGTGAGATTGATTGGTCCATGTGGCTGAAGAGGTTACATGCCCATCTATCTATGCAGCCTTAGGCACAGCATCATCAGAAAGAAGGGCAAGTAAACCACTTCTGAGTACAGTGGTGCCTCGCTTAACGAGCGCACCGTTTAACGAAGAATCCGTATAGCGATCCCTTTTTGGGGATTGCTATACGGATCTGCCTCAATCGCCGCACTCGCTTTGCGACGATTGGGGCGTCCGGCGGCCATTTTGGAGCCGCCGATCAGCTGATCGGCGGCTCCAAAATGGCTGCCGGATGACCCGAAATGGCCCCTATCAGTGTTTCCGTGCCCTCCCCTTGCTTACGGAGGTCGCGAAAACGCTGCGGGGGGACATTTCGGGCCATCCGCGGCTCCAAAATGGCCGCCGGACGCGAAAACATCGCTGGAGGGGTAAGTTTGGACGCTTATTGGAACGCATTAAACTAAGTTTAATGCGTTCCAATAGGCTTTCCTTACCCGCACAGCAATGTTTTAGTATAGCGAAGGTTAATCCGGAACGGATTAACCTCGCTATACGGGGCACCACTGTACTTTATTTCTAGAAAGCCCTGGGAGGACTGTCATAACTTAGGATTAACTCAACAGTCCATAATAAATTAATCAATTAATTACTTTAGGTGACATTATAGATCCAGACAGGAGCAGTACAGCTTCCAGTAACATTCATGCAGCATGCCTAGGAACTTTACACTAGTACCAAAAATCTCAGTTCCCTTTTACCTTTTCTCCTCTTATACTTTTGTGTACTTTGCCTCATGTCAACAATGAGGAAGAACATTTTAAAAAAGCAGTTCTCTGATTCTGCTCAGGACAAGCTGCCGTTATCAATACAGCCACATATTAATTTGGAGCACATTATAATAGTCGCTGGTGTCTTATTTTAACTTCTAAGCATCCGTATTAACAATTACTACCAGAACTGAAGCAAACATAGAAAACTTAATTGCTATAATTGAGGAAGGCAGCTTATTAGAAAACACCCACAAAGTAAACAAAGCCCATAATTTGGAGGTGGTGGTTAATTACACGCAATGCACAGCATATCACAAGATGTCACCTAACCTAATACAGTGGTGCCTCGCTTAACGAGCACACCATTTAACGACGAATATGCATAGCGATGCGTTTTTTGCGATCACTAATGCGATCGCATTGCGACGTTCTCAATGGCTGAAAATCACATTGCGATGATCGGTAAGCGTTTTGCTTACTGATCTTCGCATTGCGATGTTTGCAGAACAGCTGATCGGCGGTTCCAAAATGGCTGCCGGCTCAGCAAAATGGCCACCCACAGCGTTTTCGCGCCCTGCCCTCGATTACCAGGCAGCGAAAATGGTGGCCGGATGGGGGAATCTTTGCTTATCGGTGAATTTTTCCCCCATAGGAACGCATTCAACGGAGTTGAATGCGTTCCTATGGGGTTCCCCCCCCCGCATAGCGACGAATCCGGATAGCGATGTTAATCCTGGAACGGATTAACATCGCTATGCGGGGCACCACTGTACATGATCTTTAAGTCAAGTTTCAGACTCACACAGTGAAATAAGTATGTTTAACTGAAATGCAATCATCTGGCTTTTAGAACACTGCTTTATTTCTCTTAATCTCCACATCTCTAAGTATATAGATTAGCAGATACAGCCAGTCAGAAGATCTTCAGAGAGATTTTGCTGATGGAAACAGCTTCTACATATTCAGCTGAGATACTACTACTGCAGCATATAAACCTGGTATAGATGAGCTTGTGGCTGCAGAGAGGCGAAATGCAGTGAAGGACAGTTCATAAACAATGTTGGTGATCTTCAGCTTTAATGCATGTAGCAATTGCATGGTCTGGGCCAGAGAATGCTGATGGGCATAAGCCCAATCCAAGTATAATATTCAATGTGTACTTGTTGAATAAAGACCGCTTAGTTCTGCTTCCCTATAATGCAAACAGCTTGAAGTTTGTGTGGCTGGAAACACATCTCATCCCACTATGTAAGCTGAAGGGATGTGATGCCCAGCCACGCTGAAGCTAAGCTCATCTGAAGCTGGTCAGTGCCTAGCTGGGCAACTCCTGAGGAAGCTATTCATGCCACCCTGAATTCCTTGGAAGAACAGCAGGGCACAACATAAATAAAACAGTTTCTGTACAGATGACAACCATCTACACATATGGAATATATCCCATTTTTGTTCAGGTAACTTGCTAAAGAAAAACATTTTGAAACTACAGTAATATGAAGCTACTGCTCTCCTGAACTAGACCAAAATCAGCTTCTCTTTAAGAGAAGCTAAACAATGTAATGACTTTAGGGGCTACCCAAGAAAAAAGATTAAATTTTAGGAAGCAATTTAGAGATGAAAAAAGGTTATTGCACTTGGGATACAAGAAGTAGAACATTCTTCATTTTTTGTATTAGCCGGGCCATTTAACCTGTTGAAAGAATCTGAAAGCGGATGCTGGGTCTAGAAAACATCATAGACAGCCATTAATGTGCTGTTAGAAGCAGAAATCTTGTATGAGCTCTGGTCTAAGCAGCTAAAGACAACTAAGGATGGAAATTTTGTATTTTTTTAAACTACAAAACCTAGATGACTGCTGGAACTGCCCCAGCTAGTATTCCTGGAGCTCCTCTCCCCACCCCAAACATCTTAGGTACTTGATATAACTAGAAACGATTCCTTAATTTTGGCATTCCAAGGCAAATTAATGGGCTCGACACTGCTAAGCTCTGTGGCCCTGCAGAGCATTAAGGGTGTTGCAGACTCCCTCCTCTTTACAGGCTGCTTCTCAGGGATGCTTTCCAGAACCACAGGGCTTAGCCCCATTCAGCCAGTTCCTTTGTCTTAGAACTCAGAAGTGGAGGAATCTTTTCTTACTTATGCATCTGCTGCAAGTTAAATCAAACATGTAAGTTGCCCCACAGACCTCTAACTAGGGCAATTCCAGCAGACTTCTGACTGCTGCTGTTTAAAAAATCCAAAAATCCCAACTTTAAAGAAATATTTAAACCACTAACATGTCTGCCGTGGGTGAAGGAGCAGGCAACATCATAGGCCCAGGGGTTAAAGGTTCCCACCAGAACTCACCAACAACTCCAGCTCCTCCCCCATAGAGGGAAAATTCTTTTTGGGATTAAATCAAGCAGAAAAAGGCTAATCTGTAAGCGGGTTTTTGTGGTTTGCTCCAGAATTACAGCAGCATTGCCATGTGATACCCATCCCTGATTTAGCAGAATACACAACTAAGCTTCAACCATGAATAATTACCATTTATCCAGCATTTTAAAGTGACAAAACAGCTTCATTGTGTCTAGTGATCATTACATCAAACTTACAGGGCAGGACAGTGTTGCAGATGTAAGGCTGCAGATAAGAGATGGTAGCATGTCTTAAAACTACCATGGGAAATCACAGCAGAGACAAATTCTGTACCAGGAACTGCCTAGTCAGCACTCTTTCAAACAACCAACATTTACCACAAATTCTTTATTAGTACCTTAACTTCAACCAAACAGCAGGAAAACAGATAAAAATTGCTGAAGACTCACTATTGTCTTTCATCTACCGCAGACTCCTGAAATACACTGGGTCTCAGTTTCAGCCAGTCCATTGAGACTTTAAGTGCAGGAAGGGGATAAGAGCCCCAAGACTCTTCCTGGAAATCATTCTGGAGTGGACACTTGCACAAGATTCCAAGAAAAGACACTAGGAAGAACAGAGATATTACATACTTTTAAGAGTCAACTAAAAACATGGTTGCATGTTCAGGCCTTCCCTCCTGTCAATATTTAATTCTTTCTTTATTTTTTCTTTCATTTATTATTTGTTTTATTATTGTATGTGTTATGGACTGTTTGTAAAATTCTTATGTTTTATCGTATACACCTTATTGGAAGCCGCCCAGAGCGGTCGACCAGACCAGATGGGCGGGATATAAATAAAATAAAATAAAATAAATAAATACTTCCACACTGAATGGCTATGATGGCATTTGGCTAGGAAGGTCTCTTGAGGGGCAAAGAAGTAAGTCTTGTTAGACCCCCTTAGTTTAACAAAATATAAAAAGCACTTGTAAAATAAAAATTAACCACTATGGAGAACACTAAAACAGATAAGAGACAGCACTTACACGGCCAAAGCTGGAGACACCGTGTCATTTTTGGTAGAAAACAAGATACTGATGTTATAGGAAGCAACTCACATGAGAGTCAGACTGCACCTGTGAACTTCACTCCTGTCTTTTTATACTGCTATGTGATGGAAGAGGAAGGTGCGAAGTATGCATGACAGAGAAGCCCCTAAATTCTGGAGTGTAAAATGCACAGGGAGCCTACATACCCACAGCAGGCATCCAGCTCCTTATGTTTCTTTCCCATTGTAGGAGGAGGAGATACAATGATGGTAGGATTCCAGTCCACCTCACATGATTCACACTGATTGTTGTATGTCCAGGCCTTCCCTCCTGTCAATATCTAATTTTCTTCTGTATTTATTCTTCCCTATATTCTTATATATGTCTGTCTATTTGTAATATTATTATTATTAATTGTATATGTTCCTTTTTATTGGAAGCCGCTCAGAGTGGTCTATTAGATCAGCTGGGCGGGGTACAAATCAAATCAAATCAAATCAATCAATAAATAAATGCAAACAGAACTGTGTCATGAAACAATTTCTATACCTGTGATACTCCAACTTTCCTCTCTTATATTGGTATTATTGCATTGCTGCCACTGAATGAGAGCCATGTAAGTCAGGTACACTGAAAGTGGCATTACTGTAAACTATCCTGCCATTAGATTCAGTGGGAGAATCACAATCATTTTATATTCAATGTGACTGAATAATGTTATTATAGATAGGAGGTACATGTCTCAGTTACTCAGTGAAGAAGATAATCTGCAAGGAAGCTTCTGATCTGTATGGGAACCACTCTTTCCTGAGCAAACATCTTCCCTTTGGAAGAATTTTTTCAAAATCATTTTACTCTGAGAGGTCTAAGGTGACCTGTGATTTGCCCTCATAATCATAATATTGGCTAAAATCCTGTTGCTTAGCATAGTAAGTCACAGATAGACTAAGTCCACTGAATCAGTGAGAATGGTGAGTCAACTCCTCCATAGGTAAAGGTAAAGGTTCCCCTTGACATTTTTACTCCAATCGTGTCCGACTCTAGGGGGCGGCGCTCATCCTGCTTTTCAAGCCATAGAGTCAGCGCCTGTCCGAAGACAATTTCCATTGTCACGTGGCCAGCGTGAATAGGGAATGCTGTTTTACCTTCCCGAGATGGTACCTATTTATCTACTCGCATTTACATGCTTTCAAACTGCTAGGTTGGCAAGGAGCTGGGACAAAGCGACGGGAGCTCACTCCGTTGCGTGGATTCAATCTTATGACTGCTGGTCTTCTGACCCTGCAGCACAGAGGCTTCTGCAGTTTAACCCACAGCGCCACCACAACTCCTCCATAATGTCCATTAATTCAATGGGCCTACTCTCGTAGTGACACACTATACTGAGTAACAGGATTTTAGTCACTGTCTTATAATTTCCAATGGTTCTAGTTTAGGCTGAAGGCTCTAAACAATTATGGACAAACCCTAAGATTCTCAAAGGGGGATTGTAGTCTAGTTTTTGAACTTTTTGCAATAAAACCTGGAAAACTCTCCAGCTCAAAACCCCTATAATCCTCCCAATTTTTCTGCAGGATACACCTGCCTCCATATACACATCCAGCTGCTGGAGAACAGATGATTGTCTGTACTGATGCTTCCAAAAGGGGTGGAAAGAGTGGGCTCTGTGTTCAAACCCTCCCTCCCAATATTAACAGAACCCCTCAGTCTTGTTACTGTAGGGGTTAGCAGAGGAGAGGAAAACTATCCTTGCCACCAGGGAAGAATTTCAGAAACATCAAATGAAAAATAGTCAGCATCATTAGTGAGGAAAAAGAAAATTCCTGCATGGTTGTTCACTGAAATAACTAGTACTTACTGAAGAGTGCCAGCAACTGTGTCCAGCAGAGCTGTTCATCCTGGCTGTAACTGTGCTGTTCAGTCTCATTGCTGAAGTCTCGCAAGTGATGCAATTGAAACAGGTTGATGACAGTAATATGGACTAGTTGCTGAGAATTAAAGTTTTTTTGGAACAACAGCCTCTGTAATGAAAAGGAAAAAAGATGCAATCTTCCAAAAATGCTCAGCTTTAAACAACATCTATTTATCAATTGCTATATAGCAGCACATACTGTACATATTCAAGCTAGAATCACACTCCAGCATGGCCAAAAAGTAGAAGTAAGGATAGGGCAATGCATATAGAAACAACAGGGTCGGTTCTGGGTAACTAAAGCAGCTCATAGTGCTATCCCAGTGATGTCCTTCAAAACATCTTTTCAGTTCCCTTCACAGACAACATGGTCAACTCACTTATATGTAAGACACTGCTGCACCTGTAGACCAAGTTAGGACAAGGGCAAAAGCTACCATCTACGCTTACCTCCAGATGGCACAGCCTTCACAGACTGAAAGTCACACAGGAGATGCAACACACATCTAAACAAGTATGTAAAAATTCACTGCATCTTCTCTCCTTAAAAGCCCCTATAATAATATTTAAAAAACCGCCTCCACATAAAACCTGCCATAACAAAAGGCACACTGCTTACTTCAAATGTTTTACTTTTACAAGAAAGGTGGCAACCCACTTTGTCTAGATGGATGCATATGGAACGTAACACCTGCCTAGTTTGTAGAGCAAGTCATTAATGAACCACATCCCGAAAGCAAAACTACGCATGTGTGTAAGCATGTGCATCCACTGGAGAGTAAGAAACAAAGCTTGCCACTACATTTTTCTGAGTCCAGGATGCCAAGTAAGACTTCCAGATGGAAGCATTAGTCCTGTGATGTTGAACTGTCATATACAGAAGACTACAGTATTGCAAGGAGATATGGTGTGCCCCAATTTTCTTCTATGCCCAAACTCTATGCTGATGCTTGCTTGCATTTTGACAAAGCCATATACAGTACTGTATCTCTATTTCTTTATGAGCCTTTCTTAGTTCAAGTAGAAGTTAGCTCTCAGTTTCACAATGCTATTTTGCAGGTTATTTCCGTTCACATGTCCTTTCATTGACCTGACAAAGAGCTCTCTGAAAAGAACATGTGTTTACCAACAAACTATCTGGGAAGACAGGTGCTTGTCATGAAAGTACATAGTTATCAGTTTAGAAGGATTTTTTTAATGGACACCAGTACTGGTCAGCCAATTAATTCCAGACACCTGTCCCTGGGATCTCAACATGTTACCAATTTGCTCATTATTAACCTAGTTCCTTGAGAACACAAATATTATCCATTTGCCAATCAGCAAAGAGTAAATCACAGTTATGGATTTACTCTTTAAACACTTTGCTAATTAAAAGAAGGAATATATTGTGATTATAATCAGAATACAGTCATTAGCTTCCTTACAAATAGAAAAGGGCCAGGATTTGGGGACACTACTGAGCTTCAGCATAGGCCAGTTCAGAAGGTGGCATTCAGTGCATGTGGCCATGGGATGAGGGGACTTAGAATGGAACCATCCCATCACTGTTTCCAGGGGCTCCTAGGGGCAGAAGAGGTTTTAGGTTGTACCTTTGCTTTCTTCTATCCTTTTGCATTAGAGTACTTAATTTACTGTGGCATCTCTCTTTACTGGATCTTTTAATAAAGTTTTCTAGCCATTTCTCTTCACTGGTGTGTCATAGCCTTGGGTCCAAAACAACCAGTGTTTGTGCCAAGACAGATGTCCTACACATGCAAAGTTCTCTTCTGTGTACTGGGGTACAGTAATATTGCAGTCTGTTGTCGCTGAGTCATCAAGTCAGAACTGACTTATAGCAAACTTAATATGGCTTTGAAAATAAGTGAGATATTTAAGGAATGATTTTAACAGTTTCACTCCTCTAGTAACTTTCCATGACTAAACAGGGATTTGAACCTTGGACTCCAGAGTTCTAGTCCATCACTCTATCCACCACACCACACTGGGTATTCAGTATTGTGAGATACTCTTCCTAAATCTCTAGTTCAGGTTGAACAGAACACTGCTACAATATTACAGCATTAAGATCAAGAATACAGTATAGGCCAATGTGATTTTATTTATCTAATTTATATCTCAATATTTCCTTCAGTAAGCTTAGGGCAACTTCATTAAAATCATCACAAAGCCTTAATATCAGTACAGTACTCATTCCCACATTTTATTTAAAACACACACACCTTCTACTTTGGCTTGTGTGCTTCATGTTTGCCTTGAATTTCTTAAAATGTACTATTTCTTATAGAAGACTGCTAATCAAGGTGGCAGCCGTCACTTCAGCAAAGTAAAACCTATGCATTCTAAAACAAATTTAAAAATAGTAACAAGGAATTCAGAGTGAACAACAGTGCAATTTCAGTTCTACCAATTATTTGGAAAGCTAGCAGGAAAAGATGGATCTTTATTAGATGAAGCAAATCAGAAATTTCTTTCACTGGATTTCCCTGTGTGGAGTATTTCACAAGACATGTGCTACTATGAAGAATACTATCCTCCATGTCCATTATCAACACCACTTCAGTAAAACAAGGAATATGGTGGTGGGGGGAGAGGGGGAGAGACACAGGTAGTCGAAAGGAGTCTATCCATTCTGACACAGATGTTCATTCAACAGGAAAAACAGGGAAACCAACCTTAAACTGCTCTTCTAATTTCTCACGAAGAGGATTCAGTTTCTCCAAGTTCTTACTAAGATACACATGGCCATGGAATTTTATAAAAGCCTTAATGAAATCAGACACCCCCCACTGAGTCTTCACCTCATCACGACTGAAATTAAGACAAAAAATTGTATTTCAATCTTTGTAAATACATATATGAGACAGGAAAATGTTCTTTTTTATTGCATGAAAATATACTGCTGGCAATATTAAAGAAAATTACAATTGCTGTGACTGACAGCTTTTCACAAATTTATTGCAATGAAATAATTTCAATATTCATATTTAGCATCCTGAAAATTAAAAAATAATCATTTCCATATATTAGTGTCAAACAATTAATTTAACCTCAGAGTATAATACGTATAGCCGCCCAGACTGGTATGAAACCGGCGGCGGGTGGGATCCAAGCCCGGGATGCCTGAAAGGCATTCCAATCCCACCACCCTCCCCCGCGCGGCTTGGATCCGAGCCGCGGCGGCTACCCCAGCCATGGCCGGACTCTAGGGAGTCCAGCCACGGCTGAGGTAGCCGCCGGGGGTCAGATCCAAGCCGCGCGGGGGGGGGGGGAGAAAACCAGATAATCCGTTCCTATTGGAACGGATTATCCGGTTTCCAATGCATTCCTATGGGAAATGGTGTTTCGCATAGCGATGGTTTCACATAGCGATGGTTTTTTTTGAACGAATTAACATCGCTATGCGAGGCACCACTGTAACTGGAGTGGAAGCCAATGTTCTCTTATCCTGACCCCATTTGTTTGCACACAATCATATGGTAAGTAATAGCAAAATATATGTATATCTACACATATCTGCCAAGTTCCCCATGAAATATACTGACTGATAAGTTAGTTAAATGAAAAACAATGACACTTCTCATGTAAATAGCTAATTTCCAATCACTTGGCAGAATAAAAATTAAGGTGCTTCATCTAAACCTTGGGTTCCTAGATGTTCTTGGATTACAAGAAACCCTGGCCAGCACAGCTAGCGTTGAAGGGTTCTGTGAGTTTTAGTCTAAGGACATCTGGGGTCACAAGGCTGAGAACCAATGGTATAGACCAGTGGTTCTCAACCTTTGTTACTCGGATGCTTTTGAACTGCAACTCCCAGAAACCCCAGTCAGCACAGCTGGTGGTGAAGGCTTCTGGGAGTTTGCAGTCCAAAACTGCTGAGTAACTCAAGGTTAAGAACCAGTGGTATAGACGATTAAAAAGACACAAGGGAAGCAAAACTATTTACCTGTAACCAATGAACCCTCTAATTTTCAGTCCCTCATGCATGCACACATGACTCCACCACCCTGCACAAAGGGTTCCGCTGCAACCAGAACCAAAGGGGTGTAACAAGATCACTGCGCAGAGGAGGAAGAGAGCTGTGCAGAGGGAGGGGGAGTCGCACATGCCTGCCTAGTTTAGAGGGAACCTTGCCTGTAATTCATGTATTTGAGAAGCACTAATGCAAAGAGGCCGCTATGTATGTCTTGTGGAAGAAACATCTATAATCTCACCCCAACTGCTACCCTAAATCTTATTAATATTCAGATAGTATTCATCTCACCTTTCCAGTGCTTTAGAAAGTGCTTTTTGTAGATTAGTAGAGGCTGCTGGGAAAGGGAACTTCACAGCAATGCTTCTGCAGTAGTAGAAAATTGTGGTCAGGTGGTCTCCTTTGGAGGATGCTAAAATAGCCAGCTGGTTGTAAGGCTGACCTAAAGTAAGAAAAAAAGAGAGAGAGAGCTAGAGACAGAATTTCTTATGAAGTTCAAGGGCTGGGAACCATGAGGCCTTGCAGATTTTGTTGGACAACATATCCCATCTATCTCAGTCAGTATAGCCAATATAGAGGGATGATGGGGGTTGTAACCCAGTTAACATCTGAAGGTTCACTTATGCCTCATCCCTGCTCTACAAGCACAATCCAGGTGCACTGCTATGTTCCAAGATATATCTACTTTTCTCTAAACAAAACCAAAACATATTACTTTGAACATGTATTTTTAAATTAAAATAACTTCCTCTTGTTCTTCTGCTCACAGTAGCTTCTTTTACTATTAGTTTCAATTTTATTTAAAAGAAAACCAGGGAACCATTTAAAACCTATTTTTATACAAAAAACACACACCAAAACCCATCACCCAATAGTACGAGTCGTACTACCGAATGCCCTCCAGGAGAGAAATGTTTTTTGCATACTCTCTGGAAAGAAAGAATAGGAGTTATTTCTGGACCTCACCAGTCGGAGTATTGTAGAGTCCCAGGGCACCAGCAATGATGGCCCTGTTTCTCACCACTGCTCTTCTTCCACAGATCATGAAGGCAACTTGGCGCAATCTCAAACATACTGACCATTATTACTATGGTTATACACAAATCCCAGGCTATAAAAGACTTGAAGATAAGCACAAGAACTTTGAATTTGCCTTTGAGAAAATTCCTTTGAAAAGTGCAATGAGTATTTGCTATCTTGCC
Source organism: Pogona vitticeps (assembly GCF_051106095.1). Lineage (NCBI taxonomy): Eukaryota > Metazoa > Chordata > Lepidosauria > Squamata > Agamidae > Pogona > Pogona vitticeps. Next base: position 113,650,331 of record NC_135786.1, read on the forward strand.
TAGCAACTCTCCCATATTCCAAGTAAATTTGTCTCTTAAATCCAAGTCCTTTAAACAAGGATTGCTTCTAACCAGCAAATACATACGAGAAAGGTAGAAAACAATGGCCAGAATCCTGTTCATTTATACAAGTGGGGAAGTGAGATGCATAAGTGTTTCCCTTCCTCTGACCAGCCTATGTGACTGGTTGCAAACTGGTTCTGGAACAGGGGAAATGACCAGTCGCACAACTGATTGTAAGAACAACCAAATGGAAGGGGGGCTGCTGCAAAACTGCCCTTGAAAATGCAGGCTTTGTTAAGAGAATTCTGGTCCATGCATGTACAGTATACTGTACAGAAGCAGGCTGAAATAGTGTGAGGTACAATATGTGATATATATGCTGGTAAAGCATTGACTGAAGCATTCATTAAATGATTGAAGCATTCATTAAATGTACATGTTTGATATATTCACAAATATAAACGGAGTGCAAACTAATGAAATTAACATTTAAATATATTTCATTAAATTATAACTTTTAACAAGGTTAGACAAAATTTGTATAGAACTGAACAATTCAATGAATGGCTTTCCTCCCAGAAAACAGCTACACTTTAAAAAACAAACTAAAATTAAACAAAATAACAACTACTAAACATACTGGATAAATTCTCCTGCAAAGGCTATGCAAATGGTAACATTTGGAGGTGAACTGCCCCAAGTTAACAACTCATCATAGACACAAAAGTCTGAAAACTACTATCCGCACACCAAGACTTACAACTTAATAATGTCTACAGTAATTAACAAGGCCTGCCAAGACTTTGGACTAACAATCAGCCTGAAGAAAACACAAGTCATGGGCCAGGGCGTGGACTCACCTCCCTCTACTACCATCTCCACACAAGAATTGGAGGTTGTTCATGATTTCGTGTAACTTGGCTCAACAATCTCTGACACGCTCTCTCTAGATGTTGAGCTGGATAAACGCATCAGGAAAGCAGCTACCATGTTCTCAAGACTCACAAAGAGAGTATGGCTCAATAAGAAGCTGACGACATATACCAAGATCCAGGTCTATAGAGCCTGTGTCCTGAGCACGCTCCTACACTGCAGTGAGTCCTGGACTCTTTGTGCACGGCAGGAGAGGAAGCTGAACACGTTCCATATGCGTTGCCTCCGATGCATTTTTGGTATCACTTGGCAGGACAAAGTTCCAAACAGAGTAGTCCTAGAACGAGCTGGAATTTTTAGCATATATACATTACTGAAACAGCGACATCTTCATTGGCTTGGGCATGTCGTGAGAATGGCTGATGGTCGTATTCCAAAGGATCTCCTGTATGGAGAATTAGTGCAGGGAAATCGCCCCAGAGGGAGACCACAGCTGCGATACAAGGACATCTGCAAGCGGGATCTGAAGGCCTTAGAAATGGATCTCAACAGATGGGAAACCCTGACATCTGAGTGTTCAGCCTGGAGGCAGGCGGTGCATCATGGCCTCTCCCAATTTGAAGAGACCCTTGTCCAGCAGGCCGAGGCAAAGAGGCAGTTACGAAAGCAGCAAAATCAGGGAGCTGGACAGGGGACAGATTGGATTTGTCTTGAGTGTGGAAGGGACTGTCACTCTCGAATTGGCCTTCTCAGCCACACTAGACGCTGTTCCAAGTCCTCCATACAGAGCATGTTACCATAGTCTTTCGAGACTGAAGGATGCCTAATGACAATGACAATTTCTTAACATGGGGCAATTCACCTCTAAAAGTTACATTGTTTGTATTACATCAGCAAAACTGGACAAGAGGGTTTTCGCCATTGCAAGATATGGAGGGATTCTCTCTAGCTGTTTAAGTAAGCAAAACAGAGTTGCTGGTGGCCCCAGATAGTGATCTTACATATGTCATTTGTATCCCTTTTCCTAGATCACTGCAGGTGGCCAACAGTTGCACTGTTAGGTTTGCCTCTGCTGCAGGTGAGGGGCCAGGAAGCCTCGCTGCTATTGCTAACAAAATACATCATAATAAAATTTTAAAAGGTAGGCTGCCAGCTGGTTAGGCAATTACAGTGGTGCCTCGCATAGCGAGGTTAATCCGTTCCGGATTAACCTTCGCTATGCTGAAGCATCGTTGAACGGGGCAGGGAATTCCACTGGAACGCATTAAACATGGTTTAATGCATTCCAAATGGGCCGAATACTCACCGTTCAGCGATGCTTCTTAATGGCCAGCAGCCATTTTCGCGCCCTCCTCTCGCTTAACGAGGGCGTGAAAACGCTGCGTGCGGCCATTTTGGGCCATTTCCGGGCTTCCGGCGGCCATTTTGGCCGCGGAACAGCTGATCGTTGGGCTTCGTTTTGCGAAGATCGGTAAGCGAAACGCTTACCGGTCTTTGCAAAGCGAATTTTGCCCTATTAAAAAAACGTTGAGCGATCGCATTAGCGATCCGAAAAAACAGATCGCTATGCGATTTCGTCGTTATACGGTGCGCTCGTTAAGCGAGGCACCACTGTATCTTGGCTTCATGGCATAACAGTATTTGAAAAGCTGCCCCGAGTAGACATGGTCTAGAGGGGCAGGGTAAAAATCAAATAAATAAATAAATAAATAAATAAATAAATAAATAAATAAATAAATAAATAAATAAATAAATAACCAAGAATAATCAGACATCTAAGCAAAGTTTTTTGCACCAAAATTTAGTTCATTGCAACTAATTCCGCTGCCTTCTGCAGCAAACAGAGGATGTTGAACTCTTATGCTTGAAGTAGGAAAAGCAGGGGGTTCTCTGTGTGTATATTTTAAGATGAGGCAAGGAAAACTACAAGAAGTCTAAAAAGGTCAATGGGAGATGGAGAATTCTGAAGGCAACATAAGGGGAAGACCTTCTAAATGAAAGAGGAAATACGTACATAGATTAATGTAATGAGCAGTTTAATTGTATTTTATTATTCTGTGTAATCAACATGGAGAGAGGACTTAAGATCAAACGCAGATAGAAATTATATTAAAAATACATGTCCAGCTTATATAAAGCATGAAGTCCTATGTCTTCTTATTGCTAATACAGACCAATCAATGCAATAATCTCCTTCTTTCAAAGCAGATATGTTGACCAGCTTCCTTTAAAAAAAATTATGGTCCATAATTATTTTCAAGAAATGGAGATGAGTAGCAGAAGCAAAACTGGCATTCTGTAGAACACAGTTAAATTAGCATGCAAATCTCCAGGAGCTACTTCATTTAGAATATCACAATTCTAAATAAGTTAAATGAACTGAACCAAGCTTCCACAAACACAATGGAATTTGCTTCCACATAAATATGTAAAAGAATTATCAGGAATTGACAAACTCAGTCACATAACTCACCATTGGAGGGGACAAGTTGAGCTGCATGCCTATAGTAGGACTCAGCCTGGCTGGTCTGATTTCTGTAGCGAGCTGAAAAACAAAACAGAAGTTTAAAAGACTAACAGAACATTGTCATACAAAAAAGTCTGCTATATTTGTTTCTAAAACACTGATGTTGTGCAAATTAGAAATGTTTATAGAATAGCATCTTCATATTACAAATCTAAACAGCTTGAACATTAGAAATTAAAGATATAAGCCGCAAAAGACTCTTATTAGGAGGGTCAAAGAGATGGGCCATTACCATCTTGCTCTGCCTGAGTACATCAAAAGACCTCTAGTTAGCTGCCTCTAGGAAATGCTGGATTAATGGATCTCACTTAGCTCCAGTCTTGCTTCTAGTGTACCTACCCTCTCATATTACACTCGCACATTGCTATTGTCATTCAATATAAATAGTACTACTTACAGTGGTAACTCGACTTACAAACTTAATCCGTTTTGGGAAGACGTTCGTACATCGAAAAGTTTGTAACTCAAAGTACCATTTCCCATTGAAATGCATGGGAACGGAATTAATCCATTCCAGCATTTCAAAAGGCAAAAAGACAGGGGGAAAGGGCTGGAAATTCCAATTTCCCACCCTTTCTCCCTGCCTTTTTTGCTTCGGAGCTCTCAAAGGGCTTTCCGCCCGACATCGGAGGAAGCCCTTTAAGAGCTCCAAAGGTGCCGATCGTGGCGGTGGAGACCGCCAGGGAGGTCTCCCAGGGCTTGCCCGTCACCATGGGAGATCTCCTTGGGGGTCCCCACTGCAGTGATCGGCAACTTCAGAGATCTCAAAGGGCTTCCTCTGATGTCAGGCGGAAAGCCCTTTGAGAGCTCTGAAGGCAAAAAGGCAGGGAGAAAGGATGAGAAATTTGAATTTCCAGCCCTTTCTCCCTGCCTTTTTGCAGGAAGCCATTTACGAATGGCTCCGTTGGCCAAAAAAATGGCATTGACGTGCGAACGGAACCTCGACCTCATTCATAGGTCGAGGCTCCATTCGCAAGTCGATGCCAATTTTTGCCAACGTAGCCGTTTGTGAATCGAAAAGTTCATATGTAGGGACGTTTGTAAGTCGTACTTACATCTTTAAAAAAATACATCTCCTTTCTCCTTCACAATTACCTTTCTAGAAATCTCCCTCAACGGATCTCACTACTCAAATGTTCAGTGAGAGCACCCCCATTGAAAAGACTGCTTGCAATTTTTCATTCAATGGAAAGACTTATTAACTTATCTAAAGCAGTAATTAAAACAATTCCAAATTCCAAAAACTATGAATAAACTACTATGCTTTTAATGGCATTGCAGCACATGCCATGTGAAGCAAGCTGCTCATGCTGCCTATTGATATGGGAGTCCTAACTCAATGGTCGAGAACTCCTACAGTGGGGTCTTAACTTGAGAACTTAATCCGTATTGGAAGGCGGTTCTCAAGTCAAAAAGTCTGTAAGTCAAGTCTCCATTGACCTACAATGCATTGAAAACCGATTAATCCCGTAACAGGCCGTTTTTGTTCCTTTTTTTTCCTGGTCTGTAAGTCAAACCTCAGTCTGCAAGTCAAACCTAAATTTTGCGGCCAGAGAAGTCTGTAACTCAAAACGTTTGTAAGTCAAGCCGTCTGTAAGTCAAGGGTCCACTGTATTACCCTTTCTCATGACACCATAAATTACTGCCTATCTCTGATCTACTATGTTCACATTTTCTGGTATACATTCACACACCTGCTATTCTTAAAGATGCACAGCTTATACACAACTTAGTCTTGAAGATAAGATTGTATAGAGTTTTTTTTCTATTTCTACTACTCACCAATGTCTCCAAGGTGGACAAGGCAGTGCTGGCATATATATGAGCAGGAACTAGATTGTGGCTTCACAATGGCGCTGGTGTGCGTCTGTTTATTGCTGATAATTCCCAGTTGGGAGGACTTCACACGACAGGGCAAATCTACATTAAATACTGTACACAGCTCCTGCAGCAGCTATAATTAGATGAGATCAAATGTAACAGTTCTTTCAGATATAGCAGCCAGATTTTCAATGAAAGCCTGAAAACCAAAGTCTGCATTTAGAACTGAGTAACAGAACAGAATAATGGAGTTGGAAGGGTTCTAATAAAGTCAATCCCGTACTCAAAGCAGGAATCCAAGTTAAAGTATATCTGACAGATGGCTGACTAACTTTCTCATGAATGCCTCCAGTGCTGGAGCATTCAACACCTTCAAAGTTGTACTGCTTCCACTGTTGTACTGCTCTAACAGAAATTCTTCCTACTATTCAGTTGAAATTTGGTTTTCAGTAACTTGAGTCAATTAGTACATGTCCTGCACTCTAGAAGGACTAACAACAGATCTTGCCCTTTCTCTGCATGACTTTAAGCACTTGGCTGCTTCGCTTAGACATCCATCACCATCATCCATCAAACAAAAAGAAAACGCCTATGTAAGATTACATGAAAATGTAGATTTTAATATCTCCTGAAAAAACATTTAACAGACAAAGGAAATCATATCTGATCATTCTATAGTTATTTTCTTTCATCAAAAAGCATTAACTCAGTGGTAAGACATGCTTTTGTATTCAAAAGGGTTCGAGGTTCAATTCATAAGATTTCTGGTTAAAAGAATTTCATACTGCATAGCTGATAAAGATTTCTGATGATGCACTGAAGAGTTTCTGACACTCAAGACTAAACTGTACTACACAAGGTAGAACAATGATTCTTAACCTTTTCTTTACCATGGACACCCTTTAAGTATATTTTGTTGACATGGATCACCAAAGAACCAAAGTGCGTCAAATATTTATTTAACATTTCTCATGGTGTGTGTGTGTGTCTTCAAATTTAGATAGAAGGGAGAAATAAATTAATCTGTTAATGCACACATTCCTATTATAATATTTTTACTGGAATTATCCCATACACCACCAGCACAAAACTTTAATTCTTGCTGGAGAAACTGAAATTGCAAACACATAAAATCATTTATATGACATACACATACAAAATGTCACATGAAAATGAAAGCTAGAAAATGACATGAATGTTGTACAAAATTGTACCTCATTAAATACAAGTTGGGTGGAAAAAGGGGAACATATTATATTAATATAATTATAATTAATAATAAGGCTGGTGCTGCAGTTCGGTTAAAAACCTTGTTATATTGGGCTTATTAGCTGAAACTTGCATTCTGAATTAGGATTCTACATTTTTCACATGGTTTCTGTACTTAATTTTAAGATAAGAGCAGATAATGATTTTTCACACAAGTACATTATTACGAAAAGCATCAATACTTTCATAGCTCACTTTGATAGTTCTACAAAATTTGGTTGTAGGTGAGCTCAGACTTTTGGAAGGGACTGTTCCTTGAACTGCAATTTCAAACCACCATCCATGGATATTTCTATACATTTGTCTTTCTCTGCTGCTGTGAGCCCTTCTAGTTCACACACATTAAGTGAAAATGGATCTCTAACCTGGTTTTTGATCACATCAGGAACAGGAAAATATTCACGGAAACTATGATACAGATCTTCCAGATGTTGTGTGATAAGTGATGTGTCTTCCACAGACAATTCTTTGTTTTTAATGAAGGCAGTAGATGAGTAAAGCCAAATTTTACACAACTAAGCCAGGGGATTTTGTTCTCTGTTTCTCTTTCTTTCTCTCTCTCTTTCTATTTCAACTACAAAATATCACATTTCTTCAAGCCTTTGCAGACCCCCTGTGAGAACACTGCGGCACTCCAGGGGTCCACAGACCACAGGTTAAGAACCTATGAGATAGACCAATGGTTTACAACCAATTTAAGTTATGTCCCCATGGTATTCTGTATCCAGAGAATTACTTCAAAAGAACACTTGCAAAGGTAAGGTGGAAAACTCACACACTCACAGGAATACAAAAATCCTTCTGGACTTGAACAAAGGCCTACTCAATATGGCATCCTGCTCCTCACAATGGCCAACCAGTTGCCCGTGGGAATCTCACAAACTGGACAGCATTCTCCCATCTTACTGTACAGCAACTGGCATTCAGAGACATGGCATCATTCTGGAGGTAGCATATAGTCATTATGGCTAGTAACAAGCCCCTCCTAAAGCCATATATGTTGGTAGCCATTATCATAATTTATTCTAGCATGTTCCATAGGTTAAATATGTGTTTTGAACTATTTTGTAGTTCATGCATTTAAACGATTTATTATCCTGAATCTACCACAATTCCTCTTCCTTAGATAGCTCTATTTCTTAGAAACTTCAGTGGGGCTGTGTTTTTTTAAACACATAAACGTTGTATAAGGCCAATATTAAAAAGCCAACCTCCCCAAAAATTCTCAATCAGAAGAATTCATCTCTTGTCCATACAAAACAGAACTGTAGCTCACCACCTCATGCTCATCAACTATTAAGTGCAAAAGAAAAGGTCAGTGAAACAGTTGATACAAATGCATTAGTTGCAAGTTCATGAAGGATGTCTTGCATTAGTTTCATTTTACAGTGCATTCAATTCTTTAAAAGCCATATAAAGTAACTTGAACACATTCAATACCAAGAAAAAAATGTAGCCTGCAGAAATATTCTAACCTGAATTGTTGCGTGTATTACATATAGGCTTGGAATTTGGTATTAAACTGTATGTTTTAAACCATGTTATAGAGATGTTAATCATTTAACATACACACCATTGCAATTTCTGGGTGCGCTTTTCTTTGCAGATTTTTTTCAAAATAATCGTGTTGTAGAAAACTTATGAGAACAGCTGGATTAGAGGTACTATGCTGCGCGAGAATCCTTCTCTATATCCTAGAAGCTGTCCCTGAAGCCTCCCTAATTGAACAATTCTTTTTAAAATCCTGTTTATTAGTCAGGACTATTCAATGTCACAAGAAACAGTTTACCCATTTATTGATGAATAACAAAACAAAAACAAAACAAAAAAACAACAATCGAGGCACTTTCTCACACTAACAGATTCATTTCAGTATGAAATTTCATGGATCACAATCCATTTCACTGCATCAGTGACAACATTGTTCCTTCACTCACCTGTGTGTAGAAGCCACTAGCTGCCTCTAGGAACAGAGAAAGGTTTGCCTGAACCTCACTCCGATTTGGATTTGATCGGTTTTTTGCCTGACCCTGTAGAGTAGTAATCTGATTCTTAAAGGCATGATTCCATCTAGAAAAAGAAATATGACTCAAAATCTACTAAATGGCACTGGTCTTTTATAAGCACTGGAGCTTTCAATAACATTTCTAAAATACCAAGTGTTATACATGATCATAGTTTACTACCGTACTTTATCCAAAACCTTAGAATAGTCATAAAGAGAAGTTGGGGAATAGGATTAGAGAGGTTACTTACCTGTAACCATGGTTCTTCAAGTGGTCATTCTGTGAATTCACACAAAAGGGTTAAGTCAGCGCCAGCGTCGGTCCTTTCGGAATGTTCTCGAGCTCTGAAGAAAAAGAAATATAGTTTAAGACTGCCTATACTGCGCATGCTCCGCCCGCCCAAGCCTCAGTTCCATTTATCTGCCACAGATAAATAAGCATGAGCTACATATAATCAGTGACAGAAAGTGGGGAGGCCGGGCGGGATTGTGTGAATTCACAGAATGACCACTTAAAGAATCATGGTTACAGGTAAGTAACCTCTCTTTCTTCATCGTGGTCTTCTGTGAATGCACACAAAAGGGTGACTAGCAAGCTAACTCACCGGAAGGCGGGCCGTCAATGAGGGGCGGATGCCAACACAGCTCTTCCGAACCTTGTCTCTCTCTTAGCCCTCAGGTCCAATCTGTAGTGAGTGATAAAGGTGGATGCTTGAGACCAAGTGGCAGTCCGGCAGATGTCAGGCAAATCGACGCAACATAAGAGGGCTGTAAAAGAGGCAACTGCTCTGGTGGAGTGAGCACATAAATCTTCAGGTGGTTCCTTCTGTTGGAGTTCGTAAGCCAAAGATATTGTACAAACAAGCCATCTCGAAAGTGATGAAGGCGAGGCAGGGAGGCCTTTCTTTTGTCCAAAATAACACAAAAAAGTTTAGGAGATAACCTGAATTCCTTAGTCCGTGAAACATAAAAGGCAAGCGCTCTTCTGACATCCAAGGTGTGGAGCATGCGCTCTGTGTCACTGGCAGGTTCAGAAAACAAAGTAGGCAGTGTAAGAGGTTGATTCAAACGAAACTCAGAGGCCACTTTGGGAAGAAATGAGGTATCAGTGTGCCACACCACCTTGTCCCGAAAAAACTGTAAGAAGGGTTGATCAGCTTAAAGGGCGGCCAGCTCGCTAGCCCTGCAGGCTGAAGTTATAGCCATCAAAAATAAAGCTTTGATTGATAACATTTTGAGATCACATGTGGCCATCGGTTCAAAGGGTGGACGCATCAAGGAGTGCAACACTAGATGAAGCGACCATTGCGGCACTGGCCGTCTAACAGAGGGTCGCAAATGTGTAAGTCCCTTGAGAAAGGCTTTAACCATAGGATGAGAAAACAAGCGAGATGCAGGTGATCCTGGTTGGAAGGAAACGATAGCTGCAATATAAACTTTCAAAGTTGAAATTGATAAGTTGAAATCAAACAGGTAACGCAGAAACTGCAACAAAGTAGAAAGGGTGACTGGACGTGAAGCGAGACCTTTAGATTCGATAAACTTGAGAAAACTTCTCCATTTATACCCATATAGCCGAGAAGTTAACGCCCTTTTAGACTTATCTAAAACTTCCTTAATCTCGGGGATATCCTCCATGCAGTGAGATGTATCATCTTGAGGTCCGGGTGGAACACCTTGCCCGCATCCTGAGTGAGCAGAGCGAGAAAAAGTGGAAGTGTCATAGAGTCTATTGCCATTGATGCTAAGGTCGGAAACCACGACTGACGCTGCCAGAAAGGTGCCGCCAGAATTGCCTCTGTAGACTCTTGCCGAAATTTGACCAATGTCCTCTACACTAAGGGAAACAGTGGGAACAGGTAGAGAAGACCCATAGTCCATGGTATCATGAAGGCATCCCCCATAGAACCTTGTCCCCAACCTGCCCTGGAGGCGTAAAGTGGGCATTTCCTGTTGGTTCGAGTGGCAAAAATGTCCATGGCAGGAGTGCCCCAATGACGGCACAAATCGTCGAACACCTTGGCATTCAGTTCCCACTCATGCATCTGACTCATGCGTCGACTCAGTTCATCGGCTAGCACATTGTCTTCTGTCGACACATGAACTGCAACCGGAAAAATGTGATGGTGGTAACACCATTCCCAAAGTGTTACCGTTAGAAACAGCAGGGAGTGAGAGTGTGTGCCCCCTTGTTTGTTTATATAATACATGGTCATGGTATTGTCCGCGACTATTTGTACCCCATGACCATGTACTAGGGGGGAAAAAGCTTTGAGTGCTTTGATGACAGCCAGAATCTCCAGGTGGTTGATGTGGAGAATCTGTTCCTGAGCTGACCACTGGGCATGTATGCAATGTTGGCTGTAATCCGCCCCCCAACCTGTGGGACTCGCGTCCGTGGTGACTTGGACAGTCAAGCGAAGAGGTTGAAATGGATGTCCTACTTGTAGGTGCTGTACAAAACTCCACCATTGTAGCTGCCGCGCCAACTCCGATGTGACTTGAAGACGCTTCCCCTGATGATGTCGAAGAGGGTCAAAGAGGGAAAGAAGCCACACCTGTAGAGACCTGAGTTTGAGTCGAGCATGAGCCAAGCCTGGAGTTGTCGACGCCATAAGACCCAGGAGATGCTGAGCATGAAGCGCAGACACTGTAGCTCCTGCCCTGAACTTCTTTACAGCTTTCAGAATCTTTTGGATCCGTTCTTGTGGAAGGAAGATGCGGCCTTTGATAGCATCTATCGTGGCCCCAATGTACTCTACGATTCTTGAGATAATCAAATGAGATTTTTTGTAATTTATCTTGAGACCTAGATTCCGAAGCACATGTAGTATAAACTTTGTGTCTTTAGGGCCCTGCGTCTGGATGGGGAGACCACCAACCAGTCGTCGATGTATGGAAAAACATGGACACCGTTTAACCTCAGGTATGCAGCAACAGGTGCCATGCACTTTGTGAACATCCAGGGGGGCATTGCAAGGCCAAACGGAAGCGCCAGGAACTGGTAGATGACGTCCTGAAAGACAAACCTGAGGAATTTATGATGTGAGGGATGAATCGTTATGTGAAAGTACACGTCTTTCAGATCTATACCCACGAACCAATCTTTTCTTTTCAGCAGATGAATGATAGACTCCAGCATGACCATTCGGAACCGGCGTGGTCGAAGGTAAGTATTTAGGGTTCTTAGAACCATGATAGGTCTTCTTCCTCCATCTTTTTTGGGAACGGCGAAATACCTTGAGTAGAAACCATTTGAAATGTCTCTTTTTGGCACTCTCTGAATAGCACATTTTTTCAACAAAGAGCCAACCTCCTCCTCTAAGGCAGGGTCGAATGATGTGTGTTCTACCTGACCTAGAGGAGGATATTCTATAAATTCTAGCCGGTAGCCGGAGTGGATGATGTCTAGAACCCACGAGTCTCTTGTGATGGTGGACCAATTTTGAATAAATGGTTGTAGTCTTGTCATGGGAATGGGGAGTGGCAGTATTGCTGTGGAGTCAAAGATATTGCTTGTGTTTCTTGGCAGGAGGCTTGTATGACTGATGTTGCTGGGAAGGCTGAGCACGGTAAGTAGAGGTTGAAGAAGTACCTCGTGAAGACCTGGGCTGAAATTGCCCTTTGAATTGCTTGTATTGCTGAGAAGGTTGATTATATTGGCCGGAGGGCTTCTTCCACTGATATCGATTGAATCTGGGCTGAGGCTGAATGTAATAGGATTTAGCCGTCTTTTTGGCCTTGTGCAGCTCTTCAAGATGGCCATCGGTTTTCTCATTAAAAAGACCCAAGGCATCGAAAGGTAAATCCTCCACCTTGGTCTTCATGTCATCAAGAATATTTGCAGACTGAAGCCATGCATGTCTGCGAAGAGTAACAGCAGATACAAGAATCCTAGCAGCCGCCTCCACCGAATGTCTGGCGGCGATTCTCTGATGCTTGGAAATGGTTTGCGCCTCCTCATAGGTGGTGAGGTACCCTTGCCTCACATCTTCAGGCAACAATTTTAAACCTGGGAGAATCTTGAGCCATAACTGTTTCTGGTAAGCACCTAAGGAAGTCTGGCAATTAGCTACTCACAGCATGAAGGAAATAAGGGAGTAGAGCCATCTGCCTATCATTTCTAGCTTCTTCCCCTCCTTATTCATTGGAATAACATAAGCTCTCCCAGTCGGTTTGGTACAGCTAGTCTCAACTATCAGGGAGTCAGGAATTGGATGCTTCAGAAGGAACTTAGCATAATCACCATTGATCTTGTACATATTCTCGGTGCGTCTAGGTAACGGGACTGCGACCGAAGGATGGTCCCAGAGTTCCTTAATAATTCCCAACAAAGCCGGTAAATAAGATATGCTAGGAGGTGGGGAGCGTTCCTTATTAATGTCCCCAAATATAATATCCTCCTCTGGAGGTGGAGGCTCATCCCCATGCAACTTAAGTGTCTTCGCTAATCTCGATAACATCTGGGAGTAGGAAGAAAAATCCTCGGATGGCGAGGAGTCATGTGGATCACCAGTGTCCAATTCAACCGTCTCTCCTACCGGCAACTCATCAGTCTTTGGTTGCTGAGGCAAGTCACCATCAGAATCAGAAGCTTGAGAAGAGAATGGTACATCATCTTCAGAGAACATCTCATGGCTCCTGTTCTGATGTCGAGGCTCGACATCGAGGGCAGCAGTAGTAGCATGATGTGGAGGTGGCAGTGCTGTCAACATCGAAGCAGAAATAATAGAAGGATCCGCTGGTTTAGCCCCAAGCGGGGCTGTCTGAGGGAATTTCTCAGCCTCCTCTCGGCGTTGACGGCGATGTTTCCGCGGGGGGGGGGTGTCGATGCAGACGAAGATGACACATATATACTTGACATGCCGACGATGTCGACGATGGTCTGGCGATGTTGAAGAGGAGGAAGTAGAAGAATTCCTTCTATGGCGCCGTCTGTGCCTCCTGCGCCTCAACCCCGAGGTGGATGAATCATCCGAAGACGATCTATGTCGACGTCGAGAACGACGATGTTTCCCTTTGCTGTCCCTGTGAGGTGATTGATGTCGATCATCAGATATATGCTTCCTTTTTTCCGCTTTCTTTCGTGGAGGCGAGGTTTGACGGGAGGGAGTTAGAGACACGGAATGAGCCAAAGATGCCCGCCCGGTGGAAATAGGGCTCAAAGGGGCTGAACCCAAGCTTGCAGTAACCTGGACAAGCTGGCTTGGCTTCGGGGAGGGAACACCAAGGGGTAAAAACTGGCTCTGCTTGCCTGGGAGGGAGCGAGGGGGCTGCCTCCGACAAGGAATCCTTGTCCCTAGACGAGTCCTCCAAAATCGGCGATGGAAGAGATGAGGAGATGGGAGCAAGCTGCTGTGTAGAATCTTTACTTTTGACTGGCTGCTTGGATTTTGTCTGTTTTGCAGATTTTGGAGCTGAAGCAGCCTTAGAAGAAGATGTCTTCTTAGTTGCAGATTTCTTAGATGGTTTGGCAGCAACTGCCCCAGAAGGATCAACTGTAGGTAACTGGTGAGGACTCCCTTCAGCATGGGGGGCAGGCGCGGGAGACGGGAGCTCCATAACGGACGGTTTAGAAGCTGAGAGAGCAGAACCCCACAAATGCAACTTCAGCCTCTGCTGTCATGCCTTTAAAGCAGCTTTAGTAAAAGCCTTGCAATGTTCACAATTTTGAGATGAATGTGATTCCCCCAGGCAAAAAAGACAGGTGTCGTGTCCGTCGTGATAGGGGATTTTTCCAGAGCAAACCACGCATCAGCTAAAGGGGCCAGAGCATGGCGGGGGCATAGGCAAAGACTGACAGAACCAAGACTCAGCCAGCAAAAATGGCGGGAAAAGGGTAAACCCCAGCTAGAACAGCGGGGAAAAAACGGTAACACCCAAAACAGAGTCTGTAAGGCAAAAGAGTAGTCAATAAGCACACCAAGTTCGAAAAAAAAACAAACAGTAAAACAAACAGCAAATAGAATTAGCAGAGCTAAAGCCGAAAGGAACCACTTCGCACGGCGTAGAAATGGAACTGAGGCTTGGGCGGGCGGAGCATGTGCAGTATAGGCAGTCTTAAACTATGTTTCTTTTTCTACAGAGCTCGAGAACATTCCGAAAGGACCGACGCTGGCGCTGACTTAACCCTTTTGTGTGCATTCACAGAAGACCACGATGAAGAACCACTTTTTTTTCTCCCACAGATTATTGTGGAAAATACTGAATGTTTCTATCAGAAACAGAAATGTACAAATATAGCTCCATTTGTACATTCAGTGCCTGCTACAGAACACAAGACAGCAATTGTGAGTAAGCACTGCTTTCCTTGGTTTGACTACCCCTGTATAGATTTTAACATGTTCTAAACAAATAGAGGGATTGGAACAGTCACACTAAAATTCTGGTCAAGGAAGAAAAGAATCTGGTTAGGCACCCAACTATTATACATTGGTGCCTCGCTTAACGATCACCTTGTTAAACGACGAGACTGCTTTACAATGAAGTTTTTGCGATCGCAAAACAACATTCCTATGGGGAAAATTCGCTTAACAATGATCAGTTCCCTGCTTCGGGAACCGATTTTTCGCTAGACAATGATTTTAAAACAGCTGATTGGCGGCTCTAAAATGGCCACCCGCTGTGCAAAATGGCTCCCCGCTGTGCTTTAGGAAGGATTCCTCGCTTTACAAGCACCGGAAAATGGCCGCCCTATGGAGGATCTTCGCTGGACGCTGAGGTATTTAGCCCATTGGAATGCATTGAACCAGTTTTCAATGCATTTCAATGGTTTTTTAATTTAGCTTGATGAGGATTTCGCTCATCGGAAACGAATGAATTATCCTCGGAACGAAACGGAACGAATTATCCTCATCAAGCGAGGCACCACTGTATATCTATACATATTTATAAACTCTTACGTAGAAGTGAGCAAATGATGGCCTTATCTCCAGCCCCACAACTGATAATAACTAAGCCAAATCAAGGACATGGATGAATAATATCTGTGACACCAAACAACTTGACAGTAAGCTACCTTAACAACAACTATTAGGATCCTAGCTCACTACCTCATACTTAGTTTTCAAAGTGGCATTAGGACAAAAGCAAGTGCTAATCAGTTTGAAAGTGAACACAAAAAAGGAGGGACATAGGTAAATATTATGAAAGACAGGGTTCAATTCTAATTTGTCCAACAGGTATCCTTGATAGAGGATATAACAGCTGTCTGAAATATTCTGGCTCTTTTCCCTTCCATCATCAGCTGATCCATAGCAGTGAAAGACATTTTGCTAAAACCTCAATGAAATCTATATGCAGTATATGCCTGCACTGCATCCAGAAAGAGAGACCAAAAGAAATGTGGGGAAACATTAGTTCACATAATAGACTGAAGTGTGTCTAAGAACCACCCAACTCTAGGTACCACCTATAGGCTTTACAGATTACCTGCTGGATGCAGATCTCAATTACAGTGGGGTCTCGACTTATGAACTTAATCCGTATTGGAAGGCAGTTCTCAGGTCGAAAAGTTCTTAAGTCGAATCTGCATTTCCCATAGGAATGCATTGAAAACCATTTAATCCGTATCTGCTCTTTTTGTCCATAGAAACCAATGGGAAGCTGCTATTCCGCCTTCTGCCACTAGAGGGGGATATTTTTTCCTTTTTTCCTTTTAACCTAAGATGACTTAGCTTTAAAAAAAAGGAAAAAAAAGAGTTCATAACTCGAATCTAAGTTAGTAAGTCGAGTCCATATATTCTTATGAGAGCGGTTCGTAAGTCGAAACGTTCGTATGTCGAACCGTTCGTAAGTCGAGACCCCACTGTATCTTGCTTCTTAGGTCTAACATAGAGTATAAGACAAGTCAGTGATTCTATAAACTTCCTTACTTTTATCTAGTACAATAAATTGCCATACAGCATAACCTTAGTCACCAGTAAATTTAGTAAACATCATGAAGTGACAAACTGATCCAAAACAAAGGCTTGGTGAGAAACAAGTCTACAGATGAGAATATCAGGGTTTTGTGGGCAACATTGATCTAAACAGATACCACATATTACATAACCCCAGTGCAGATTCATACTCTTTTAGAACCTTACGTGCCATTTACTTAAAATGGTTTCATACACTGATACTAAATTTAAATAAAACTTTTAGCCTTAGCCCTTTGTCCCACATTATCACCAGGTTTTTTGCAATACAGAAAGGAAAGCCATTGCAAAACAAGTCACAAAATACATCTTTAGCCAAACTTGACAGTTCCAAACTAATTTTATGTGATTCCACATGGAATGCTGCAAAATCAGATGTTTAAAACTTAACACTACAAAAAAAAGATTATTATTTGTTAAATTGCACTGTTTTTGCCTCAAGCTGTTAATCAAATGGGTCTCACTCAGAAAACCACACATCTTATTTAAACTACTTACAGATCTTGTTCCACTTTTTTGTCCAATGCGTATTCCAAATCTGTAACAAGCATTTTCTGGTATAAGTCCTGTAAAGCTTGTCTGGATGTCCAGGCTTCGGCTGGACCCAGCTTCGAATCTGAGTAATGAGACGAATGGGGATTTGTAATGCAAATAAATGTTCTCACTTCAAGATATGTTTTTAAAAGATAAAACAGTTGTACTACATCAGTAAGAGCTGCAGATGAAATCGGTTGTGACGGACAGGCCAGAAACCACACCTGTCCATCACAATGGAACACTGATTTTGCACCCAATGGTTGAGCAGGAGGGCGGAACCAAGGGGAATATAAGAAGAGAATGGGATACAGTTAAAGATCAGTTAGGGATTTCAATTAGCCAAGAGTTAGAGAAGAGCTAGATCAGGGGTCTCAAATGCAATTTACCTGGGGGCCGGAGGGAGGCAGAGTCTGGATGAGGCTGGGCCGCATCAGATTTTCCGCCAAGCGGAGCAAGAGCCTGAGGAAGCCGCCCAGGAGTTTCCTTAGCCCGGCTGGGGCTCCAAAGAGGAGGAGGAGGGGCTCGCGAGCCCTCGTCACTGGCCACGACCCCCTCCAGTTCCTTCTTCACTACCACCACCAGCAACAACAGCAGGACAAAGAAGCGAAGAAGGGAGGGAGCGCCAGCGACCGCCTAGCCGGGGGGGGGATGACATATTTTTTTTAAAAAACCCTCACAGAATCGCCTTGCCAAGGGAGAAAAGCCCCCATCGGTACCCGTGAAATTAAACAAAATGGGGCGGCCCCCCACAGGTGCGTGCAGGGGCATGCGCGCACACATACACAAAAAACACACACACACGGCGGTCCGGCAAACTTCCTCTGAGGGCCCCCTCAAAAAAAGGCGCACTCAGCAGCAGGAGCTACAACCACCACGACAGAGGCGCAAACTTTGCGAGGCAAGCCCAGGCAGCCTTCAGAGCCGAGGCAGCTGAAGCAGGAAGCACCCCTGGGTGCTGAGTTGGCCGCTTGACGAGCTGGTGCTGGGGGTGCAGAGAGAGAGCGAGCCACAGAGCCGCTTCCCTGGAAGAGGTGATGGCGGCAGCTGCTGTTGGTGGCTTGGAAGCGCTCTTGAGGACAGGCTGGGAGCGAGCTCTGCTCTCAGGCATTGCTCAGCGGCGGCTCAGGAGCTCGGGGAAAAGGGCCAGCAGCGCACCTCACTCACCGGCTCTCCCCCAAGACAGCACCTCTTGCACCCTCCATCTGGAACTGCAGCCTGCCAGCCAGCAGACAGACAGGCTGGCTGGCAGGCTGCAATTCTGGATGGAGGGTGCAACAGGCACTGTCTTGGGAGAGAGCCAGCGAGCGAGGTGAGGATTTTTTTGAACCTTGACAGCAGAGGACACGTGGACGCTTCAGGGGGGCAGGCAAGGTGGGGGCCGCAAACGATCATCCGGCGGGCCACAAATGGACCCCGGGCCGCATGTTTGAGACCCCTGAGCTAGATAGTCAAAGTTAGAAGTGATAATAGTAACAAGTAAATACACAAGTTGGTTAAAAGAGCCTCGTGGCGCAGTGGTTAAAACGCTGTACTGCAGCTAAAACTGTGCTCACGACCTGGGGTTCAAATCCCAGGTAGCCGGCTCAAGGTTGACTCAGCCTTCCATCCTTCCGAGGTCGGTAAAATGAGTACCCAGCTTGCTGGGGGGGGCAATGTGTAGCCTGTATAATTAAAATTGTAAATCGCCCGGAGAGTGCTTGTAGCGCTATGGGGCAGTATATAAGTCCAATAAATAAATAAATAAATAAATAAATAAATAAATAAATAAATAAATAAATAAATAAATGGCAAGTAAATAAACAAAAGAAGTCCTTTCAATGATTGTGATTCTGAGTAAATAAAGAACATCTGTAACTTTAATTTTCAATGGTTGGCAGCCATTATTTGAGTGAAATAATTTACATTGTGGATAAAAGAAATCCACTGGTGGCAGCAAAAAAGAGTGAAAATTGAATGTCATGCTCGAAAGGGAACCTGGGTGTGTAGAAGAACAAACAGGGGAACTGTGTGTGTGTGTGACATCGGTTATCCTAGAATATCATATTTTCATTTGGAACCTTTCAATTAAAAAGTTGTGGAACACTTAACCACCAATTAATGTATTCTGTTAATCAATAATAAGAATAACATAATTCCCTCAGCCCATGCTTTCTTGGATATAGTTCGTGATTTAGGATAGTGTTCCTCCTTTGTTTTCACAGTTCAAAAGAAGGAAAAGAGTTTGGGGTGGTGGCACAACTAGAAGCAAGATGGTACTGTTGAAATCATAGACATTATAGCTCCTAATTCATGAACAGATGTCTGCAGAGTTCTGCTGGTTTTGCTGGCCAAGCCAGAACAGACAGTCGCAAGCACCACCATCCCAGCCTTTGTCACCTTGACTGAATGATCCCCATCCATCCCTACAGTTTCAAAGTTGGGAGCAAGGATGGTCTTTCATGATATTCAGCTGGCAATACCCCATCATTCCTTTCAAGCGCATTCATACATGATCACAGCTTTTGTTGAGACCTGGTCACTTATGTTTCTGGCAGTTTTTAAAAGAAAAACAAAGTTCAATACCTGTCATGTCAGCCTTCAGGACTTCTGCCTGCCTGCAAATGAAACACACAGTAATACATATTAGAATAATTCACAAAAACAGATTCATCTAAGACATTCTTGTGAAATTAGAGCAATTTATTTAATTTTTAACCTGCAGAACAATCATGGAGCTAAAAGATTTCTAAAGAAAACTGACAGTTGGAACACTTCCTGTAACACACTGAGTGGGAATAAGCCAATGCTCAAAAGTACATATGCAGATCACCAGAACAGGCTGCTCTGTGTAATTCATTGATATAACCTATGGAAAAGCTAATTTAGCAGTTTTCTCAAAAAACTAAACCCCACTGTAGTAACCCACTGTAGTAACCTTTAAGGTAAAGGTTACTGATTTGGCTGTCACCTTCACACTACTCCTTCAATACCAGTCTTGCCATCTTGAAGCGGTCTAGCAGCATGATGCCTACCATTACATTACCCAAAAAGTCTTACGACAGCTGATTAACCCTTTCAATTCTTTTACAGAAGTTGCACTGAAGCAACTACAGTAATATATACTATCAATATCAGAAGAAAAAACAATTTGTACAAGTTAGTGGACAAATGTGTAATCCCATTAGTAAGGTTCCATGGGTTGCAGACACTTTGTATTCCCTTCACTTCTGCTTTTGATGAGTCAGTCACAGTAATGACAATTTATGCCCATTTCACTCCAAAGTCCAGTGTGCATTCAATGAGTCCAAGTACTACCTTCTTGAACTTCTCTGTATCTTAGATACCAGATTAGGAAGTATCTTCATCTTCCAGTCTTTTCCATGTCTATCTACTTGATTGTTTCAATGATTTTGAAAGAAACACCAAACTTCCTAGTAACTGATTATTTTAGTATTTATGTACTGTAAATATAGCATGCTCATAAAGTTGTTCCATTCAAATCTGAAGTTACAGTGACGTACACATAAGTGCTTTAACTTCTGATCCACCTGCTACAGCACTTTCCAGGATAGCATTTTACTTTACCAGTGATGGATACATTAAATCCAGAAAAATAATGAAATGCAGAAACAAGATTGATATAAGGAATCACATTTTGTCCACTTTATCTGTCTCCTCCCCTAATTCCTGGAGCACTAAGTGGTATCTTAAGGGAAATAATCACCTGTAGCCTAATAGTCACTGCCTTTGCAAGAAATGCTGGATTCTCAAGTTTTTAACTCTCTGGTTCTATCAATCATTAAAAAACTGACCTAGCAATCATATGGGAAAATACTTCAAGCAACAGTCTGTAATAACCTCAGATGAACATATCAATATCAGTGAAGTAATGTACCATCATTATAATCAGGTGTCACAAAAGTGGCCAACACGAGCAGCTATCCAATCGTGATTTACAGGTTGTATCACCAAGGTCTGCAAGGCAGGAAGGGGGCAGCTTTGCACCGAGTTTAAGGAAACTGAGAAGTAGCGAGGAACTCTAAGTTATGATGTTCTTCAACACCTGGTACAAAACAGCTGACCCAAATTTGCATTTTTCTAAAACATCAGGACCCCGCCACACAAAGCATGGCTGGTACATCTAAAGATGATAAAATGCATTCCTGACCATATCTTCTTATTTGGAATTATAGTTTATTCTCCTCTGATTGTATCTTGGGATTACTCCTGAATTTCCAAATTCAACCCTTGTTGTTCTTGGCTGGGATGCTTTAACAGTTTTTCATTGAGAGCACATAGCTAGAACACTCTTACCAGTATATTGCCACCTCCAGTCAAAAACTTGTCCATGATTTCACCAGTCAGCTGGGGCCAAGTACACATAAACACATCACAAGGCAGTACCTCCAAGATCTACAGGCACTCTGAAAAGATACCATGGTTGATGGTATTGGAAGTTGCTAAGAGGTCACTCTCTGGAAATGAAGGTCAGCAATGACGGCAACCAAAGCAGTGTCAGCCCCAAAATATGGCTGGAAGCCAAAATGAAATGGATCTAAAAATCTGTTTCATCCAGGAAAGCCTGGAGCCGACAGCCCCACCCCACCTCACTTCAGTGCAAGACAAGGGAGGGTTGAAAATCTGTCTCTGTGTTGAATTAATCTACTGAAATTTTAAACAAAAATATACCCTCAAAAGTCTTAGAATAACTTCCTTCAATGACTGAAGATTTTTTGTCTTTTTAGGAGAAATTAATTACCTTCTGAAACCAGGGTGGTATCCCTCACAACAAACACAACTAGAATGGACCTGGCTTGGACTGGATAGGCAGGATGAAGCCTATTACCCTCATATACACATAATCAAATGTGGTCCCACCCACGCCCAAAAATCCCAACAAAATCTGATGAATATTTGTTAATCAGCAAGGAACAAACTATCCATCCACTACATGGACCACTTGTATTTAAATATTATTAACTTACATCTAGAAATGGCAGTGAAAAGATCCTAATTATAATGTCTGTCTTTATTCAAAGTACTTCCTTCATCCCTCTCTCTTTCACAAGTTTGAACCAGCAGACAAATTTAATTGGCTTGCTCAAACAAAAGAAGTTCCTATAGCTCAGTGGTCCTCAACCTTGGGCCTCCAGATGTTCTCGGACTTCAACTCCCAGAAATCCTGGCCAGCAGAGGTGGGGGTGAAGGCTTCTGGGAGTTGTAGTCCAAGAACATCTGGAGGCCCAAGGTTGGGGACCACTGCTATAGCTCATTCGAAGTATGGTATTAGACAACTTTGTCCCACTTAAGCAAAGTTTATTCATACACAGTCAGGCATAACAGTCTTATGTACAGTTTGATGTCACAAACCAGACTATAAGCAGAAAACCTTTATGTACAAGGTGTCTTCTAAACTGCTAAGAACATAAGCATTTTTAAACAGAAAATTCATAAGAGTTGAAAACATTAAGGTAGAGTGATTAATATATTTACTCACTTATAAACTGCTGGTTTAATACTAAAGATGCTGTACCACTATTTTTGACCCATATGCCACAAAGTGAAAACATCAGAACCAAAGTTGATGGTTTCATGTATATTTATTTTTATTTATATGCTGCCTTTCTTCCAATACGTGAACTCATATATACCTCATGATTTGCAATAACAGTGTGATGTCACCAACTGGGCTTGCTTAAAAGATAGCTTTCACGCATCCAAACCTGACTTGGTATTTTAGGCCAAATGAATGGCAAAAAAATAAATAAAAATAAAAAAGGCCTACTCAGTGCTTGTCCTGTGTTACTTTGTGAAGCAGCAAAGCTTTACAATATCAATAAATGGAACTGACAAAGAAAAATAAATTGTATTTCAAGTCCATTTCAAACTCATTATGACCTTTTCAAGGTTGTTGTCATTTCTTTAGAAATAAAGTAATTTTACTTGGACCATGCAGCTTGGCTCTACATCCAAGTGTTCCAATCCACTGAGCTATGCTTGTTTCTTGATTTGCATCTTAAAAATATATCAGAGGGCAGAAAAGTCAAACCAATTTTAAAAAGCATTAGTTTGATATACTTATAACTCCTATCACCTATTATAAAATCATTAGATACTATCTTGGCATAATTTTAAGAGCAACTGTATTAATGAACACCGGCGACCACTTATGCAGTTAGTAACTCATTGCAATTGCTTGGCATAGCTCAGTGGGTTGGAGCACCTGGCTAAGAAGGCGGGCGGCCTAAAAGTTTGAATCCCTACTCCACTGCGTGGGTCAGCTGCAATCCCCTGAAACTTGTTTGGCCAATGTGGTTACATGCCCTGCCACTTCTATAGGCTTGAGGCAGCTGCATGATGCCAGAATGTCCCAAGAAAGAGGGACTGATAAGCCATTTCCGAGTATCTCATACCTACAAAATGCTGGGAGAGTCACCATAAGTTGCAATCAATGTCACAACACATAATTGCTAATGAAATTTACCACAGTAGGGGTATAACCCATCTAGTAAACTGATAGGCTGTTCCACAAACTTAGTACAGTACATGTCTGCACCAAGTCAGAAATCTAGAGAAGCACAAGTGTTATAATACCTACCACCACTTTGCATCACTTGGCACAGCAATACCAGCTATCAGCTTATCCTTTAGTTACCTGCATATCATACTAAGTTACCACTTGGCAAATGGCCACATGCATGTTATCTAATTTATTACCATTTACATTCAATATACATACATTCTACAGCGAAAGGGGCAAAATCCTCTGATTTCCTATTGCATTTTCTTCCATATGATCCATAAATATACATCCCTCTTGAGAAATATACATATGAACTATGACAACTTCTTTAAAAAACAGCATTAAAAAGGCAAATTATGTCATCTGAATGATAGAAATCCTAATCCTGGCTTCTATTTGTCCTGCATTTAAAAAGTCGCCATATTTTACTGAAAAATATATACAAAGATTTTTACCTCTTTATACAAATATAGATTTTTACCTCTTTATACAAATACTGTATAAAAATTTTAGCTAGAAACATTATCCTGAAAAGAGGCCTCAAAATGTTTTGCTCCATAAAATCCATCTTTGTCTTGCAAAGACGATATTTAAACCCAAATGCTCATGCCACCCAAACTTTTCTACTTTCCCCTAAAAATAGTTTTATCCTTGAATCTCAAACGCCTGCTGCTAAAGCTCTTGCCCCAGGCTGTGCTTCCTGGCAACTAGGACCTCCACTCCTCTAACAAATACCCTCCAATTCCTTATTTTAGCTGTTCTTCCCACATCAACATTACCTGAAAATAACTTGCAGTGCCTCATGACTTATCCAGAGAGAACCTTACTGCTGAAGAAAGGATAGCAAGGTAAGCAGCAGCTCCTTAATGGCCAAACTTAAGACAGTATGGAAAGCTCTGAAAAGATTCTATGATCTTTTGTAATGTACCAGTAAATTGAACTGGTATGCCAAATGAAAAATTACTTTTGCACAAGAGGCACTGAAAATTATCTAGCATGTGGGATGGTCTGCACATGGAAGGTCCCAGATTCAACCCTGGGACGCTCACAGTGGAGGCTCTACTGAAATAAGATCACTTCTTTTAGAGAGCCTGTCCCAAACAAAAGGCTAAAACAGTGACCACAAGAAAGACTACTGCCTACTTAAGATGTGCCATATATTTAAACACATCTACTATATGCATAAATTCATCTTATGTCTAGTGCCACCACAACACTAGCTTACTAGTCAGGCTATCAATTGTTGATACCCAAATGACAACAACACTGACCGAAATTGAACCTGCAACTGCAGAATATGTTTTTATTTCTTGGTATTACAATACTGTATATTGTTTTCATATTTATAATACAGTCCTTGGAATAGTCATTGTTGGTGGAGTATACATTTTCCTTAATAGAATATACACATACATAAAAAACAATGTTTAAATATGACAAATTGTACAAAGAAAACTACAATTATGTGTGGCTGTTATGTTTCACAAAAGGCAATGCACATTATTCTTTCTAACCCCAAATTTATTCATATGAGCATATTCTGAGGAAGAAACAACACCTTAAGGGAAAGAACCAAAGCAACAACAAGAAAAGAAAACGAAAGAAAATACTGTAATGGGAAGAAACATGGAAAATCTTAAGAAATAAAAGTTTATTTCCAAACATTATGTATTAGAAAAACTTTCAAGATGTACTTGTTATAACCCACATTGAAACAACTCTTAAGGTCAGTCAAAAGGAAGTTAGCACTGGTTCAAATGTTTGGAGACTACTCAAACAAATTTAGATACCATGCAATGTCAGATAGGAATTTAGGTCCATTGACTTTATCCATAATCTCTTGTGTCATACATTACACTTCTCCAAACAAGCATATCCTAATAGATTATTGGGACTGTTTCCAGAGCAGAAAATTTCATGTGTTATGTAGATTTATCCTAAGTATGGCCTTGTACTCATCAGTATAATGTTTATTAACACCTACAGTAGCTATGAATTATACAAATGTAGCAAGCTATGTATTCTTATTTTATACCTGAAATCTTCTGCTTGTGACATCATATGTCACTGACCCATGCAAGATACTCAAGCCTTACAGTGGTGCCTCGCTAGATGATGATAATCCGTTCCACTGAAATCGCTGTTCAGCGAAATCATTGTCTAGTGAAAAGTATTTCCCCATTGGAATGTACTGAATCCTGTTTAATGCGTTCCATGGGGAAGAATCGTCGTTGTCTAGCGAAGACTGGCCATAGGAAAGCCGCTTTGCAAACTGCTGATCAGCTGTTTAAATCGCTGTCTTGCGAAGCTTAGGTCCCTAAAACACCTGTTTTATGAGTGCGGAGAGAGCTGTCAAAATAGTTGTCTAGCAAAAATCAGCAGGGACCAAATATTGTCCAGCAGAATTCCCCCATAGGAATCACTGTTTTGCGAATTGCTATAGCGATCGCAAAAAAGTCAATGACTGGTGAAAAAACTGTCATGTGGGGTAACTGTCTAGCGAGGCACCGCTGTACTTGCAAATACTATCAATTCCAGTGAGGCCCCTAACCATCTCAATCTTTCTGGATTTCACATGGCATTCCTACACACCACGGTGAGTTAAACCTTGCTTTTGTTATCTCTCACACAGTGAGACTCCACACAATCAAAAAAGCCACTACACCTCATCTTTGTTATAGTCAATAATCTGAAAAGTATGCATCCTACTATCAGGACTGGAAGCCTTCAGGAACTGTAAGTCAACACCACATGGCCGCAAGTGATTCTTTAGTTCTGAGTTGAAGCACAGGCAAAACCAAACACAAAAAGTGTTTAGTCTTTTCCCTTGCTATTATTTGGTGAGAAGATACATAGACTTCAAAAAGCAGCATCATATTATAACACACACATTTCAAGTATCAATTAAACGTGCAACACGATCACAACATCTCTTTGGGGACAACAACATACAATGCTAATCCCCACTTTCTGCAAAGAACACAGTTCTGAGAACAAAAGCTGTTATTTATCTACAAGAAAGCAAGCAATGGGCAGGATGTATGCCCCTTCTCCTGCAACCTTTTTATCCACCACAATTTCCTCCATATCATGTCAAGATAGGAGAACGCACAGTCATGCAAATCACTCTCCCAAGTTTTGTCAGTGAAAAAGCAACCTTAATTTGTAAAATCCTGTCTATCACTAAAACAACTGGATTGTTTAATTATGTAGTGCAGAAACAAAGCAAATAGTTACAAACTAACAGATAAATGCTGATCAACAATCTCTTAACAGGAACAGAAAATGTGCTCCAAATATAGCGAGTATCCAACTCCTGGCATTAATGTCATTGACCATCTGGTGAGCCACAGGTTTACCATTCTTGAGGTATAGAATGGATATCCATAGACTAGCAAATATACTTCCACACAAACTCTGGCATAATTGACATGCATTCAGATAATCAATGCAATTATATAAAAATACACATTTTTGTTCTCTTCTGCCTTGTTCATATCAAATAGTAAAACTGAATACATGGTATATTAATTAAGACATTATGATCCTAGAAGTCCACAGACGTCTGCGAAAATAAAGGAAGCATTTAACAGTATGAAAGTGCTCTTGTAATGTTCTTCATGGGCTCAATGTGAAATAAAGAAGGCAGAGGATGCAAAAAGCTATACAAAGCTTTCTTTAGAAGCATTGCATGTAATGTGAGCTAGTAAGCTTTAAGAGGGATGAAGACAGGAATTAAAAAACAAATATTCTCCAAGTCAAAAGAAAGTTTCACATGACCATTGTGAGCAGTATTTTAGAATTACCAGTATGAAAAAAAAAACCATTATTTCCTCCTAGGGAAACACAGTCAATGCAATATTTCCATTAATGTCTTAAAGACTGATGCCTCTCTTCTACAGTAGCCAAACTAAGATGCGGTAATGAAAGAGACATTTAAATACAATTAGCTTGTGAGGTGCTGTAATGAAAGATAAAAGTCAGTATTCATATTTTTCTGTTTAATTTATAGTCACAAGTTGTCCCCCCAAAGAGTCTATTTTTCATACTACCAAAATTTTTAAAATGAATCATATAGAGTTTGCAGAATGTTGTTAATGAAAACACTGCACAAGTGCCTTTGAAAACCACTGGGGCAGCAGCAAGCCTCAGCCACAGATCTTTCATTGTCTGTAGCAATCTCCCATTAATTAGCGCTACCTTGCTGAATGCCTCAAGATAGCTAAGAAAGCTTCTTTCCTCAGCACATTTTCTAGAGCTTCATCACTTTTGACTATAGGCCTTAAATGCATCAGTAAAAGAAAATTGTCAAAAAGACATCTGTCAATCTGTGGAATCTACAAACAATCTCATTATTTCAATCCCACAGAAACAGTGTCTGAAAGTAGACAGTAGCATACAAAACCCAGAGACTAATTTGCTGTGTGGGGGGGGGGGGGGGAACTATATAAAGCAGTGGTCCCCAACCTTTTTTTTTTGCACCACGCACTAGTTAGGCAGGAGGGTATCCATGCATGCATGGGTGGGGTTGTGTGCATCCATGCATGGGTGGGGTGTCCGTGTGTGCATGGGGGGGGCATCCGTGGCCAGGGCGCAATGCATCTGTGCATCCATAGGCAGGGTGTGCATGTGTCTGTGCATCCATCGGTGGGGTGTGTGTGAATGCATGCATGTGTGCAGACGGGCAGGAGATCTGTCTCTGCGGCCCGGTCCTGCCAAGGCCACAGCCCTGGTACCAGGCTGCGGACCAGGGGTTGGGGATCCCTGATATAGAGGAACTCTCAAGTTCTCTAAAGCAGTGGTCCCCAACCTTTTTGCCTCAACTACATAAAACAACTGATCATACGCCAATCTCTGGATCTCCAGAAGTCAGTGTTAAGTGCAGAACAAAGAAAAGCAAGATATGTAGGAAACATGAAGTCTCAAAAAGGGTTTGTGTGCCAGATGTGATCCAATTAGAAATTTCATATGCATATACACATCCATTTTAAGGTTCATCTGGCCTTACAATTGTACACAAGCATAAGAACAGTCCTTATATTTAAGATTTCATATTTTCTAATGTCACAATTATTTCAAGGGTTATTATTTCAACATTACTTGACTATTTGTAGTTAAGGTAATTGAGCATAATCTCTACAAGTTCAGTCAGACACAGGATCTGACCCAAGAACAGGGCATTTACTGTACGCACAGTATTGTAGCAAGTCAGCATACTCTAAGAGAGTCACCAAGCCTTCTGCTTCTTGGTATGCTTCCTGTGCAATATACAGTGGTGCCTCGCATAACGTTTTTAATTGGTTCCAAAAAAAAAACGTTATGTGAAACATCGTTATGCGAAACACCATTTCCCATAGAGATGCATTGGAAACCGGTTAATCCGTTCCAATAGGCACGGATTGCCGTCCTTAAGCGAAAAAACCCATAGGAAACATCGTTAAACGATACAATGTATCCTCCATTGGAATGTATTGTAGCTGACTCAATACATTTCAATGGCTTTGCGAAGTCAATTTTTGCAAAATTAAGTGTGTCATAAAAGGGTCAAAAATGGTTTTAAATGCTTGGATTAGCTTCTGCACCCTCTAAAACGGATGCAAAAGTTAATTTGGCTTTGATCTGACTTTTCATTAATTTATGGTGAATTTTTTCCCCCCAACTTTTGACAGCTGTCAAAATCTGACAGCTCCATTATTTCCTATGGGGGAAGAAAAAATTCACAAAAAATTAATGAAGACTCAGCAACTGTTCTAAATTCTTGGGTTCGTTAGAGGACCCCCTAAGTTGTGTGCAAACCTGATTTGGCGTTGATCTGAACTTTCGTTAATTTTTTGTAAATTGTTTTCTCCCCCATAGGAAAGCATGGAGCTGTCAGATTTTGACAGGTCCATTGGTTCCTATGGGCCAAAAAACAAAAATTCACAAAAAATTAACGAAAAGTTAGATCAACGCCAAATTAAGTATGCACACATTTTAGAAGGTGCACTAATGATCCCAAGCATTTAAAACCGTTTTTCAACATGTTAAGACACTTTTGTAATTGAAAAAATGAACATCGTTAAGTGAAGCAGGGGACCTAAAACAAAAAACGTTAAGCGAAGCATGGTCCCAAAAACGCTATGCGAAAATCGCCCATAGGGAAAAACGTTATACGAAGCGCAATCTGACTCTGAAAAAATAAACGTTAAGCGAAAAAAACGTTAAACGAAGCAAACGTTATGCGAGGCACCACTGTACAATGTCAAAAAGATCTCCAGCCTCTAGGCTAGAGTGACTTCTGCATTATCAGAAGAAACAATCACTGAAAACCTGAGTCAAACTTGAGTTTCTAACAACATATGCTGTTTTTGGAGTGTCCTTAAGACACTTCAGTGACATTTTGCTTCAAGAAATTATCCACTAACCAAATAACAATAAAATATACAGTACAGTATTTTAAACTTCTATACGGGAAAATACTTCAGCAGACCAACAGAGAAAACCCATTAGAAGCACAAGAAAAGCTACAATATAGAAACGTTGTTGCTGCCTCTTTCCAGGTTAGCAGGACATATAATTGGTACTCAAATGCTGGCAGTTCTGTACATACATCAGCTGCTCTGATATGAAAACACAGAAAATTCAAAAATTCTTTGATTCAGAAGGTACAACAGTTGCACATGAACTCCAGAGTCTGTGCCAATTGGAACTCCTGAAAGGCCTACGAAAAATGTCCTATACATCAAGTCTAATAAAAGTTTTGAATTCATTCACTAGGTTTCAACCAGATACTTAAAACTTCTGAATACCGAATGTCACCTTTAACAGGTTCAAAAGGATTGGAGGAAAAGACAGGCATACTAAACCAGTTCCTCCTTCACCAGACACATTGGATATCAGAATCTGCCGCCTGTTACCTCTAGTGGTCACCAGTTCGGGAGAGAGCAGATTAACCCAACTTTCTACCACCCCACAGACTATTTATTTTTTCTTTTTTCATTAACCCCTTAATTATTTTGAAAGGGAATAAATGAGCAAAAGCAGGATGTCTTAAAAGTGCTGCAATGAAATATAATGTTAACAAGGCTTTTACTGCAGGTTTAATTAAAATATGCAACTACTTGAAGAAGCAAGAAATAAGCAAATGAAATAAAATACTTAACTAAACACAGAGTGAAAGAAAGTGTTTTCACAAGAGAGCTTTCTGAGTAATGCAATATATCTTATGGCACTACTGATGCCTGGTCAGAAGCTTTTGTAAACACAGAACTCTACAGCCTACTTTCTGAAAGGGCAGCATATCAGGAGAACATGCCACTGTTCTGCCATTTTTACTGCTTCTCTTATTGTCTGAGATTCAATGAAAAAGTTCTATACATGTTTTATATCAGTGGTTATCCCTCCAGATATCTCTTTGTCCCTCCAGATGATTATGACTTCAACAGCCAGCTTGGCCAATGATCAAGATTTTGGCAGTTGAAGTTCAAAACAGCTAGAGGGCCAAAGATTGAGAACCATTGCCTTAGATCACATGTGTCAAACGCAAGGCCCGCAGGCCAAATCTGGCTCACCCAGCTTTTTCATGTGGCCCTCACAGCACTTCCTGCTACTGTGCAGTATACAATATACAGGCACTTACTCCGTCACCCATAATGCTCTGCAAGGATGCTGGGAATCTGCCAAGGAGGACTTCTAATCCCAGGATTCCAAGCAGTGAAGAGTCAGAAAGTGCAGCTGCTTGGGCAGCGTACAGCATCTTGGTAAATTTAGTCCTCGCTACTGCCCACTCCCGTTCTCATCTGCTTGTCATGACTTTGATCATAGACTTTTACTTTTACGGCTAGTTATTACTAAAACCAGTAATAATTGAATGAGGAGGATGGTATTTAATATGATAAAGAGTAGATACATTTATACAGTGGTGCCTCACTTGACGAGGATAATCCGTTCCGGCAAAATCGCTGTAGAACGAAATAGTCATCAAGCGAAAGTAAAAAACCCATTGAAATGCATTGAAAAACGGTTCAATGCGTTCCAATGGGCAAAGTACCTCAGCGTCCAGTGAAGATCCTCCATAGGGCAGCCATTTTCCAGTGCCTGTATAGCGAGGAATCCGTCCTAAAACACAGTGGGGAGCCATTTTACACAGCGGGTGGCCATTTTAAAAGTACGACGATCAGCTGTTTTGATCGTTGTTAAGCGAAAAATTGGTTCCCGAAGCAAAAGCAATCACAAAAACTTCATTGTTAAGCGATTTCCTCGTCTAACGAGGTAATCGTCATGCGGGGCACCACTGTATAGTGTTACAGACACAACCGGCCCTTTGAGGGCAACCATAATGCCGATGTGGCCCAAGATCAAATTGAATTTGACACCTTTGCCTTAGATGAGTGGGTCCAGAGTGTATTTGATTTAAACATGTTTAAATGGATTTTTTAATGATTTAAATAATTTTTAAAATTTAAATCAAATTGATTTTTTAAAATCATTTATTTTTGTCCATCCTGTCTGGATCCAACATATGCAAGGTTCTGCTTCTATCCATGCTCCCACACAAACTCCAAGATCAACCAGAAATACCATCTAGAAATTTAGGATTGTAAATCTGCCTAAGAGGAAATCTCCAGGTACCCCTGACATTATTCTAAATTTTACATGTTTTTCAACATGTGCCTTACCATCATTTTTTAGCAAGGGACTTGAAAAATAAAAATAAAGCTACAGTCATTAAAATTTTTTTAACATAGTTATTCAAAGGCATTTAGCCAGTCCAAGAACCATTTGAGGGATGTATCCCATAGACCCAGAGAGAAAAGGAACATTTCTCAGCTCTTCATGAATGAAGTTGGTTGGATAGCTCAATGGTATAGATATCTGGCTGCAAAGCCAGAGGTTGGCAAATTGATTCCCTGCTGCATACCCAAGGGAAGAGCTAGCCTTGTGTAGTCATGGGCAAGCTGCATAGTCTCAGGATGCTCTCAGAAGGAGGGAATGGCAAAGCACTTTTGAGTATTCTGTACATAGAAAACCCTGAAAAGAGTTGCCATAAGTCAGAATTGACTTGACCACATGCAATTATTATTAATTCATGAATGAAATAAGGAACAATTCCTGTGTTCCATAGAGGAGACATTCTGCACCCTTGGGGCTATGTTACACAAACAAATTGTACATGGAGCAAGCCCTGATATGAAGATTTTAGAAGAGATAAGGGGAAAAAGAAGTCTAACAGTGAGATGGTGAATTTCTGGCTTTCCAGAATTTGTTGTACTTACTCCAATTCATTAGACACTAGTAGCATGGTCAGCGGTCAGGAACAACAGGAATTCTGCTTGTAAATTTGAAGAGTCAGTTTCCCACCCAATTCTACCACAGGCATGTCCCAAAGCATGAGTGGCAGTCAGGAATACTACACTGGGGGAAAGAACACTGTTTGAAAAGCCTAATCAGAAGGGAACCAAAGACATACAACTTCAATGGGCTAAATTTTCTTAACTGTTGCTCTGAAACCATTCAGAACAAAAAGAAGGAAGACATCCATAATATCAATAACCACAAGGCACTCCAGCAACATCATATAGAATAGGGATCCACGCCTCCCATGGAACTCCAGCACTCATCCAGATGGATTCCAGTGACCTCTCCATCCTTGATAAGGTTTGAAGTCACACTGAAATGGAACGGGATGGTGGAAACACCTGGATATATTCTTCTATCTGTTATAGCAACCTCCCTAAAAAGAAAAGGCAACACAGAGGCCTACAACTGATTAGGTTCTCCTTAATCAAAGATCTCTTTTAAGCCGGGGATAAATAACTGTGGTCCTCTATATGTTTTTGGATGTAACTCCAATCAGTCATGTCCAGACAGCCAATAGTGGGGAACTGTATGAATTTAAGTCCACTTCTGTTTTAGTCAAAGACAAGAAATAGCTCATTTGAACAGATAGGGTACTAAGAAATGGAGATTGTTTTACTTCTCTAGGGAGTCACAAAATATATTTACTTGTTTGGAGAATCATACCTCAGCTTAGGAAGCTGAAGTATAAACAAGTCTTTTACTTATGTTATCCAGTAGGTAAGGAAATAATTTGCTCTCATTTATGGGATGCTATGGTATAAACAAACAACAAAATGAAGAAACCTGTCTTTATAGACAACACACCAGAATGGGTCTATCTAACATGTTATCCTGCTGGCTGGACAGTTCAGAGAGTTAGAAATCTGACTACTTAGCTGGAGGTCAATTCTCCACTACATTTCCCTGGAAAGGAGACAGTCTGTTTAACTTTGGGCAAATTGCAGAATCCCAAAGCACCCCCATAAAAAGAGAATGATAAATCATTTGATTACTCTTTACTTAGAAAACCCTGGAAAGGGTTGCTGTAAGTCAGAATCATGGTAACACAGCTTTAAGTACTGTACTCTCAAGTTAGAAAACCCTGGAAAGTGTTGCCATAAGTTGGAAACAACTTGACAGCACACTAATGTTAATAGGCTATCATAGTACAACTTGAATAAAAATGGACTTTATGCTATCATAGTAGGTCTTGAACAAAATCCAAATGAACTTGATCTTGAATTGAGTTGCTAGGGCAATGCTCATCATCTAGAAATGCCTAGATGCACGAGCAGTACTCATCAACTAAAAATATCATCTAAACAAATCTAGAATGTATGAAGATGACAGAAGAATGTAAGTAATGTCTGAGGCATGACTAACTGAACATGGGAAGCATTCTTCTCTTTCTCCATAACTGCATTGACCTGTGACTTCAAGATATATTTGCAGTATTGTACACACACAGTAGAACAAACATCTCCCAAATTATTACCTCTCTTGCTACACAGAAACTGATTAAGCTTAAAAGAAGAAAATATCATTAGAAAACCTATAATTTAGAAAGCAATGCTGCCACTTCTTAAACAGAGAAGCTATAGGTACACGGATACTGCAGTTGTTAAGTTTCACTTCACCACCTGGGGTTAAATACTACTGCCATTTAACAGGTGGAGCAGAACTGCACAGTACTACTGTGGCACATCTAATCAGTACTGCAGAAGTCTGGCAGAAATATATATGAATTAAAATATATCTGTGACAGCAGAAGTATCATGTTGAGCCTCTCATTTGCCAGTACACAATGCCTTTAAGTGATCGAAGGTCCCTCTCTTCTCCTCAATAGCCTATTCTTCTCCATCATGCCGTCTTCTCATTTGCTCATCCAACCATCCTCTCTTCCATCAGCCATGAAACATCACTCTTTCTGCTCTGCACATTTATTTCTCACTGTGTTCCCTTCAACATGCCCACCAAAAGAATCAGTCCACTATAATAGGTCTAATCTCATTTTTTGCCCTTTAGTGTCCCCTACACACATAAATACTTTATTTCAAATATTAATGTATGCTTCCTACATTCGGGTCCCATGTGGCAATTTAAATTCCTTTTTACAGCCTAAATTTTAGTATGTTCAGAACATGAGTGTAGGTGCACTGAACAAGAAAGGAATGGAGCGGAATCCCTATTTAATTTCTCTCTGAATCTTCTGTAGGTACTGTTAATGGCTTTCAAATGCCACTATTCTTAACATACTCACATTTTATACATGCAATTCCCCCCCCCCCCAGACAGATTCCTGCTAGGTGAGCATAAAATAGGAAGAACAACCTAAACTGGTCCTACACACTCTGAAGAATCTCTCGTCAGTGAATACGTTCCCCCATTTCTCTTCCTATGAATACCACCTCCTCCATCACCACCACCTGATAGAGGAATCCTTTCCAGGGGCGGCTAACCCAGCAGCATCCTTCACAGGCACGCTAACCTCTCCAAGGCCTTCGCATTGGAGTGAGAAGAGAGATACCTAACGGGTGGAAATCCTCAGGGCATCTCCCCCCCCCACTCCATGAGGTCTTCGTATCCCCCCCCCACTACGGGCACCCCCTTACGCCCCCTTAACCACCTCTCCAATGCTCTCCCCCTCGTCCTCCTTACCGGAGATACTGAGCGCAAAGCAAGCTCATCCTCCGCCTCCGCTCGCTGACCGCCCGTCCACGCCGGCCCCGCGCTGGGGTCTCACAGCTCGGGCCCTTCCGCGGTCCAGAAGCCGCCGCCGCAGCCACTGCTGCTGCCGCCTCCGGCCGCCGCCATCTTCCCGTGCTGGGCCCAGACTCTTCCTGGAGGGGGAGGAGGCGGGAGAAGGGAGGGGGGGAAGAGGTAGCAGCGAGGGGAGGAGGAAGAGGAACGGTTCCGCTCTCCGCCTCCTGACTGACGGAGGTGATTCTCGCGAGACCCGCTCGAGCCACCGACTCCACCTTTGACAGCGCCGTCGCCTCCGCTCACTTCTACGAGAATCGACTAAGCCGGGAGCAGCCAAGAGTTGGACGAGCTTCGCCGCCAATATACCTCCCCTCCACTCAACGCCTACTTCCGGGGGCGGCACCAGCTCAAGGAGACACACTTCCTCTTTAGTGCACTGCAAAACTCTTCCCCGCTTCGCTCGAACACTAAAGGGCCGGCTTTTCAACCGGGCTGCCGATTGGCTGAATTGATGTCATAGCAACGAGGAGTGCGTGGGGGTGGAGGAGGGAGGGATGAATAGCGGTGTGAGCCATCGCCATGGTAACCACAGCTGGTTCTCCACCCCCAGTACTGGAGCGCAGCCACCTCAAAGCCTCCATTTCTCATCCTAGGTTTTTTTTTTTTTACCTCCTCACCGTAGACTTACCAGCTAATATTTGCGTACCGGACTTGTTGCGTACTGCTCCATCCGAATCATGTTGGCAGGGAAGAAAATCCCACATATTTCCATGGGACGTACTCATAGTCTACGCAAGATTGCGCCTTCACAGTTGAAACGTACTTTCTGTAGAGTTCTTTTTGCTTGTGAATTCATGGATGTCTTCTGTACCCACCTGTTTATGAAGCAGGGTTAGCCGGACAAAGTGAGACAGTTGTCTCAGGCAGCAGGGTCATGAAAAGGCGATGCAGTGGCTAATTTATTAACTGTTATTGTCAAAGGGATAAGGCACTTGTGAGATTTTCTGCCTTTGGTTTCAAAATAACTTGAGTCTCTTTCAGAAGAGGTGCTGTGTTTCATATATACTGTACTAGTAACTGCCAGCTCTTCCTAATGCAGCCGTGTTAATGATACACAGCACCTGCAAGTCTGTGATTTTAGAGGTTTCAGCATAAAAGTTTGTCTCTAACATGGACTCACTACGTTTTAATAAGAATTCTTACATCGTAACATGTAGGGAGTAATGTCAACCCTATAAATTGCTATATTAGAAGTTTTGTTACCATTTCCTTTTTTCACCTGCCCAAGTCCTGCAATGTTTATGTTTCACTATCAGTGGTGTCTGCCTTTGGTAGTAGACTCTCCTTTGTTGGATACTTTAAAAATCTGCCAGTGATAACTTAGGTCCCAATTTTTTCTTCTTTGATAGAGAGTTGGGATCTGTCACAGCTGTATTATTCAGTCCAGCTATAAATTATGCCTATGTAAACAAGTTAATAAATTGCTGTAATGTGTTCTGCCTGTCATGTTCTTGATGACGACCTAGACGTTTTAATTGGAGTAGAATGCAGATATCAACCATTTTTCTTGGGTTAAAGAGCCAGAATGTCCAGGTAAGTTCAAAATTCTCATTTATATTATGGTATGTGTCTGTTTCAGCCAAATTATGAACCAAATCAGACTGATTCACAAAGATTCAGTAGATATCCAAGCTGAAGCATGGCTCATCCAAAGTGTTTTTATTGTTCTTGATGTTTTGTTCATAATTCAGAGATTCATAGAGACGGAAAAACCAAAAATGCAATACTGAATCTTGAGGAATCTTGGAAACTGTGAGGAAGATAAACCATTAGACCTAGTGATCCATCCCCTCCATCGTCTGTTACCAAAGGGTTCGGCACTGTGTACATTTTACTGCCAGCTGTGGCACAGATGAGAATACAAGAAAGTGAGAGTGGGAAAATTGAAGGAGAAAAAATCAGGGAGATTGCGGCAGGAAAAGCTCTACCAATAGCAGAAAGGTGTCTAATGACAGGAGAAGAGATGGGAGTAGTGATCAAGGAGGAAATAAAAGAGGGCTTAGACTGGAGAGAAGGGGCAGAGGAAAAGGAGGAAGAGGGGGGGGAATCCTGATAGGAAAGGGGTGGTTAGAGCTGGAGGACCCCTGGTTCCACAAGATGGTGAAAATGAAGTTTCCCTTGGAAGAGATTGAAGGTGTCAGAGAAGTAAGCCTGCCCCAAAACCCTCATACTGGAGAGAAACGGAAAGGAGAGAACAAAAAAATAGTGAGAAAGGGGGCATGGAGGTATAGTTAAGAGGGTCCAGAATCAATAGAAAGCACCATGTACATGTATCCTGAAAGGAGGGGGGGTGCCTTGGAAATGGAGGCACATCCAGACCCAAACAACTGAGCTGGGACACTGACAGAAGGCAAATGAGCCAGACATGTGGGACTTTTTGTGCCAACAGAGAAAGCCCCTGAGGAAACCCACCAATTGCAAGAAATTTGGACCAAACCCGCATTGCTGGACTCTTTTGTTACTCTGAACATGAAAGACTGTTAGCCCAATTTTACCTACGTTGAAGGTCTTGTTGGATCTACTGAGGTTATCGCTTATGCCACACCATTGAAGTTAATTAAACTGTTGTTGCAACCAAATGCATCTCCCATAGTCTGTGAGCCCAAAAGGGAGGAACTGCCCAATGTTAAACAAGAACCCAATCACGGAGACTTATTTCAATTGGCATAAGTTATCATAGACTGTAGTCCATCCACTTCATCAGATACATATAAACTAGTTTGCTTCAGGAGGTTAACACTACATCTGACAGTGCATCTGTAAAAGAAAAGGGAGGAAATTAAAATATGTCATTTTGAGACAGACAACTGTAATTTTCATAACATTAAATGGTTCCCCAGTCATAGTTCTTTGAGGGAAAGGTGCTGAGATTGTATGTCACAGTATTGTTCCAGGGTTGAATGTACTAGGTATCTTTCTCCAAGAAGCAGGAACACAAGGAAAGTTTTGGTGCAATCTCTGGGATCTGAGAAAGTACAAAATTGTGTGCCTGCTTACAAAATCACGATGTTCATATCCTTGGGCCTCTGTTGTGGTACATTGAGCAGGGGTTGGACTCAATGGCCTTACAAACCCCTTCAAACTCCATTATTCTATGATTTTGTGATTCCATATCCACCACCCATTTCTATTGTACTTTCTGTGTCTTTGTTGCGAGTTGAACAAAATACCCCCCCATCCGTGAATTACTTTTCATACATCATAACATTATAGCCTCTACACCACCATGTGCTTCTAACAGCTGGATATGTGGGTGAAGGGTGAAGAAGAAAAACATAAAAAATGTATCTTTGATTAAACAAATCGCTCAGTTATCTTTACAGCTGCAAGTTTTGACACAGCATACAGTGATGGATTCAGTTACTGAGTGGCCCCCATGCCAGCTGATGTACCTCCTGCAACCCACATGCTGGGGAGCCAATGGAGTGGCAGCATATGGAAGCCTTTATGAGTAGGCATGGGATTTTTGTGTATTTTGAACTACAGCCCTCAGAAGCCTGCAGGGATTCCCCCAGCCAGATTTCTGGGGACTTTAGCCAAAAAACGCTAGTATTCTCAGATATCTGTAACAGCTTTCAGCTGATAATCCGTGCCTTTTTTGAGACATGATTGGTCTGGTAGCTTTCTGAGAGGTACCCTGTGTGAAGCATAAAAGGCATGAAGACTGCCAGACTCATAATGCCTTGACATTCCCATACAACTTAGATGCTTTCAGCCTGTGAAGGAGAGATGTTTAGTGTGCCGTCCTCTACTGAGATCAGACAGGAGATGACAGCTGGTTGCGTGGTGGAAGAGTTAATCAAACTAGAGGAAGGAAAGATCGGTAGAAACAGGGCTGTGGAGATATTTCTGGCAGAGACCAGATGAGCAAAAAAAAGAGGGAGGAGAAGAGAATGAGGGGGGCAGAACAAGAGGAGAACGAGATATAGAGAGGATAAAAGTACACAGACTGAAGAGACAGAGGTGAAAAGGTATGGAATAAGAGAATTACCCTGGAATTTTTCCTAACCTGAGAACTGGTAGAGGTCTACTGCCTGACCCACCCAATATTACTGATAGGGGACAGATAAGACCAAAGGTGGAATGGAGCATGGTAGCGGTACCCCAATCGCACGAGGGAGGGAAGAAAGTGACATTCATTGGTGCCTCCAACTACCTTCCTTATCTAGAGGGGAATTTGGTGAAACACCCTTGTTGCGAGACAGTCTGCGCTACCCTGAGTTTCCCGAAATGGCCACAAACGGAACAAGGTCCGTTGGAGCTGGCGAAGAAATAATAGAGGAAAAGAATATAACCACAGTTCATGTAAAGACTTACAAGCTGATGTCTGAGTTAAGTTGCTTAGATCCTTTCTGTGATAGCAACCAAGATGTACAAAAGAATAAAGGAACCATGTTTGAACCGTTATCATTTTCTCCGTCCTTTTTCCCCGCTGAATTGAAGGGTCCGCCCCTTTAGAGAAAGAACCCAATCACACAGCCACTTCCTCCATCTTCATCATATCAGAAGCTTTTTATCAAAGAAAGGGAGTTGTATGTTTATTTTAATGTAAAATGAATAATGTCTATTACACAGAATGCTAGCCCTTACAACATACAGCAAAGTTCATGAAACATGGTGAAACATGAGACAAAGAATTTTGATATGACTAAAAATTAGATAATCACATCCAACTTGTGTTTGGATGAGACAGTCTATGGTACAAGTCTCATATTTGCCACAGACTCATTGTCCAGTATTAGACATGGGACATTCGTGTTCATCTCCCAGGGGAGATGCATATGAATATCAGCCCCACAGGTACCTGGGCCATTTGGACCCTCCTCCCAAAACTGGCCGGTTCATTTACCACTTGCTGTGCATGGCCATTGTTGTTCATGATGCATCAATTGTGGAAGTAGCCCTGCTGGTGCTTCCCCGCCTCTCTGCACAGCCAACCACTCCGGCAAGGGGACAGGTTGACATGTCTCCCCACTCAGCTGCTAAGTGGTTGGCTGTGCAGGGAGGTGGGGAAGTATGCCCAGGCTACTTCCATGATTGGCATGTCACAATTTACGATGGCTGTGCATGGCAAGCGGCATCGGCCACTTCAAGGGGAAGAGTCCAAACAGCCCAGGTATCTGTGGTTCGTCATATTAGTCTCCCTTGGGAGATGAATACGAATAGCCTATGTCTAGACAGTATCCTATTGCCTAAACATGGAACACAAGAGCAGTTGCATAAGCATCTTCCC
The DNA here is from genome assembly GCF_051106095.1 of Pogona vitticeps. Taxonomy (NCBI): domain Eukaryota; kingdom Metazoa; phylum Chordata; class Lepidosauria; order Squamata; family Agamidae; genus Pogona; species Pogona vitticeps. The sequence goes on from NC_135786.1 coordinate 113,691,101, forward strand.
AAGGAGGATTCCAGGTGTGTGACCAGTTGAGACCAATCGAGCAACCAATGTGAGAACAACCTCATCAGAACCTGTCAGAACAGGTCTTTTCTGCATCCAGGAAGATCAGCATCATTTGTTTTTCTAGATGTGTTTCATAATATTCCAAAATGTCTATTATTGACCTTATATTTGAAAATCGTTTCCTATTAGGGATTAAGCCTGTCTGGTCTTTGTGTATCATTTCCATAAGTACTTTCTTTAATCTAGTTGCCCAGATGGTTGTATATATCTTGTAATCAAGCAAAACCCATTTCATCCAGAGAATGCATTGCATTTTCCGAGCTGGGTGTCACATGGACCATAGGCTAGATCTAGGAAGAGAGTGTAAGGGCCTATGCATAATCAACATAGACAGGCTATTCAGGGACAGGCCAAGGATTTGATTTGACATGCTCATGAACTGGGTTTGTTTTGCAACCAAGATGAGAGGAATTAGATTGCCGGAAGAAATATCAACAACCTCCAATATGCAGATGATACCACTCTGATGGCAGAAAGTGAGGAGGAATTAAGGAACCTTGTAATGAGTGTGAAAGAGAAGAGTGCAAAAATGGTCTGAAACTCAACATCAAAAAAACTAAGATGATAACTAAGATAATGGCCACTGGCCCCATGACCTCCTGGCAAATAGAAGGGGAAGATATGGAGGTAGTGACAGGTTTTACTTTCTTGGGCTCCATGATCACTGCAGATGGTGACAGCAGCCACGAAATTAAAAGACGCCTGCTTCTTGGGAGGAAAGCGATGACAAAGCTAGACAGCATCTTAAAAAGCAGAGACATCACCTTGCTAACAAAAGTCTGAATAGTCAAAGCTATGGTTTTTCCTGTCGTGATGTATGGAAGTGAGAGCTGGACCATAAAGAAAGCTGACCACCAAAGAATTGATGCTTTTGAACTGTGGTGCTGGAGGAGGCTCTTGAGAGTCTATTAGAATTCTTGATTTTAAAGGAAAAGCAGAGTGTAGCCACACATATATGCTGCATTTTTAAAAAGCCAACTTTAATAAACTCAGAACAAGGATAAGTAAGGTCCTATGGCAGGAGAGCCTAACAAAAAAAGGAGTCCAAGTAGGGCAGGAGGTTCTTTAAAAGGAAATTCTAAAGGCACAACTACAAACAATTCCAACAAGAAAAAAAGTGGAAGACAGCAAAAAAGGCCAGTGTGACTTCAGAAAAAGCTCAGAGAGGACATGAAAACAAAAAATAAGACATGTATAGGAAGTGGAAGGAAGGCCAGGCCACAAAGGAAGAGTACGTACAGACAAGTAGCAAGGAAATGCAGGGATGGCATTAGGAGGGCAAAAACTGAGAATGTGCTGATGCTAGCAAGATACACTAAAAGCAACATAAAAGTATTCTTCAGATATGTGCATAGCAAAAGACAAAGGAAAGAAACAGGGGCTCAGCTATTAAATAGAGTTGGAAAAAATGACAACAGATGACAAAGAAAAGGCAGACATGCTCAATTCCTATTTTAGCTCATTTATTTCCCAAAGGGCAGACTATGACTCTCCAGACAAAAGTGCAGGTGGAGGGGACAGGATTGCAGCTGGAGATTGATAAACAGTCAACAAATACCTTATTACCTTGCAGGAGTTCAAATCTCTAGGGCTGGATGAACTGCATCTGAGAATACTGAAGGAATTGGCAGAAGAACTCTCAGAACCACTGTCCGTTATTTTCTGAAATCATGGGAAACGGGAGGTGCCAGAGGATTGGAGGAAGGCTAATGTTGACCCTGTCTACAAAAAGAGAGAAAAAAAGGAGGAACCTGGGAACTACAGGCCAGTCAGCCTGACATCAATCACAGGAAAAATTCTGGAACAAATTATAGAACAGTCACTATGCAAACACCTATAAAACAATGCACTAATAACTAGAAGCCAACACAGATTTGTCAAGAATAAATCTTTTCAGATTAATTTTATCTCATATAACCTCCCTGATAGACAGAGGGAATGCTATAGGCGCAGTATATCTTGACTTCAGCAAAACTTTTAACAAAGTGCCCCATGATATTCTGATTAACAAGTTAACTAGATGTGGACTGGATAGAACAACTGTCAGGTGGATACACAGTTGGCTACAGAATATTATACAGAGGGTGATGATTAATGGCTCCTTCTCCAACTGGGAGGAGGTAACAAGTGGGGTACCTCAGGACTCAGTCCTGGGTACAGTGCTAGTCAATATTTTTATTAATGACATGGATTAGGGGGTACACAGAATGTGAATCAAATTTGTGGATGACACAAAATTGGGTAGAATAGCTAACACCTTAGAAGACAGAAACAACATTCAAAACGATCTAGATAGGTTTGAGCATTGGGCTGAAAAGAAAAGAATAAAATTCAACAGGGATAAGTGCAAAGTACTGCACTCAGGAAAGAGAAATCAAACACACAGTTGCAAGGTGGGGAATACCTGGCTCAGCAATACTACAAGTGAGAAGGATCTTGGAATTGCTGTAGATTACAAGCTGAATATGAGCCAACAGTGTGATATAGTTACCAAAAGGGCAAATGCTATTTTAGGCTGCAGTAACAGAAGTATAATCTCCAAATCCTGCAAAGCACTAGTTCTCCTTTATTCAGCACAGGTTAGGCCTCATCTTGAGGACTGTATCCAGTTCTGGACACTGCACTTCAGGATGCCAACAAATTGGAACAAGTTCAGAGGAGGGTGACAAGGATGATCAGGGGGCTGGAAACCAAGCCTTATGAGGAAAGGCTTAAAGAATTGGGTGTGTTTAGCCTTGAGAAAATAAGACTGGGGGGAAAATATGATAACTTGGCTGTCATACAGTGGAAATACTTGGCTGTCAAATACTTGGCTGTCATACAGTGGAAGGACAGGATCTGTTCTCGATCATCCCAGAGTGCAGGACATGCAACAATGGGCTCAATATGAGGAAATATGAGGAAAATGAATCTGAGGAAAAACTTCCTAACTGTTAGAGCAATATGGCAATGGAACCAATTACCTCGAGAAGTGGTGAATTCTTCAACCGTGGAGGCATTCAAGAGAAATTTAGACAACTACCTGGCAGATATCCTTTGATTTGTATCCCTGCACTGCGAGAAGGTTACTTGATAGCCTTAGAGGCCACTTCCAATTTAATGATTCTATGATTCTGTGATATTAGCATGGTGGTGGAGGTACTGTCTGAGCTGAACGTATGCATTACAGTATGTATGTAAACAACAAATGGCATCCTGTGCTAGGTTCTCATTATACATCTCAGTGTTATAAAGATCAGTTACCCTGCATATTATTATATCCAGATTTCCACAATTCTATCCATCATATTGTTAGCAGTAATTATCCCTCTTCAAAGTTCTTTATGAATTGCAGGACAGGGGACAGTTACTGTATATAGTGGGGAAAATTTCTATGACATGTCACATTTTTTTTCTGCAACCTATGTTTGAGCTTATGGGTGGGTTTGAACATTTTTATGAGTAATCTGGTGAGAAAGGCTAAATTACTCATAAGCATGCTTGGATTTATGAGTTCAAATGTAAGTTGCAGAGAAAATGTGAAATGTCATAGAAATCCTCCCCCTATCATAGATCATTCTTTGTATTGCCTCTGCCTTCATCAAAGCCCTATGAGACTGAACATGATTGTGCTGCTTCTATGTTTTCAGTGTCCCATTCCTGCCTTCTTTGGAAGGCGATTTTGGTCAGGAAACCGACAGATAGAATAGTGAGAAAGATACTGATTCCTTAAGGACAATACATTTTATGAAACGTTGTTGCCCCTGTCTTGTCATTATGCACCCATTCCTGTCTCATCATTAGGGGCCCTATCCAAAGCACGTGTCCTCCTTGTGGATAGGGCTCAAGGATTGTTTTTTATTTATTTATTTTGCTTTGCCAGAGATACATTGTGCTTCTGTCTCCAGGCTTCTGTCTGAATGTGCTAGATGGCAGCTTGTGAACAGGGTGGGGAATGTCTTCCCTCTCACATTTTAGGGTAAGGCTGACCCTGTGCTCCTGGGTATGATGCTGCCTGTGTTGCTAGGGTGATCTTAATGGGCTTGGAGCAGAGGGATAGGATCAGTCCAGGTGCTTTGTCTCCTTGAGTACCATAGGTTTTGCCCCTATGACTAGGTGGACACGGCTCCTCATGATGGTCTTGCAATCTTTATTGACAGCCTCCAACCTCCTGCCTTCCAAGGGCCTGCCTTTCTCACAGCTTCTGCAGTGAGAAATACAGGATCCTCTTTTCTAAACCTGTGAGAAAAGCAGAGGATAAAAGCCTGGAATAGCCACAAGTAGTGACTGGCTAGAAAGTTAAGTTGGCCCTAGTGGACTCCTGGTGCTTTTAATATTTCGTAAAACATGCCCAGCAAGGAACAGCCAATAATGCAGGACAGGGAAACACAGGGAAGCTTACAATGAGGTAGCATTTTGAATAAGTAAAGTAAGTAACAAATTATTTCTGCTTTCCTTTATGGGCAAAGAGCAACCAACTGGTGTGTAAAAATTGCAACTTAAACAGAAAATGCAGCAAAAGATAATTACTCAAATGAGAAGAAGAAGAGAAAATACCAGTAGCTAAAAAATACAAGAAACTAGAATCACACATTGGGAAAAAGGCAATTATGATTTTAAAAAACTGACAGAAGAGGATGGTTTTCAGCATTTACTAACAAGAGACAAACACGCCTCTTAGGGAAGCAAGTTCCAAAGCCTAGGTGCTACTGAAAAGAAGATCCAGTCCTTCATACCCACCTACCATCTGTTTCTGAGGGCATACAAAACAGAGCTCCCTCTGATGGGTGTATCGTACAGGAGTAATTGATCCTTAGATACCCTGTGCTTAAGGCCCATTAGAGCTTTCGGTGTCAACATTAGCACTTGGGACTGCTGACTGCGAACCAACACAATTCCAAAGTAACAGGAATGCTGTGCTAAAGAAAGAATTTTCCCAGTGCCAACCCAGGATCAGCCTTCTCAGTAGTTGTTATTTCTGAAACACCTGCAATAACAGCCTTGCAGAGACAGCTTGTAGTAGTCAAAGTCTTGATGTGACCAAACTAGATGTCGCTGTGGCCGGATGTACTTTCCCCAACAAAAACAGCCATTCCATAGCAACTGAAGCTGTGGAAAAGCATTACTGATCCCTGATAGCATCAGAGTACAGTACTGTATAAAGGAGCACAGTTAGGCCTATGAGAACCCCCCCCCCCCCCAATGGTGAATCTTCAGAAGGATTATGACTTCTTCTGGAACAGGAACAATACCCACAATCACATAAATTTCCCCAATAAACAGGAGCATCTCTATATCATTTGGATTAGGCCTCATTTGCTTAGCCCACATCTAGTCAATCACATTCTCCAGTCACTGGTTATGGGTTTCCATTGCTCCTTTGGATTTTATTGAAGAAGGAGCTCCATGCTTTATTAATGGCCCTGATAGGTTTTTTTAAAAAACACAAAGTGAACATATAAATATTAGAAATTGGATGAACAATTAATTCCAGCTGGAAAGATATAATTATCCTTACTTCAATCTGTGTGCTATCCTTTGTGGAAGAAGGAACTATGAATGATGGCCAGCTTGAGTCTTAATATAGTTTGAATATGATACAATGATGAGTTCATATTTTAATAATGCTGCTCCAACCACTTCAAGTTGCCAGGAACTTTGTGCTCCTGTAAATCCCTACATTTGGTATGCAGGAGACATGGATACACTGATAAAGAACTCCATATACCTTAGCACACTTCCATGATGAGAGTCAAACGAGTCTTGTGCAGATTTGGACAAAAGCATGTGTGCCCTTGAACACCATCACATGCTTCTTCCCCTGCACTTACTACCTTCATCACTGCCACTCATTAAAACTCTGTTTTTAGCTTCAAAGATATTGGAATATTATTGGTGGCTGGAGAATCTCAATGCACTGTTTACTGCAGCCACTTAAAACGTAGGTGTGGTGAACATGTGAGCTCAAGTGGTGCTTAGACAGCACAAGTCTGCAGTTGTGTTAGACACGTATGAGCAAAGAGAAGAAAAGGGAACTGGGCTCTAGCTAGGCTGGGCTAACTGAAGGTACTCAGATTTTTTTTCTCTCTCAAACATGTAGTTGAATAGATAGGAGACAGTGCTATTTGCCCTGGGTCCAAAAACTGCCAGGTACTGCCCTTGGGAGATGGCATAAGGCAATAGCAAGAGAAGCAAAGAAGAGGCACCTTGTCCAAGGGATCCCCTCACAATATGGAGCAGACACGGAATGGGAGGCTCTCCAGTAGGATCACCACACGACCCATGTCTCCTCACACTTTGTGTCCGGGAGTCTGTGGCCAACAATTGCGTGCTTATGGGATGAACTGTAGAATAAAGGTGGTCTTTTTAAAATTAGAGATCTATGGCAATTGGCCATCCTGTGCAGCACCCCATGATGACTGAAGCAATGTAATTAAAAATGTGCTCTCCGTCTTCTGCTGGTAGCCCTGCAGGTGGCTCCAGTTCCTAAGGGCAGCTCTTCTTTCCTCACTTCCTCATTTGCAAACCGCAGCAGCAGCAGCAGCAGCAGCAGCAGCACCCTCCATGGCTGTGCTGATGTTCACTTTCCTGACTTGGAAAAAATAGAAGGCGAGGCAGGCTGGCAAAATTTGCAGGGAAAGATCAAAGGCATGCATAGTACAGGATAAGCATACATTTAGGCTGGTGTCCATTGGAGGCACAAGAAAAATCAGCTGAGAATTAATACAAACAGGTTTGCTGAAACAGCATTCTGTCAATAATGTGAAAATGTATGCTGTCTGTGAGCAATGTAAAGCCTGGATTTTACTAAATCTACCTAAGTGTACTTGCATAAGTATATTGTTGTAATGTACCATCCAGTCGGAACCAATTTACAGTGACCCTAATGGGGCTTTCAAGGTAAGTGAGATATTTAACTGGCCAGATATTTTAACTGGCAGCTACATGTGTAATGTTGTCATTGGGCTCAAGATCCGCTCTCTTCCTGTTTCCATGGCAGAGCAGAATATGATGGAATGCCCCGAAATATTGGTTTGACAGAGAGGCAGATCAAGGGGGGGGGGGGAGAGAGAGGTTCCATTGCCATTGTTGGAACAAGTTTTACAGATCTTAGTATTAACAGAGCAAAAGACCATGCAACTTGCCAAAGACAATGCCAGTGGGCAAGGCACTTAACACCACCAGCCACAGGAGGTGTGGCTCATCTCCTCATCTGGCCCCTCACCTGGGAGTCACAGAAGAGATTTGAACTCCGGGCACCTGCCAGGTGCTCTGACCCACTGAGATCTACTGCCATAGTAAGAAAAGAAGACTATTAAACACATTGACAAGTTTTGCTCAAAGTTTCAGGAAATGGGGACAATAAAATGGAGTAAAAAAAAAATAACGATGCAATTCATGTGGTAAAAATGGAGAGAAACACTCCAGGAAGATGCTGTTGGACCCCAACAACCCCAGCAAAGCAGAGCAGCCAGTGATGAGAAATTATGGCAGATGTGATCCAATAGTGTCTGGATGGGGAAAGTTTTTCCACTCCATTATTAATCAGACAGCTATTTCCAAATGCTTAAAGTGGGTATAAAACTGTTTTTAATCTGTCATTTGTTATAAATGTTCTTTCAATTCATATTGGCAGCACTCAGAGGTCACCAGCATATACAGTATGTGGTATGCATACATATCATTTCCTAAATTGCAAAATAAGTAAATATCTCTGTTTAATTGCTGACAGTGATACAGAGTAGTGCTAATTCAGTGGTACTGAGGTCCAGGCCTTGCTTTTAAAAATGAATTGGAGAAATGATTAGATGACCTGCAACATTAGACTGTGAACTTCAGCTTCTTCTTCCAGGTTGCAGGCAATCAAGAGCCTAAAGTTGTATTGTTGTCTCATTTGCCTTTGCTCCTATTCAGTTTGCTATTTATTACCAAAGCAAACTTTGCTGTCCTGGGCCCCATTCCGTACATTTTATAAGGGAAGATTCACACCGTGCCTGTTATCCTTGTTGCCGTCAGCCACAACCGGATGTACAATATGATCAGAATGGTTGTCTGAGTGCTGTACTTTGCTTTTGCCTTTCCAGTGCTGTAAGATATCCAGTGTAGACTTGCAGTATTAACCCTTTTCCTGGCCTGCACCCATTTAGGCAGCGGATGAAAGAGTGCCTCAAACTGTACCAGTGAATCCTAGGCTTCCTTCAAAGCCCACTGTGAGGGTGTCAGGGAAGACCCATCAGCTCTACCGGTCTCCACCAGTGGGCCATGTGTCCCCTCACCACATCTCCCAAGGACTTTCCAACTTGCAGCTCTCTGGTGGGCTGGGGAGGAGCAGATGAGGAACCCAGGGGGCTGGGAAGTGAGGAGGGGCACTTGACAGAGAAGGTTCTGGAGGAAAAGGGGGGGAGTCTCTCTAGTGGATAAGGATCTGAAGGGGAAGAAACCCAAGAGTGAGGAAGAGGAATGCTGGCAGGAGGCAAAGGAGGAGTCAGACAGGGAGGTGTGCCAGGCAGAGGCAGGGAACTCATCTGAAGTAGATCCCTGAGAAGGCTGGAAGCTGGTGGAGAGGAAAGATCCTTAGATGGGGAAGCTAGTGCAGCTGGAGGGACCTTGGGCCCAAACCCAGAGCATCCTTCAGCAATGATATCTCAACGGGGCACGTGACTTTGCCCACATGTCTCATGGCAGGCTCTTCCTCCCATCCTCCCACATCCCCAATAAGGGGTGGACTTTTCACTGACCCTTACCTCTCATCTTCCCATCCCACCCCAGGCTGTAGAGAGGCTCCATCGGCTCCGGTGGGCAGAAAGGTTCGCGCTCAAGCCTCTGTGCATGGAAGTAAACCTCTTCCTCTTGAGGAGCTTGCTGATTGTTCTCACCCTGCAAACCCTGACAAACCAAGGATGCGCAGGGTGCTGGTATGTGCTGCACCCCACCCATCCTTCCCCAAAGACTCCAAAGAACCTGTAGAAAAAACTCTGGCAGCAGCTACACCAGAAATCTACTCTGGGTTTCACATTTATGGGTGTGACGCTGTAAATTCCCACCGGGAGCCCCCAAAGCAGCCTTCAGTTTCCACTTCACATGAGAGGGCTTGCTTTAAATCAGGGTGGGGAACCTTTCCTTGGCCCAAAGACCACATTCTGATCTGGCCAGTCACTTAGGGGCTGCACATACCCCCGCAATTGCACCTCAGCAGCAAGGGGAAAAAACTATAGGAAAAAAACGACAGTGTGGTCCACCAGTGAAAAAACGGTGCCACCGATCCCGATTCTACCATAACTGCATAAACTTTAAGCCTATTCCACCTTATTTAGAGGTCAGTGACTGCTTGCATTGTTTATAGCTGTGGAAAATTGCATCTTCTCGACGTAAACCAATTCAAAAAGCCTTCACTTAGATGAAGTACTTCCTGGATTCTTTCTAGTTTAAGTAGAAGCTAGGAAGTCAGAAACTAGGAAGCCTAATCCACATGAAAACATCCTTACCAGCGAAGGTAAAAATAATAATAACAAAATTTTGCATAAAAATAAATGATGTATACAATAGTTAACTACTTAACAAAATTAACCCTTACTTTATTATATTATATTATATTATATTATATTATATTATATTATATTATATTATATTATATTATATTATATTATATTATATTATATTTATTATACAGTGGTGCCTCGCTTAACGAGCGCACCGCATAACGATGAAATCGCATAGCGATCCGTTTTTTCGGATCGCTAATGCGATCGCTTAACGTTGTTTGAATAGGGCTAAATTCGCTTTGCAAAGACCGGTAAGCATTTCGCTTACTGATCTTCGCAAAACGAAGCCCGACGATCAGCTGTTCGGCGGCCAAAATGGCCGCCGGAAGCCCGGAAATGGCCCAAAATGGCTGCGCGCAGCGTTTTCGCGCCCTCGTTAAGCGAGGCGAGGGTGTGAAAATGGCTGCCGGTCATTACGAAGCTTTGCTGAACGGTGAGTATTTGGCCCATTTGGAACGCATTAAACAATGTTTAATGCGTTCCAATGGGGTTTTTTGATCCGTTCAACGATGCTTCAGCATAGCGAAGGTTAATCCGGAACGGATTAACCTCGCTATGCGAGGCACCACTGTATTACTAAAAAAACCCACAATGATCCAAGATGGAAGAAACACAAGAAACAAAAAATCAGACAGTGGATGGAGGGAAGGCGGTATATATTTAAAATCAAGGCAAACACGATGGAAGAGCAGGTAGGAGCCATCCTGCATTTCTTTCAGTGGTGGATTCCACCATGTATTTTGTAAGAGGCTAAGCTTTATCTGTTCAGGTTAAATCATTATATGGTCCATGTCCTCACCTGCAGAAACTGATTAAACACTGAGTTACCAAAGAGAAAAGAGCCAGAAATGATAGCCAGAACTCAGCCTGAAGTCCTGTTCAGTCTCCAGCTGCTTGCTGACCCTGTGAAGGACTGGTTGGCGTGAGCACAGCTTCAAACGTGAAGGGGCTCCAGCGCCAGGCTCTCTGACCTGAAATCTTGCTGTAGGTTGTGTTTGTCATCTGAGCCACTTCCTCCAGAGTCGGCAAGGGCGCTTCCTCTTCAACCTCACAACTGTCCTCTTCCCCTCGGCGGTCGCCAACAGGGAGCTGCTCTCATACTGGAGAAAGAGAAGGAACATTCCTTCAGATGTAATGAAAAGCCATTAAAAAGGGGGGGGGGTTTCTCCTATGGGAGTGGCAAATCATATACTCTGCTTGCAAAAAATGGGCGAACAGTTGGCCAACAGCTGGCCATCCCGTTTGCCACTCTTCAAGAGAGGACAGGGAAGGTGGGCACTAAAGTGGCAGACGGGACAATCGTCTTAGACAGATTTCTGCAGTTAGCCGAAAACAGTAATGAAAAGCCCCTTTACCCCTGTGCCAGGGAAGGAACTCAGAGGGGAAAGCATCAGATTCCAAGACTCCACGATCACCGAGTGCTAACCTAGTAACAGTTTCTGTTGTTTTGGGGTTGTTGTTGTTTGGCTAAAAATGCTAATGCTGTGTTCAGAAAATGGGTCTCCCATTGAACACAGCCCTTGGAGACACAGAACCCCTGCAGTTCTTTGGAGTGATCAAATGGTTTACGAAGCGGACTTTCTGCTGATCGGTGTGTTGGCCACCGAGATTGAATGTACAGTAGGGGCCCCCTGATCTGCGGGATCAGTATCCACTGGTTCACTTAGCCACCGTCTGAAAATATTAAAAATATTAAAAGAAAAACCCCACCCCTCCAAATATTTATTTTTAACAAGGAAGCTATCAGAACTGGCCACTAGAGGGGGCCAGAGACCTCCACTATGTATAGCATTCAATATTAAAGAGCGTCCCAAGTTTTTTTCAGCATCCATTGGGGGGCTGGGAACTAATTCCCTGAGGATAGGGGTGGGTGGGAATATCATTCTATAGGCTTTTTTCACTCTAAAGGAAAGATACTGAGGGTTTCTAGGTCTTTTCCCCTCATAAAATAGTGTATCAGAAAACTGTATGCAAAGTCTTCGTGCTGTTTTTCTTGCTCTTTCTTTTTAGGGTTTTCACACTTAGCCATGCAGAACTCATGCAAGTGGTCTTCCTTTTGTCCCGTTTCATGTGCTACATGTACGCCGAGAAGTGAAATGGTTTAAAAATGTCTTATATTCCACTACAGCCAGATACAAAAAAAGTAAAACGATGGCAAGGAAAGCTAGAAACATTTATTGCAGGAAAGGGAAAGAAGATAAGATTCATAAATGGTGTTAAATATAGAGAGGGTCAAAAGGGGAGATTAGGGATACCACAGCTCCAAAAATATTATGAAGCTTTACAAAAAACAAAACAAAAAAAAAAACAAATTAAATTTATACAAATCGGTGAGACTTGCAAGAACTTCGACTGGGTGGAAATGGAAGGTGAAATGAAAATGGACATAGTAAATAAGTATATTTACACCACTGGAATTATGAGAAAAGGAGAAAAAACACAAAGCCCATTCATTTCTGAAACATTAAGGACATGGCAAAAACATAGTAAAACTTTGGCCCCACCAATATCCCCTTTATGTCCCATTTTAGATCACCCAGATTTTAAATCTCAAGAGAAATATGCACAATTTAAGGACTGGAAACAAATTGGAATATATAGAATTACTGACTTATTTGATTCAGGGGAACCATTCGCTATTAGGCTAATAAAACAAAATAAAAACCAATTGGCTACAAATAAAACAAATAAGAAGTTTAGCTATTTACTTACAACAAAAACCTGGCTCTCTAAGTACATTAACTGAATTTGAACAATATTGTATTCAAAAAGATAAAAATTAAAAGAGAGGACTAATCTCACTAATACAATGGTGCCTCGCTTAACGAGTGCACCGTACAATGACGAAATTGCATAGCGATTCCTTTTTTGGGATAGCTAATGCAATCGCTCAACGAGTTTTAGATAGGGCGAAACTCGCTCTACGAAGGTCGGTAAGCGGTTCGTTTACCAACCTTCGCTTTGCGACCCGCCGATCAGCTGTTCGGCGGGTCCAAAATGGCCGCCGGAAGCCCCAAAATGGCCACGCGCAGCGTTTTCGCGCCCTCGTTAAGCGAGGGGAGGGCGCGAAAATGGCTGCCGGCCATCCTGGAACATCGCTGAACGGTGAGTAAAGGAGCCTTTTGGAACGCATTAAACGATGTTTAATGTGTTCCAATGGCTTTTCCTGCCCCGTTCAGCGATGTTTCGCTATAGCGAAGGTTAATCTGGAACGAATTAACCTCGCTATGCGAGGCACCACTGTATATAAAAGTATTATTGAGAAAGAATATGGAAAAGGTGGAGGATCTAAAACAGTGTGGGAAACAAATTTAAATATTAGTATACCTGAGGAAATCTGGACAAAAATATGGAATAAATACCCATATAAATCTATATCAGCAAATTTGAAAGAAATGGTACAAGTATTTACGAATAAGATATGACATACAATGTTAATGGAAAAAATGACTAATAAAGTTAGACTATATAGAGGAGAAATAAGGCACAGTCAATTCACTGAAAATTGGAAGTCTTTATTAAAATAGGCCAATAAAATAAATTTCGAGACACGTGGTTTGGAAAACAATTTGGAGCATTTAGATTGTTGGCCGATGTTTCTTTAAGATGTGACAGGGAATGGTGTAAATGTGATTTGGAGAATTGTGGGCAATAGCAATTACTATGCTAAACTTTGTATTTATTATTTTTAATATGATAGATTGTCTTTTCTTTAGAAATAAAAAAAATAAAAAATAAAAAATGTCTTCCCTCCTCCAGCCTCCAAAAACAGAGCTTAAGAACCGAGGAGTTTACAGCTCTTAGGAACTCTAAAACAGAAGCCCAAAGAAATAATTATTCTCTCCTCTGCCCAAGAGATTATATTTCTAAGACAGTTCTTAGCAGTCCCTTTCAAGAGCGTATGAAGCTCCATGACAGCAAGTCCAAACATCATTCCGCCTTGCTTTGTGTCAAGGGTTCTTCTAGATCCTGAGGTTGGAGGTAACAGAAGTTGAACCTAAAACCTTTCACATGTGAAGCAGACCCTTCAACATGTGCCCCCCCCCCCGATACAAAAGGACAGTTCTTAAATTTACCTGGAAAAAAGAACATAAGCAAGATGAGGCTTATGTTTTGCACCAACCCTCAGATGTTAACCAGGTAAGCTCTTGGGGGACATGTATGAACTCACATATGTTCGGAGACACGCCTATAAGGGATCTTTAAACTAGTGCATCTTGATGCAGATTGGGCACAATGCATATCACAGTCGCACAGAGCTATTTACAAGCGGAATTTAAGTGAACCCAGAAGGATTAAAGCAGCAAAGATTCAAGGGTAAAGTATATAACTAATATAGGGAAATAAAGACTCAGAAGAGCAAAGCTGCACAGCCGGGAGAGCTCGGAGATTCAGGCTGCTCTTCAAATGTCTGCAGAAGCTGAGCAAACAATTTGCAGAGGTGGCACAAGGATAAGAGGAAATAACTTTCCCTAAAACACACACACACACACACACACACACAGAGAGAGAGAGAGAGAGAGAAGGAGGGGTAAATTAGGGAGCCTCCAATGTTTGGGAAAATACTCCCAGAAGACAGAATAGAAAGCTCTCCTTAGGCTCTTTACACTGTGTTAAAACTGGGGAGCGTTGGAACTCCAGCTGGCCCAATGTCAGGGAAATCTTGGGCAAGGATCCTAGGAGAGGAGAGGAGAACCCAAAGTCCTAGGCCAGAAACCAGGGATTTAGGAGAGCAACCAAGGCAAGGAGGGTTCTCTGGCTAAATCCTGGACAGTGGCTTCAGCTTGGAAGTGGGTGCAAAGAGACTTGGCAGGGATGAGCAGGAGCAGGGTTCAGGCAGAAGACCCACTCCAGAGCCTCAACTATGGCCACTCCATCCATGCCTTTTTATCTGGCTTTGGCAAGGCTGACTGAACAGATCCAGTCCCTTGTCAGTCAGGTGTCCTGTTCTGCCCGGATCTTAAATCTCTGCCCACCTGCTAAGCCTCTCTGACGGTTTGGGGCAATTTGTAGGAAAAAGATGGCCAGACTCTGTTTGGGAAAATGGAGACCGCTCGGGGCTGTTTGCTTTCCCAGACCTCCAGATCATCTCTATCCTACACAAACAAAAGAAGTTCGACCTAATCTCTCTGGCCTCTCCACAGGAGGGTTATTCTGTGAGAAGATTCCTTGGCTGCAGCAGTCATTGTCTTCTGTGAAATACTGAGAGGCCTCCTTTCCAAACTGCATATAGGCCTCCTCTTGGGGACTTGGTTGGCTTTGGACCACAGGCTTTCTTCACAGCCACGGTTTTTTGACCAAGACTTGGCCTTGGCCTGACAAGTTGTTTGGGCTTAAATGAGACTCTTGAGCCAACTTGGCCTTTTTGATTAGACAAAACAAGGGAAGAGGATCTGTGGTCCACTAGGTGCCCTGGGACCCCCAGCCACCATCCCCAGCTAAGAGAGCCCATCAGACTTGAGGGTCTGTAGACAGTGACCTGAAAGAGGCTCATGGGAGGAAGGTTTCCCACCTCTTCCTCTCTCCAGCAGCTCCTTGCCCTGAGTTGCATCCTACGTTCCCAAGAGGGGCCTCCAACCTCCAGAGCAGCTTTTTAGGGAACGCCGATAGTTGCAGGGGAGCTAGGGATGGTCCTCCCATGAACATCCTTTAAACCAGTGTATTTTAGGTTTTCAAAAGTATCGCTTTGTGAAACTGGCACCTCTGTAGCTAATGGCTTTTTTTGGAACCGCCAACAAAAGACCTTCAATACTTTAATACGGTAAACATGTTCAAGAGAACGACGTGCTTTTCCTTGTGTTGCTCTAAATGCACGTTGTTCCATGTGGAAGTGTGGTTGCTTGCTCTCCCATTAGGGGAGCATCAAAAGTGCAAAGGGGCTAAAACCTATTGTGCCAACCTCTGGTACACAAACATGGCATTAAAAAATTAAAAGATATATATCGGCTTCTTTGGTCAGACCTGCCTCCAAGGATAGCCTTCAATCTGCAAATCTGGAAGAAGGAAAAAGCCCTCAGCACGGCTGATGTCATCCACCCCTAATTTGGAGTGTTTAAAATAACTCATAAAATGTCACCACAAGATCAAGATTCAGTTGCATAGAATTCACGGGAGATATTAAAAGCGCAGTCTCCATAAGAGACTGCGTAAGAATGAGTTCCGTAAGAATGAGTTCCCTCAACTGATTTTTGTTGTTGTTGTTCTAAAGATAAAAGGCCATTGAAATGAAGGACGGATGGAAGAGGGGTAGATTCAAGCAACATAGATGAGAGAAAGACTCTCTTGCCATGACAGCTTGCACACAGAAACACGGTAGTGTAAGGTACCAGATGGAATGACTATTTCTCCACAGAGCAACATCTTAAGGGCAGATCAGAGCAGGACATGTTGTTTGCTACGGGCTGGGAAAGCCCCCTTTTCCTCATATGACTCTCTGCGAATCTCGTCTGACAGAGGACAGAATATTAAACAGCGATAAGAGTGAGATGGTATGGTGTGGGTGTGGGTGTGTTCCAGGACCCTTCTCTCTCAGCATGCTGGGACCAGCAGTGATATTCCATGGCTGGCGAGGCTGTTCCTCCAACAGAAGCCAGACCCGAAAACCACCTGAGGCCAATTTCAAGACCTCTTGAGAGGAGATCTGCTTCCCTTTCCAGACATACCTGCAGGCGGAGCCCGTGGGCCTTCCCCTCGGCTTGGGACACTCTTCCCCCAACGACTTCTCCAAGTAGATTTTTGGAAGGAAAGGGGACAGCCACTCCCCTTTCCTCTGGCATCTTAAATTCCTCTTCAGCAAGTCCAGCCTTCTGGCTGACGGCCCGCGGCTTTTTCGCCTGCCTGTCTCCTAGGAGTGCTTTCTTTCTCCTGCGCTTTACACCAGGGGAGCTTCCTCTGGAACTGTCCACATCTTCATCCTGCGGGGCTCCAGCCTCAGGTGCCCTCCTTTTGCAAGAAGCTTTCCTTTTCTTGGCAGGAGGACCACACGGCTCCTTCTCTGCTTTGCAGGAGGCCCCTCTCATCAGCCTTGTTGTCGTTCTTTCCAGAAGACGCTTCTCCCTTGGCAGAGCAGCATCCTTTGTGCAAACCTGCCCTTCAGAATTACGGTTGATGCAGGAAAGCTCAGTTTGGGTTCCGGAGAGTGCTGAAGTGGCCTCTTTTTGTGTGGTTCGGCCCTCTTGCCCATAAGGGCCAACGGTTGCCTCCAACACTTTGGCCTGGGTGATGCCCCGCCAGCTTGACTCCTTGACGGTCCCCTCCGGGTGAATCAAAATGCCTCTCTCTGGTGCAAGGGAAAGGGCCCGCTTCTTCCAGAGAAATGACTTGCTGAGATCCTTGGGGTTGGTCTGAACTACCCAGGGGGAAACATCTCCTATCAGCCCCTGCCCAGTGGAGAGTCAAACTCCCAAAGTCTGACTAACTTGCTGTTAATGAAAGAGTAGCTCCTTGGGTTTTCGAATGGGCACAGAGGGTGTGCAATGAGATCAAGCTGAATAGACCACGAAACAGAAGTAGGGACTTCTTTTCAGTGGCAGTCTACCGGCGCTGTCAATGTTTTTCCCGCTTTCTCCATATAGCTTTGCAAGAGAATATGTGCCAAGATGTTCTGGCTATAGAATCATATGTAAATTCTGACCGAGCCAGTATAGAGTATAATTGTTTGAATATTAGATTTGGAAGAGGAGGATACAGCTTGAGATCCCTGCATAGTCAAAAAGCTTCGTAGGTATCCCATAATACGCTTGCTGGGTTTTGGTAGCCATTGATATTTATCGATAGCAAAAGGACTTCCTACAAATCTGTGTGAACCCCAGTGGGACTACATGCACACAAACACAAATACACACACAAACAAGCAGTTGTTTAGTTTTGTAAGCCACCAATGGCCCCTTTCAGAAGGAAGGCCAAGTAGCAATATTTAAAATAACTTAAAAAAATAAAGATATTTCTCTACTGTGATTTTGGTTACAAACATTTCCTGGACTCCTCTTTCAGAGACCACCCAACCGGTATCTCTCACATCCTGGCCTGATCCAGGTTTCCATTGCAATAGCCCAAAGAATTTTAAAAAACGATAGTTCCAAAGCAAAGACAAGTTCTTTCTGTCTACTTGTGTCCTTGTTTCCAACTTGCAACCAGTCAGGAAAACAAGGCAGGCCTGCCATTTTTGGGGTGCAGGGGCAACAGTACCCTGACCACTCTTTGTGATGTCACGTTGTGATGCAATTCATCACCCTAATAAACCTCTGGTCCAGGACAGCAACCACCCATCTGGTGAGTGACCAGCGCTCAGTCAGCTGTCTTGATCCAGTGATGGCGAAGACCCAGCACAAGCTCCTGGTTGCTCTCGGGAAAATTTTGGCAGCCCTAATCAGCTATCTCATCTTTTTTCTTCTTATCACTTTGATAACATTATGTGATCAGTTTGTTCTCCTTTGGAAACTCCTGCAGAGTGACCCACAGCTGATATTATTTCAACCCATGAGGAGGTTCTTTGCTACAACCATCTATTTGGTGGGTCACCTGCTCTCTGGCAGCTGTGTTGATTGAAGGATGGAGCAGACCCAGCACTTCCAGTTACTCTCAAGGAAGCCCTTGCAACCCCCATCAGATACCTCATCTTTACTCTTATTTTGTTCATAACATTCTGTTTTCATATTGTTATCCTCTTGAAACTCCTACAGAGTTTCACTTTTATTCAAAACATCTGTGACTCAATCAAGAGATGTTTCAGGCACCTCTTTGCGGTCCGTGAAATGCCACCCCAGCTTTCCAGCGCCCAGGCGAAGGTAGGTTGTTGCCTTACTGTTACTGTATTCACGAAGGCTTTCACGGCCGGGATCTAATGGTTGTTGTGGGTTTTTCGGGCTCTTTGGCCATGTTCTGAAGGTTGTTCTTCCTAACATTTCGCCAGTCTCTGTGGCTGGCATCTTCAGAGGACAGCACTCTGTGCTCTGGTGTAGTTGGCTTGGGAGTGATATATTTATAGCTGTGAGATAGGCTTTTGTCTTTTTCTGTAGATGGGTGATTAGTGTGTCTTGTGGGTGTATTGTTGTGGTAAGGAGGAGAGATTATCTGTCACTGTGGTTGATGGGTGTCACTAGCTGGTCTTTTGTGTGCACTGATCCCCTGTCCCTGCGGTTGGGTAGAATTCATTGACCTTTTGTAATCTGTGCCATTTAAAATGTGGATCCTGTGTCTCAATATGTTGTTGATATGAATGAAACTGAACCCCTCCTGGAGCCACTGTGCCAATAGTGCATGTCCCATTCCAAACAGGTAGCAATACTCTACCAGCCCAATGTCCACATATCCACATTAGTCCTGATGGTAATCCATATAAACTCCATCCATTATGATTCATTGCTTGTTCCTGTATAGCTATAATGGGTGAGTTTCCTTTTTCATGTTCATTAAGTACCGTCATACACTCACTCTTATTGAGAAATCTTGAAATGTTGTTATATTTAAAGTGGCATTACATGGATTTCCACTACCACAGTAATCACAAACTGGAATGGTCAAATTACAAACAGGATAATTTCCCACATTCGCCCTTTTTCTCAGAACCTTTTTGTCATTAACAGTGAAATGCCAATGTTTAGTCTTATTGTGCCACTGGAAATATATGGATGCTACTGGCCATGTCCATTGTCTAGCTAACATGATTTGCATTGAATCAAATACTCGTTCATCACCCTCATTTATGTGGAATTTAAACCAGCCTGCAACATCTAGAGTGGCAGTAGGTATAATTGACCACCCTTGTAAACCTGATGCTGGACCATGCAAGGAAACCCAACAATGTGTAGCATTTATTTCCTTGTTCATGTTTTTCCACCAATAGATGGAATGCATTTCTTTCCCATCCAGCATACCCGAATTCAAAATGATCATCAATAAAATTCCCATTTGCAATAATTTCCACATTGTGGTTGGTTGGTTGGTTGGGTGGGTGGGTGGGTGGGTTTGTTTGTTTGTTTGTTTAACTTATATGCCGCCCACACTACCAGAAGGTCTCTGGGCGGCTTCCAGCATTTAAAATACAATAAAAAGGCAAAATAAAAGGGCAAAACAACTAAAATGCAATTAAAATGTATATTCTAAAAATTGCCATCAGACCCACAGCTGATATTATTTCAGTTAAAAGCCTTCTGGAACCTTCTGACTGACTGTTTTCTCTTCGGCCACAAGGTGTCAATTGCATGTTTGTGCTGATATTGTAAGTTTTCTAGTGGAATGTGAAGTATAGGAGGTTTTTTCCTATTAAAATATTATTTGGCTGCAGCCTTCAAGAAAATAAAGCAAAAACACACACACAAAACTGTTTTTAATACAAAATATAAATGTGTTATCTACTTTCTTCAGGTACCCAAACAGTTAAATCTTGTGTACATATCATTTCTTGTTCATACATAGTATATTTTAAGACAAAAATAACAAGGAAGCACTTCCCACAAAAACCCTCAAAAGAGAGAGAAAAAAAAGAAAAGAATAGATAAAGGATAATAATAAATTTTTTAAAAAAAATCTTCAGAAGTTAGTGGCCACTTTGTCCCTAAAGGAAAATAAAGTCTGAATTTTATTAGTTGTTTCCTCCTACTTTTGCTGGTCCTTTATCTGTAATAAATAAGAAGGTGGATAAATACAATTCAAAATAACACAGGGTCCTCTCCAGCATGGTCTCAACAAAGTTCCTTGGTACCTGAAACCAAATATGCTACTTCTGTTCCTATGGAAAATATAGTTTTATCAGACATAACTATTTTTCTTTTCTTTTACCTCATTAGCTTGTTCCCATTGTTCTTGAATTTCTTCCTGGTATCTACTTCTTTCCTGTAACAGGTTAAACCAATAATCCTCTGGCATTTCATCATAAACATGAGGAAATCCCAAACACATTTTTGTTCCAAACAAAATCTCATAAAGAAATATCCGCGCATTCCAGTTGGTGAACTCCTCATTGTGGCCAACACTATTGGTAATCTCCCCCCCACCCAATATTTACCATTTTCTTTCACTAATTTCCTTAATACCCCTTTTGTTGTTTGGTTTGCTCTTTCCATTACCTTTCCTATCCCTTCATGGCCTACTTCATGTAAATCTTTTAAAATGCCATATTGTGTTATTTTTGCAATTTTTGTTCCCACTTCTTTACGGGGTTTTCCTCTCTTTACTAATTGATCCACTGTATTGTTTCCTCTTGCTAACCAATCTACCCCGTCTGGTTGTTGGGCTTTTATCCAATAAAAAAGCACATCAACCTCACCTATTTGTAGTATTTCATAAATTTGTTTCCATTCAGCAGAATGCTTTAGAAGTTTGTTGTTTGCATTTTCCAATCATCCTTAGCCCAAAACCAAATATACTCTGTTATTCCTTTGTAGACATATTCACTGTCAGTGACAACATGATGCTGACTTGACCTGTTTTCCTCCTGCAAAGTCTTAAGGACTTGCAACACAGCCTGAACTTCCGCTTCCTGTGCATCAAAAGAGTTTGGTAGTTCTTCCCTTTCTTGTAAAAGCAAATCTTGCTTTGCTTTCCTCTGTTAATGGCAAAGCAAAGAAACAATTAAAGGGATCAATACCTGAATATCAGTCTGTACTGGGCCATGGCATCCACAATATTATCTACTACAGGAGCCATGGCTGGTGTAGCCTGGTTCAATTTCCTGTAGTCCACCACAAGATGCTAAGTCTTCCCATTTGCTTTCTTTACTGGCCAAACTGGACAATTATAGGGACTGTTTGCTACCTCCAGCACCCCTTCTTTAACCAATGCATCCACAGTCTCCTGTATACCTTTCTCTGCTTCTTTATTAATAGGATACTGTTTCTAAAGTGGCACAAATTTCTCTACAATTTCCACTTTTGCTGTCTTGTGTTTCCCACAATCATATTTAGATGTTGCATGTACTCCTGGAACAATCTGTTCCCATTCTTCCTTTGTTCTCAAATCCTTCACCTTAAAACTGAATTTTTTTCAAATGATTTCTGGGCTTGGTATAGTTGTTTGCTATAGGGATCAAACCATAGCTCATACTTTTGCAAGGCATCCATGCCAATGATTAGCTCCTCTGTGACTCCTCTGGGTCCCATACAAATTCACTCTTAATGAAGATGCCACATATATTTACAACAGCCAGCAGCAGATTCCTTTAACTGATTGGCCTGATACACTTTCCAAAAGCATACCCTTTTTAATTTTTGATCCAGGTAACCTTTTCCGTATTAGACTGGTAGTGGCCCCTGAATCCAGAAGTGATTTAAATTTATTACCTCTCAGATCTAAACATGTCACAAACAATCTATCATCCCCTGGGATCTTAGTTAAATTTCCCCTATGCTGCCAGATTATAGATCCCATATTTTTGTTTTCTAATTTCTTTACAGCAGCAGGGCAGCCCTAGGCTGTAATATTGCCGGCCACAGAGACTGGCAAAATGTTAGGAAGAACAACCTTCAGAATACGGCCAAAGAGCCCGAAAAACCCACAACAACCATCTCCCTCCTGTGTTCCTTTTTTCTTTTCTTTTCTTTTTCTTTTTCCTGAAGGATCATATCAGCCAGTTCCTCCTTCAATTTTTGGTACTGATTCTAAGTGTCCATTCGCTTAACTTCCTTTTTTTTACTATTTCCTCTGTCCAAGGACAGTCCTTTGCCTATCACTGCTTGCATCAAACCCTCTGTATCTTTGCCATGAAATTGTACCATATTTCCCCCTGCATTTTTCAAAGTCCACCATAATTGGTTTCTCAATTTTCTTGCCTCCTGTAGCTCCCTTCCCACTATTTTATTGTAGGATGGAGGCTGTTCTATTGGAGGAGCACTTGGCTATACACCACCTCTGTTATTCCAAGTTCATCTACCTTTCCCTCTTTTTCCCCTATATGCTGAAGCACTTGAATAGGTTGCCTTTTTAACTTTCTTTGTTTCTCCTGTCTGAGTTGGAATAGATATCAAGCCTGCTAAGTACATTCCTCCATATATTTTCTTTATGTAGAGAACTGGATCTTCCCCTGGTTTCTGTAGCTAATTAGTCAGTTCTCTTTTCGCTCTCCCTTCCCCATTTTCTAAGACCCACTCTCTTAAGTCTGCAACAATGCCAAATCTGTGGATTAATTATTGTTAACAATTGTTTTCCATAGTCCAACTTCACATTTTACAGGTCTATCTCCTATAGGCTCTAACTGACCTTTGATATCTCTAATTTCCTGACCAGTTAATTGTTCCATGGTAACATGCTTCTTTTAATGTTCTACCTGATTTATCTAACATAAGTGTAGTTTTCAAATAGGCTTTTACAGCCCCTTTAGATGGAAAAGAGTTACCCTGGTAATCATCATCACTAAAGTCAGAACAAAGATCATCCTCATTCTCAATTTGCCTCTCAATTCAAGGCATGTTCCTTGCTGACATGTCTCAGTGTGTCTCTTCACCTGAGTATCAGCTTCAGTTACTATGTAAGATTCTCTATATGTGTTTTTACAGACAATACAGAGTATCCTAACGCAGGCTGGGCTCTCCCTCCCTCACCACCTTACGATTTTTAATCCCTTCTACAAACATTGATCAAGGACTCTCTAGCCTCACAGGGTTTGTTCTAAACAACAAGTAATACAGAATTTCCTCTGACGCTTGGCTGGGATCTCCCTCCCTCACCACCAGGCGATTTTTCTTTCCCTTTACAAACACTGGTCAAGGACTCTAGCCTCACAGCGTTTGTTCTAATCTAAACAAAAAGGCATTCTACCTTTGTAGGCCCCACTCCTAGGATTAGAAACTACCTACTTACAGGCAAAACTACCAATGGCATTGCATATGGCAACAGATCTTTCTGGTCTATCCTATTCCACTATTTCTCAACAGGCCCCACCCTTCTCTAAGAGCTACCTGCTTTTCCAACAGAAACACAAAACTTTTTCAATAGGCCCCACCCTTCTCTAAGAGCTACCTGCTTTTTTTTCTTGCCCTCCCTTCCCAAAAACCACAGAAGCACAAAGCTTTTTAAAGCTTTTACTAATAATTTCCTGATGTATTTTATTTTTAGTATTAAACAATGTTCAATAGTCAATAATTAAAATAGGAGTGAATGAGCAAGGATAGTAAAAGAGAAGAGAGAGGAAGAATTTTAAGTTTGGGAGAAAACTGGAGAGAAAAGCACATTCTTTGTGAATTGCTTTATTCTGAAGTGCTAGTTTTCCACAAACCCAAACAAAAAACACATCATACCTGAGTCCCTTTCATGTACAAGAGAGTGGAAATTAACACTACCCTTCCCTGTTGAGTATTCAGGTGTTAAATGAAGTCACCTAGACTATGCTTTAATTCAGCATCCTTTATGTACAGGAGAAGTCTTGGTGGCTGGACAACATAATCAGATGTTATACAAAGTCATCCAGACTATGCTTAATTCAGCATCCTTTATGTACAGGAAAAGTCTTGGTGGCTAGACAATAAAGAATCAGCCATAGCTCCAACAATGCTAGTTGGTCTTTATAGAAAACAGCTTTCAGGCTATAGGCTGAAGAGCAGATCACAGTAAAGAAAACTGCTTCTTATATATGAAAAAGATCAAACTCTTCAAAAATTGTAGTGCTTGGGAAAATCTCAGAGAAAACAGGAAGTCTGAACAGTCAGAAAGAGACAGGGGAGGAATTGGTGGGGGCTGTCAGACAAAGGAAAAGAAAAATTTGGAGCACAGAAAATTAGCCTAAAACAGGTTGTGGCAATCACCCCTTTGTGGCCCCTATTTCCTTGGGCTCTGATAGAAGTGAAAGTTTGACTTATTCAATTAAGGCAATTGCCTCATAAAAGATTGTTCTTACTTGAAAAAGAAAAACAAGTTGTTTGGTGTGTGTGTGTGTATTCAGAAGAGATTAGCCAGCCTTGTAAAAACAGGCTCCTCGACCCCCCCTTTCTCCTTGCTTTTTCTTCTCTGTTCAAGGTCTCACGCTTTTCTGAGATAAGCATGGAATGTTGAGACAAAGGCCCAATTTAGGGAAAGTGAATTGTTCTGCGCACGTCTAAAATGTGTTTTCACTAATCCAATGAATTGTTGCTAACTAACTTAATGACCTCAAAGGCCCACCCCTCTCGCCCTGAGGGGACAGCTATAAGACTGTACCAATTCCTTTGTTCTTTGAAGAAATCCTAATCACCCACAATTAAGGTGAAATTGGTTTTTCTTCCCACCAACTGCAGTGGTGTCTTGTTTGTTTTGTTCTCATGTAAATAAAATGAACTTCAATAGAAAAGCCTTCGTGTCTCAGTCTTTTGTTTAAGGTAAATTGTTTGGCATAACAATTTGGGGGCTCGTCCGGGATCTCTAAACGCCCCGATTGGGGCTGGATTTTGATCCAGTTGAGGTCAGGCAGAACAGGCGGTGGTGAAGTGAATCGGAAAGGCGCCCCTGCCTTCTTTTAAGGCAGCCGCTTCCTTGCCGACGCTTTGGCTGCTTGGCATCAAGAACTCGGAAAGAGGCACGAACGCGAGAGTTTTTTTTAAGCCGGCCGGCCAACGAATCAACGAGCCAGCAGATCAACGGACCTGGTAAGTCGTAGTGGGAAACTCTGAAAGGGTTGGTTGTTGTTGTGTGAATGAAGAGTGAGTGACCTTGCGGTTCCCAGAGGTGGCCGTTGAAGTAGTCCGGGGCCCTGGGCCAAGGTGTGCGACTGTTGTCTGTACCCTCCTTGTGTCTGCGTCAGAGAGACCCCTTACTCTCTACGCAACCTCCCTATCCTTATGTCTTTGTCTCCCGTGGGATGGGAATACAGACTTCCAAAAAGGGCCCGCGGGGGTCCAGAAGGTCCAGAGGGGACCGAGGTAGGAATTCCGAGGGGGACGCCCCGACTCCAGGCCCTTGTGGGGGTGGTAATGAGTTAGGAATTCCTGGCAACAGTGCGGTGGGCAAGCTGTTGCTGCATTGGGAGTCTGTAAAAAGGTACAGGAGTTTCAGACAGAGAAGGAAATGGTCCATGTGCTCTGGAGTTTAGACACAATTTGATATTCGTTCTAAAGGGCCAAAATTTGGCCCATCCGCCCCGTGTCCCTTATGTAGATTTTGGATATGGTACCTAATCAAATTTGGAGAAGGAATAAAACTGGCAGTAAGTAGAGACTTGATAGGTTCTAAGTTACAAGGTGAGGAAATGACAAAATTGGAGTTTGTAAATTGGACTGCTCCACCTCAGTAAAAGAAAAGGAGGGGGATGGCGAAAATAAAGACGGGACGCTGTCCGAGGGACCGGTGACCCGCTCTAAGGCACGGCAGATGAAAGAGCAGGGAGTTAGTGCCCAGTATCCACTCAGAGAAGTCTCAGAGATGCTTTAGGGATTATGATTTACAAGCCCACAGAGCTGCTGCACATTTGTAAGCAGCTGGCCGGAGTCACATAGGAGACTCTGGCAATTGCCGCTCGAACAGAACAGGCGGCCGGGGAATCCCTTCCAGAAGTAACCCCTGGAGATTGGGATTTTCAGGATGAAAATATCAGAGGGCGAAGTGCAGAAATGAAAGAGTTCTTGTTGAAAGGGTTGGAGGCAACAGTCCCTAAGACTGTTAGCATGAAATTGGCTTTTTGGTCAACCCTAAGGAAAAGAATATCAGTTGAATATCTGGAAAGGCTAAAACGCAATATGCGAAGGAACACTGGGCTGGACCCAGAAGATTCAGGAAATGAAAATATTCTGAGATTGGAATTTGTGTCAGGGTGTTACCCGGATATAAAGTCCAAGTTACAGAAAAGAAACTGGAGGAGTTTTTCTCTGCCCTACCCGCTCAGAAGAGAAGGGAAAGAGAAAGGGGGGCAAGGGGCCCTGACTGTGTTCACTTTTAAGGTGGCTCAGGAAATACTTAGGTGAAGCTAGGCAAAGAGAGAGAGAGTATGTTGTAAAGAAGGCAAGGAAAGTTGTTGCAAGATCAGATAAAGAGTTTTGAGGGGAAATGGGAAAGGAAAGGCTAGAAAGGAGGGAAAAATAAGTGTGTATCAACAAGCGATGCAGCTAGAGGAGGAAGGAGATTCAGGAAAGGAGTCCTTAACAAAACTAATAGTGCATGCCAGCTCGGACAGCAGAACTGTTTGCTCTAAGCTGAGCACTACAGTTAGCTGAAAGGAAAAGGGATTAAAAAGAGAAGAAGGAACGTAACTTTCTCAAAGTTCATGAAAAACACAGAGAATGTTATCCAAAAGTGTATATGAAATGGAATCCTCAGGAAGAGTCCTAAGAGAAATAGGAGCGAATGGAAAACAGGGAATGAGAAAAAGCTCTTTTGGCTTGTTAAACTTACTGGGGTATAAAGGGTTAAGAGTAGGCACAGAGTAGGAAAAAAAAATCGCCTGGTGTTGAGGGAGGGAGATCCCGGCCAGCGTTAGGACTGTATAAACACATGCAGACTTTAGTGATTAACAGGGTAATTCTTTTCCATCTAAAGGGGCTGTAAAAGCCTATTGGAAAGCTACACTTCTGGACCTGTAAAATTTGTAGTTAGAAAATGGGGAAAATCACACACACACACAAAAGACACTAGGGGAATTGTTGACTATGGAATCCCACAGAAAAACATGCAGGAAAATGACAGATGCAGTATGTGGATTGATTGGCAGAAGTACGTGTTTAAAAAGCCTGAATTGAAAAGGAGGCTTTGGAGGTGTGAAGATGTTGGCAGTGATAGAGAAATGCAAAGAAAGAGAATTTGACAGGAGAAAGAAATAGGTTAGTAGATAAGAGATAGCAAGCAGAATTGCTGGGAATGTTCAGATCCCCCTCCTTGCTTCTCCAGATGCACAAAGTGGGAGTTGGAGAGACAAGGGGGGTTGATTTCACACCAGGAATGGTTTGCCTGTTTTACATAGGCACTTTCTGTGGGAATTCCTTAGAAGTCACTTTTGCATTCAGGGGTCACTACCAGTTTTAAGAGATTAAAATGTGTAGTATTTTTATTGAGAGTGAATTATCCAGAAGCCACAGAGGATCTAATCATTGGCATGGATGCCTTGCAAACTATAAACTATGGGTTATGGTTTAATTCCTATAACAAACAACTACATCGAGCCTAAACCCGGAAATTGTTAGGAGAAAATATATTTCAGTTTTAAGGTGAAGAATTTGAGAACAGGAGTAAATGCAACATAGGAACAAAGGAAGCGATTGTCCTGCATTCTTCACACCAGCATAGGACTATCCTTGGCGGTGGATGATGGTCAGTAGGCTGCTACAGATCGAGGCTATTCTCCTTGAAAAACTCGATCTAATACTGAGGGTTTATCAGAAACTGTCAGGAAGGAACTGTGTAATGAACATGATGGTATTGCCCTGACTGGTCTACAGATAAAGTTTAGGGAAGACCTACAGGAAGAGGCAATAGAGGGAACATGGAACCTGTACACTGACGGTTCCTCTAGAGTAGTGAATGGGAAAAGAATAACGGGATATGCAGTGGTAGAGAGGATAAGGGGTTCGAAGTTGAATCTGGACCCCTTCCCCCGTCCATGTCAGCTTAGACAGCAGAATTATATGCCCTAAAAGAGCTTTAGACATAAGCACAGGAAAATCTGTAAATATCTGGACAGACTCTAAGTATGCATGTGTAGTAGTCCACGTTTTTGGAAAAATTTGGAGTGAAAGAGGACTACTTACATCCCAGGGAAAGAATTTGGCCCACCATCAGTTGGTACTGGACACTCTGGAAGCGTTGAGCCTCCCATCCAAGGTAGCTATTATCCACATTCCAGGGCACCAAAAGGGAAACTCCCCGGAGGTAGTAGGAAACCGGCTGGCTGACGAAGTGGCAAGAAAGGTGGCAGGAAAAGAATTGAATCTCGCCCTCTTAGCAGCCCTTATTCCTACCAGTAAAGAGATCACTGCCCCTTTGGTGTATTCACAAAGGAGCTTGAATTGACAGAGGAGCAGGGAGCTACAATGGTGAACGGCACGCTAAAGTTGAGAGATGGAAGACAATGGCTGCCCGAGGGGGTGGTCAGGGAGGTCCTCAAGGCATTGCATGAGGGAGGACACTGGGGAGTTAAGGCTCTGGTCTCAACCTTTCTGCAAAAATATACAGGGAAGAAAAGTGTGGTCACACGCCAACACCATTTTAGCCCACTGCATTCCTTGCCAGAGAGTAAATAAGAATAACCTGAGAAAAACAGAAATGGGAGGACGACTTCTGGCCATCCACCCCTTTGAACATTTGCAATGTGATTTTATTGATATGCCAAAGTCAGGACTTTGGAATCAGTGTTTGATAATAACTGATCAGCTCACTGGCTGGGTAGAAGCATACCCTACGGCTCGGGCAACGACAGGGACAGTTTGTAAAATCTTATTGGAACAAATTATTTGTAGATATGGGTTAATCCAATCAATGGTTAGCAACAGGGGTAAAAACTGAAAGGATGAACCAGACTTTGAAAGAGCAAATTAATAAGTTGATGCAACAAGCGCAGTTGCCCTGACCGAAGGGTTTGCCCCTAGCTTTATAAGCTGCATAGCATTACAGGACTCTCGCCCTTTGAAGCCTGTGCAGAATGGAAATTTGGGATGTTAATGCACAGAGATACACAGAGAGTGAGCCTTAATTTAGATTTGTTTAAGGATGCCTTTATAAGAAAGTATTTGCTGGCCCTATTCTCTATTCTCTCCGATAACAGGGAGCGAGGCATCTCAGTGCAACAGACGCCATTGGAGGTAGCAGTGCATTCCTTCCACCCCGGGGATTGGGCTTATATCAAGGCATGGGAGAGTGAACCGCTCGCCCCAAGATGGCTTGGTCTGTTCCAGATACTGTTGACAACAGAGACTGTCATCCAAACTGAGGAAGCTGGTTGGACTCACTATACCAGAGCCAAGCGCGCAGTTGACCCTGAGGGACGGTGAAAAGTTGTGCCTGTGTCCAAGGACGGACTAAAAGACTATTTTTAAACGACATATGTAATGTCCATTAGTCGGTTAGCGCATAAGTATTGTCCTTTCTTTAGTGTGTATATAGAAGTAAGAAAAGTTAATAATCTGGTCCAAACTTGGCAGGTACATTTGAGAATAGACAGGAGTCTTAGGGGACTCTATTTCTTAAGAAGATATTCAATTGGTGATCAAGTAGTGTTGGAGGACGAGGGGACCATTGATTGGGAGGATGTCTAAAACTCCCTATATAACAGGTAGAATTTGTCCCTGGTTTTCCTGTTCAATTAGTCGAACACCAAAAGGGGAGGTGGAAGAGTGGAAGGTACAAATACAAACCACTTCCTATTGGGACACTGAATACAAAGGGTTGGCCTGTGGTAACCAATTGATGGTACGCAAAGAGGTACGAGGTAAGGGCCGTGGAACTTTGTATACCAGCACTGAGTTGGCTTCAAGTCTAGAGTTCTGGCATAACCGAGATTGCAAGCAGTGCCCCCTCATTAAAATCAGAGATAGCAACATCAGCCCTGGATCAGAGTCAGACTCCGACTAGGTCATTCCCCGAAGAGCCTTACTGTTTATTGTATTGCCATTTTGCCCTCACCATTGGAGTGCCAGAATAACTAAATTTGACGAAAACCCGGCTTTGAGGTGGTATGTGCTTAAGCTTGTAGGCTGTAAAAACGCCAATTGCAAGCTGTCCGTGGAGAATTCAATCTGATAGCTCGGCGCAGGCAGAGACCAATTCCCAAGGGATGGCTCCGTTACGCATCTTCGGTGCACCACGAAACGTGTTAGAAGTGCAAGAACGCAAGCCCCTGGTCAGTGCCCAGTCTAGATTCAGAGGACGAGGAATGGAATTCCCACTACAAGCGGAGGTAAAGCCCACCCCTCTAATGTCTTGGAGAAATATCAGGCAATTGTTTATTGGCAGACCACGGGTTGATGGCAAAATAAGGATAGTGTTGGGGCTCTTCTTGAACCTTGTGCTACAAGCTACAGGATCCACCTGCCCCTGTGTAATAACGACAAGGCAGGGAAGCAGGGAACAGCAGACCTTAACCTATAAGTCCATCTTCAATTGTGTTGATAATATTGCCTCCTGTGCATTTGACAAGGTAGAGTACAAAATTTGTCAGGACTCCCTTGGAACTCAAACTTGTTATGACCCTAGAGAAAACCCCGAGAGAATTTGGATTGAATTCCGTGTTACAGTAATTAGTAATGGAGGCTGGACTAGAATTAAATGTGGTGGAATAGGCTGGGTTCAGCACAACACGGTATGGAGAATAGCAGCAAGTGTAGTTCAGAAACTCACCTGTTTGTTCCTGTATGAAACTGTGTGAAGTTAGTCACCTAATCTACCACGCCCTGCAAGCCTCAGGAAGGTGCCTGTAAAGTTCGATTGTACCTGGGGCTCCTATGAAAATTGTCCAAGTGAAAGACACCTTAGGTTGGTCTGGGAGAGGGGGGAAGTTTTCATAATTGTGAATAAGTCAAAAGAAATTATAAAAAGAAAAACGGGGGAATTGATAGAAGTGAAAGTTTGACTTATTCAATTAAGGCAATTGCCTCATAAAAGATTGTTCTTACTTGAAAAAGAAAAACAAGTTGTTTGGTGTGTGTGTGTGTATTCAGAAGAGATTAGCCAGCCTTGTAAAAACAGGCTCCTCGACCCCCCCTTTCTCCTTGCTTTTTCTTCTCTGTTCAAGGTCTCACGCTTTTCTGAGATAAGCATGGAATGTTGAGACAAAGGCCCAATTTAGGGAAAGTGAATTGTTCTGCGCACGTCTAAAATGTGTTTTCACTAATCCAATGAATTGTTGCTAACTAACTTAATGACCTCAAAGGCCCACCCCTCTCGCCCTGAGGGGACAGCTATAAGACTGTACCAATTCCTTTGTTCTTTGAAGAAATCCTAATCACCCACAATTAAGGTGAAATTGGTTTTTCTTCCCACCAACTGCAGTGGTGTCTTGTTTGTTTTGTTCTCATGTAAATAAAATGAACTTCAATAGAAAAGCCTTCGTGTCTCAGTCTTTTGTTTAAGGTAAATTGTTTGGCATAACAGCTCCACACAGGTAAACATGCCCTTTTCGCTGCCACCAGGTATTCTCTTAATACCACCTCAAGTCCCACACACAGGAAGCAGGTTTACGATTGATTAAGTATTCTTTTATTATTCTTCAACAGGAAATCATATGTAAATTGGATCAGGTGTTAATACTTTTTAAAATCATGTAGTCAATCACTTTACTATCAATGTTGTATCTCTCTTGTTATGCTTATGATGTCATTCCTGCTTGTTACATGCGTTTTACTTTCAATACTCTCTCCTAAACCTCTTTAACCTGTTCCTAAACCCTAACACTCTCTGTACGTCTTCTAGTCCCTGACTCTTTCTACCTCTCCCTAACTTCAACTGTCTCTAACTGTCCTTCAGCTCCTTCTAACTGTCATTCTAACTCCGCCCCTCCTGCTCTGTCCTCACCTCCTCCCCCTTAGTTGCTGTGATTGACAGGCAGGAATGACGTCACATTTTTTCATTCTGCTACACAGGTCAAAACATACTTCATACAACAACAAACAATACTATTTCTTAGAGAAGCACAAGTCCTTAGGAACTCACAGATACCATACTCATACCCATTCACAACAAACAGGAAAAATAATAAGGAAAATCGTCAATATTTTGTCACCCCCTTTTCATTGCTGTTTATTATTTTCTTGTTCCTTGGGACCCTGCTCCTTGGGAGACCCTGGTCCTTGGGAGACCCTGCTCCTTGGGATACCTTCCTCCTTGGGACACCCTGCTCTTTGGGATACCCTGCTCGCTGCGCCATTTCTGTCACAAAAGGGTGACTACTGGTTCTTTTGTATCCCAGGAAGAACAACATTAAACAGCAAAGAACCTCACAAGACCCATTAATAAATGCAAAAATAAATATTACCTATTGATTACAATTCTAAATAGAGGGGTTTCATGCATTCAGCACATTCACACCACATACATACTCACCAAAGAGAGAAGAATTCTTTATTTGCATTGTCTAAGTTCCAAAGAAAGTAATTAGTTCCAAAAGCTTTTTGGTCTCAGCAGACAGACAGACGGACTAACAGACAGACAAATGTTTGCCCAGACCCCTCTTATATTCTATTTAGGCAGTTTTTAGTAGAGCACGTGCAGAAGAGATTCCTTTGTCTCAGGTTGCTCACAAGGTATGTGTGGTAGAGATTTCTTTAGAAATACGGTCCTTATCACTTATTCTGAAGTGTGGAATGCTTAATATGTCTTCCATCACTTAGTGGACAGGTTTGGAATCTGCTTTGCTCAGGAGGGTCTTCGTACCAGGGTCTTCTTAATCCCCTTGACTCTACTCCCAGCGGCAGATGGTTTTTGTCAATTTAGTTGAGAATGTTAACAGTTCAAAAGTTGAATCTCTCACAATGAGGGCTTCTAGCTAGAAATACGAAGTCTCATAGTTCCTCTGGTTCTGTTGGTCTCCATCTTTATGTCCTAACTCTCTCTGGTTCTTTACCTGATCCAGGCCAAACATGCACACACCTGACACTTGTGGATTTCAATGGCTTCTCTGTGCAGTCTGGCGTAATGATTGCTGGTGTTGTCCAGTATTTCAGTATTCTGAAATAGAATTTCATGTCCAGTTTGTTTTACGGCATGTTCAGCTACTGCAGATTTTTCTGGTTGTTTTAGTCTGCAGTGTCTTTCATGTTCTTTGATTCTGGTGTGGATGCTTCGTTTTGTGGTTCCAATATATACCTGGCCACAACTGCAAGGTATCCGGTATACTTCTGCAGTGGTGAGGAAGTCCCTTCTGTCTGTAACATTTGTTGTACTTTTGTGATGGGCTTGCATACTGTTTGTAGGTTTTGTTTTTTTTTTTCAAAAGTTTCCCCATGCGGTCCGTACCCCCTTTGATGTATGGCAGAAATACTTTATTTGTGGGTGTCTGTTTTTCTTCTTCAGTTTGGTGTTGTTTTCTTGGTTTGATGGCTCTTGTGATTTCATTTTTGGAGTAGCCATTTGCCTGTAGGGCCCAATTCAGATGGTTGAGTTCAGTGCTGAGAAACTGAGCATGGTCTACCAGTGTTTTGATTATGCCTCTTTTTTGCCGTGGGTGGTGGTTGGAGTTTTTGTGTAGGTACCGGTCTGTGTGGGTGGGTTTTCTATAGACCTTGTGTCCCAGTCGGAGGTCAGTTTTGCGTAGGACCATGACATCTAAGAACGGGAGTTGGCCCTCTATTTCTATTTCCATGGTGAATTGTATATTTGGGTGGATGCTGTTGAGATGGTTGAGAAATTCTTCCAATTTTTCTTCACCGTGGCTCCAAATTGCAAAGGTGTCATCCACATATCGGAACCAGACTGTGGGTGCGAGGGGTGCCGAAGCCAGGGCCGGTTTTTCGAAATGCTCCATGTAGAAGTTTGCTATAACCGGGCTGAGGGGGCTCCCCATGGCCACTCCATCTGTCTGTTCATAGAATTCTTTATCCCACTGGAAATAGATGGTCTTTAGGCAGTGTTGGAAGAGGGCCTTGATGTCTTCTGGAATAGATGTGCTGGATGAGTGTTAGGGTGTTCTTTATCAGTGTGAACAGGGATACTACATCAAAGCTGATCAGTTTTCCCCAGGGTTGAGTTTTAGGGTGCTGATCTTGCTTATGAAATGTCCTGAGTCTTTGATGTAGGATGAGGTTTGTCCAATGTGGGTCTATAGGAGGATTGCTAGGTGTTTGGCTAATTCATATGTTGGGCAGCTGATGGCACTTACAATGGGCCTGAGTGGGATTGAATCCTTGTGGATTTTGGGGAGTCCGTATAGTCTTGGTGGGAGAGCTTCTGTCTTGCAGATTCGTTGGAGGACGTTGGGGTGCAGGGAGGAACTCCTGATCAGTATGTTTGTTTTGTGATTTTGTTGATTGGGTCCCGTTTCAGTTTTCTGTAGGTGGTGGGGTCTAGAAGTTCTCTGATTTTGTCCTGTATTCTTCTGTTTCCATGATTACTGTGGAGTTGCCTTTGTCTGCTGGCAGGATCATGATGTCCGGGTCTGAATTCAGGGACCTGATGGCTTTTCTCTCCTTTCTTGTTATGTTGCTTTTGGGGTTTTTTGCTTTCCATAGGATCCTAGACACTTCCCCTCTTATTACTTCTGCTTTTTCTTCTGGAAGATGATATAATGCTGATTCCACATTGGCAAATATGTCTTCCACAGGAATTTTACTGGGTGTGACTGCAAAATTTCCTCCTTTGCTCAAGACTGAGGTTTCTTCTGGGGAGAGTTGCCATCAACCTTCAGAACACGGCCAAAGAGCTCAAAAAACCCATAAAACCATTACTGTTATTGGCTTGCTTTCCATAAATAAACAAAATGCATAGAGACAGGAAGAGTATTTGGTGTCAGTTCTCCAGAAAAAGAAAATGGGAAACTAGTTTTTCTTTATTCTCATTCATGCTGGACCTTTCTCTTCATTTTCTCTTTCTGGTAGGTCTATCAGCAAAGACCAGCAAAGGGGCAAGTGCCTGAGGAAACAAGGACTAGGAGAAAAGAACAGAGGACAAGCCTCTGCACCCCCATTGAGGTAGGTTGTAGCATTACTCATGCATAGAGACAGGAAGCGTATCTGGTGTCCGTTCTCCAGAGAAAGAGAATGGGAAAACTAGTTTTTCTTTACTCTCGTTCATGCCGGACCTTTCTCTTCATTTTCTCTTTCTGGTAGGTCTATCAGTAAAGATCAGCAAAGGGGCAAGTGTCTGAGGGAACAAGGACTGGGAGAAAAGAACAGAGGACAAGCCTCTACCCATCATTTGGGGTCAGTGGAGGGGGAGACATCACTACATCTGAAGAACGCAAACTCATGAAGCCTGCAGGAAGAAAGGGAAAGCCAGGCAGGTCAAGGGCCTATTCAAGAGTGGAGGGGTGTTTCAGCTGCCATGGAGGAAGAAAGGGTTGGACAGAACCGTGGTTGGAGAGCCCTCCACAATGGAGACTCCAGCTGGATGCCATCAATGCCAAAAAGCAGAGTGTGTGGATACAAAAAAAGGGGATTCATCGCCCACTGTCTGGGCTTCAATTCTGTGCCTGTGCAGCACGTAAACCCGGAATCACGACCCTCGCTTGAGGAGAGGAAGATGGGAAGTGGCAGAATGAAAGGGGTGTTTCAGCTGCCATGGAGGAAGAGAAGGTCTCCAAGAACCATGGTTGGAGAGCCCTCCACAATGGAGGTTGAAGAGCCCTCCGTGATGGAGGTTTGAGAGCCCTCCGCAATGGAAGTTATAGAGCCCTCCACAATGGAGGTTGAAGAGCACAATGGAGGTTGAGAACCCTCCGCAATGGAGGTGGGAAAGCCCTCCATAATGGAGGTTGAAGAGCCCTCCACAATGGAGGTTGGAGAACCCTCCATAATGGTGACTCCAGCTGGATGCCATCCATGTCAAATAGCAGGGGGACAAACATTACCCAGGAGAGCCCTCAATAAGGGAAGTTGAAGAATCCTCAGCAATGGAGGTTGAAGAGCCCTCCACAATGGAAGCTGAAGAGCCCTCCACAATGGAGGTTGGAGAGCCCTCTGCAATGGAAGTTGAAGAGCCCTCTGCAATGGAGGTTGGAGAGCCCTCCGCAATGGAGGTTGGAGAGCGCTCAACAATGGAGGTTGGAGAGCCATCCGCAATGGAGTTGGAGAGCCCTCAGCAATGGAATTTAAAGAGCCCTCCGCAATAGAAGTTGGAGAGCCCTCCGCAATGGAGGTTGAAGAGCACTCCACAATGTAGGTTGTCCTCCACAATGGAGGTTGGAGAGCCCTCCGCAATGGAGGCTGAATCGCCCTCTGCAACGGAGGTTGGAGAGCTCTCTGCAATGGAGATTGGAGAGCCCTCCGCAATGGAGGTTGAAGAGCCCTCCACAATGGAAGTTGAAGAGCCCTCCGCAATGGAGGTTGGACAGCCCTCCGCAATGGAGGTTGGAGAGCCCTCCGCAATGGAAGTTGAAGAGCCCTCCGCAATGGAAGTTGGAGAGCCCTCCGCAATGGAGATTGAAGAGCCATCCACAATGTAGGTTGAAGAGCCCTCCATAATGTAGGTTGCAGAGCCCTCCGCAATGGAGATTGGAGAGCCCTCCACAATGGAGATTGGAGAGCCCTCCGCAATGGAAGTTCAAGAGCCCTCCGCAATGGAAGAGCCCTCCAGAATGGAAGTTCAAGAGCCATCCACAATGGAGGTTGAAGTGCCCTCCACAATGGAGGTTGAAGAGCCCTCCACAATGGAGATTGGAGACCCTTCCACAATGGTGACTCCAGCTGGATGCCATCAATGTCAACGAGCAGGGAGGGCGGGTGGAGAAGAAGAGGAAACAATATCCTTCACCAAATGTACAGTACCTGCTGCATCTCTGTGTGTGTGCAAAAATCTTCATCACGGCAGCACACCAGGAGGCACGCTTGGTGCCCATTCGGTTCCTGTTGGAGAGGATCCCTTCCCCTGCGTTCACACCAGGTTAGGTTCCCTTGCTGGGGGGACAAACAGTACCCAGAAGAGACCTCCACAATGGAAATTGAAGAGCCCTCCACAATGGATGTTGAAGAGCCCTCCACAATGGAGGTTGGAGAGCCCTCCACAATGGAGGTTGGAGAGCCCTCCACAATGGAGGTTGAAGAGCCCTCCGCAATGGAGGTTGAAGAGCCCTCCGCAATGGAGGTTGAAGAGCCCTCCGCAATGGAGGTTGAAGAGCCCTCCACAATGGAAGTTGAACAACCCTTGGGAATGGAAGTTGAAGAGCCCTCCACAAAGGAAGCTGAGAGCCCTCCACAATGGAGGTTGAAGAGCCCTCCGCAATGGAGGTTGAAGAGCCCTCCGCCATGGAAGTTGAAGAGCCCTCCGCAATGGAGGTTCAAGAGGCCTCCACAATGGAGGTTGGAGAGCCCTCCGCAACGGAGGTTGAAGAGCCCTCTGCAATGGAGTTTGGAGAGCCCTCCGCAATGGAGGTTGAATCGCCCTCTGCAATGGAGGTTGGAGAGCTCTCCACAATGGAGATTGGACAGCCCTCCGCAATGGAGGTTGAAGAGCCCTCTGCCATGGAAGTTCAAGAGCCCTCCGCAATGGAAGAGCCCTCCAGAATGGAAGTTCAAGAGCCATTGACAATGGAGGTTGAAGTGCCCTCCACAATGGAGGTTGAAGAGCCCTCCACAATGGAGGTTGGAGACCCTTCCACAATGGTGACTCCAGCTGGATGCCATCAATGTCAACGAGCAGGGAGGGCGGGTGGAGAAGAAGAGGAAACAATATCCTTCACCAAATGTACAGTACCTGCTGCATCTCTGTGTGTGTGCGAAAATCTTCATCACGGCAGCACACCAGGAGGCGCTCTTGGTGCCCATTCGGTTCCTGTTGGAGAGGATCCCTTCCCCTGCGTTCACACCAGGTTAGGTTCCCTTGCTGGGGGGACAAACAGTACCCAGAAGAGACCTCCACAATGGAAATTGAAGAGCCCTCCACAATGGATGTTGAAGAGCCCTCCACAATGGAGGTTGGAGAGCCCTACACAATGGAGGTTGGAGAGCCCTCCACAATGGAGGTTGAAGAGCCCTCCGCAATGGAGGTTGAAGAGCCCTCCGCAATGGAGGTTGAAGAGCCCTCCACAATGGAAGTTGAACAACCCTTGGGAATGGAAGTTGAAGAGCCCTCCACAAAGGAAGCTGAGAGCCCTCCACAATGGAGGTTGGAGAGCCCTACACAATGGAGGTTGGAGAGCCCTCCACAATGGAGGTTGAAGAGCCCTCCGCAATGGAGGTTGAAGAGCCCTCCGCCATGGAAGTTGAAGAGCCCTTCGCAATGGAGGTTCAAGAGGCCTCCACAATGGAGGTTGGAGAGCCCTCCACAATGGAGGTTGAAGAGCCCTCCGCAATGGAGGTTGAAGAGCCCTCCGCAATGGAGTTTGGAGAGCCCTCCGCAATGGAGGTTGAATCGCCCTCTGCAATGGAGGTTGGAGAGCTCTCCGCAATGGAGATTGGAGAGCCCTCCGCAATGGAGGTTGAAGAGCCCTCCGCAATGGAAGTTCAAATGCCCTCCGCAATGGAAGAGGCCTCCAGAATGGAAGTTCAAGAGCCATCCACAATGGAGGTTGAAGAGCCCTCCACAATGGAGGTTGGAGACCCTTCCACAATGGTGACTCCAGCTGGATGCCAACAATGTCAAAGAGCAGGGAGGGCGGGTGGAGAAGAAGAGGAAACAATATCCTTCGCCAAATGTAACTGCTACATCTATGTGTGTGCGCGCGAAAATCTTCATCATGGCAGCACACCAGGAGGCCTCTTGGTGCCCATTCGGTTCCTGTTGGAGAGGATCCCTTCCCCTGTGTGCACACCGGGTTAGGTTCCCTTGCTGGGGGGACAAACGTTACCCAGAAGAGCCCTCCACAATGGAAATTGAAGAGCTCTCCACAACGGAGAAGAGCCCTCCACAATGGAGGTTGGAGAGCCCTCCACAATGGAAGTTGAAGAACCCTCAGGAATGGAAATTGAAGAGCCCTCCACAAGGGAAGTTGGAGTGCCCTCAGGAATGGAGGTTGAAGAGCCCTCCGCAATGGAAGCTGAAGAGCCCTCCACAATGGAGGTTGGAGAGCCCTCCACAATGGAGGTTGGAGAGCCGTCCGCAATGGAGGTTGGAGAGGCCTCCGCAATAGAGGTTGGAGAGCCCTCCGCAATGGAGGTTGAAGAGCCCTCCACCATGGAAGTTGAAGAGCCCTCCGCAATGGAGGTTGGAGAGCCCTCCGCAATGGAGGTTGGAAAGCTCTCCACAATGGAGGTTGGAGAGCCCTCCGCAATGGAGTTGGAGAGCCCTCTGCAATGGAGCCCTTCACAATGGAAGTTGGAGAGCCCTCTGCAATGGAGGTTGAAGAGCCCTCCACAATGGAGGTTGGAGAGCCCTCCACAATGGAGGTTGAATCGCCCTCTGCAATGGAGGTTGGAGAGCTCTCCGCAATGGAGATTGGAGAGCCCTCCGCAATGGAGGTTGACAAGCCCTCCACAATGGAAGTTCAAGTGCCCTCCGCAATGGAAGAGCCCTCCAGAATGGAAGTTGAAGAACCATCCACAATGGAGGTTGAAGAGCCCTCCACAATGGAGGTTGACGAGCCCTCCGCAATGGAAGTTCAAGTGCCCTCCGCAATGGAATAGCCCTCCAGAATGGAAGTTGAAGAACCATCCACAATGGAGGTTGAAGAGCCCTCCACAATGGAGGTTGAAGAGCCCTCCACAATGGAGGTTGGAGACCCTTCCACAATGGTGACTCCAGCTGGATGCCAACAATGTCAAAGAGCAGGGAGGGCGGGTGGAGAAGAAGAGGAAACAATATCCTTCGCCAAATGTAACTGCTACATCTATGTGTGTGCGCGCGAAAATCTTCATCATGGCAGCACACCAGGAGGCCTCTTGGTGCCCATTCGGTTCCTGTTGGAGAGGATCCCTTCCCCTGTGTGCACACCGGGTTAGGTTCCCTTGCTGGGGGGACAAACGTTACCCAGAAGAGCCCTCCACAATGGAAATTGAAGAGCTCTCCACAACGGAGAAGAGCCCTCCACAATGGAGGTTGGAGAGCCCTCCACAATGGAAGTTGAAGAACCCTCAGGAATGGAAGTTGAAGAGCCCTCCACAAGGGAAGTTGGAGTGCCCTCAGGAATGGAGGTTGAAGAGCTCTCCACAATGGAAGCTGAAGAGCCCTCTACAATGGAGGTTGGAGAGCCCTCCACAATGGAGGTTGGAGAGCCGTCCGCAATGGAGGTTGGAGAGGCCTCCGCAATAGAGGTTGGAGAGCCCTCCGCAATGGAGGTTGAAGAGCCCTCCACCATGGAAGTTGAAGAGCCCTCCGCAATGGAGGTTGGAGAGCCCTCCGCAATGGAGGTTGGAAAGCTCTCCACAATGGAGGTTGGAGAGCCCTCCGCAATGGAGTTGGAGAGCCCTCTGCAATGGAGCCCTTCACAATGGAAGTTGGAGAGCCCTCTGCAATGGAGGTTGAAGAGCCCTCCACAATGGAGGTTGGAGAGCCCTCCACAATGGAGGTTGAATCGCCCTCTGCAATGGAGGTTGGAGAGCTCTCCGCAATGGAGATTGGAGAGCCCTCCGCAATGGAGGTTGACGAGCCCTCCGCAATGGAAGTTCAAGTGCCCTCCGCAATGGAAGAGCCCTCCAGAATGGAAGTTGAAGAACCATCCACAATGGAGGTTGAAGAGCCCTCCACAATGGAGGTTGAAGAGCCCTCCACAATGGAGGTTGGAGACCCTTCCACAATGGTGAGTCCAGCTGGATGCCATCAATGTCAAAGAGCAGGGAGGGCAGGTGGAGAAGAAGAGGAAACAATATCCTTCACCAAATGTACCTGCTGCATCTGTTTGTGTGTGCGAAAATCTTCATCATGGCAGCACACCAGGAGGCCTCTTGGTGCCCATTCGGTTCCTGTTGGAGAGGATCCCTTCCCCTGTGTGCACACCGGGTTAGGTTCCCTTGCTGGGGGGACAAACGTTACCCAGAAGAGCCC
Organism: Pogona vitticeps; assembly: GCF_051106095.1. Classification (NCBI taxonomy): domain Eukaryota; kingdom Metazoa; phylum Chordata; class Lepidosauria; order Squamata; family Agamidae; genus Pogona; species Pogona vitticeps. The sequence goes on from NC_135786.1 coordinate 113,732,134, forward strand.
TCCAAAATGGAAATTGAAGAGCCCTCCACAACGGAGAAGAGCCCTCCACAATGGAGGTTGGAGAGCCCTCCACAATGGAAGTTGAAGAACCCTCAGGAATGGAAGTTGAAGAGCCCTCCACAATGGAAGTTGGAGTGCCCTCAGCAATGGAGGTTGAAGAGCTCTCCACAATGGAAGCTGAAGAGCCCTCCACAATGGAGGTTGGAGAGCCCTCCACAATGGAGGTTGGAGAGCCCTCCGCAATGGAGGTTGGAAAGCTCTCCACAATGGAGGTTGGAGAGCCCTCCGCAATGGAGTTGGAGAGCCCTCTGCAATGGAGCCCTTCACAATGGAAGTTGGAGAGCCCTCCGCAATGGAGGTTGAAGAGCCCTCCACAATGGAGGTTGAATCGCCCTCTGCAATGGAGGTTGGAGAGCTCTCCGCAATGGAGATTGGAGAGCCCTCCGCAATGGAGGTTGAAGAGCCCTCCGCAATGGAAGTTCAAGTGCCCTCCGCAATGGAAGAGCCCTCCAGAATGGAAGTTGAAGAACCCTCCACAATGGAGGTTGAAGAGCCCTCCACAATGGAGGTTGAAGAGCCCTCCACAATGGAGGTTGGAGACCCTTCCACAATGGTGACTCCAGCTGGATGCCATCAATGTCAAAGAGCAGGGAGGGCAGGTGGAGAAGAAGAGGAAACAATATCCTTCACCAAATGTACCTGCTGCATCTGTTTGTATGTGCGAAAATCTTCATCATGGCAGCACACCAAGAGGCCTCTTGGTGCCCATTCGGTTCCTGTTGGAGAGGATCCCTTCCCCTGTGTGCACACCGGGTTAGGTTCCCTTGCTGGGGGGACAAACATTACCCAGAAGAGCCTTCCAGAATGGAAATTGAAGAGCCCTCCACAACGGAGGTTGAAGAGCCCTCCACAATGGAGGTTGAACTGGGGGCAAAGGCAGTCATCTTTTAATATTTTAAATAGTTCCACTGGAATGACATCACATCCACTGGTCTTCTTGTTAGCCATACTTTCTAAGGCCCACTTGACTTCACTCTCCAGGATGTCTGGCTCAACTTCAGCAGCCACACTATCTGGGTTTTCCGAGACATCCAGAACTGTCTTGTATAATTCCTCTGTGTATTCTTGCCTTGCCTTGTACTTCTGGGAATTCTCAGCCCATGTACTGCTGAAGCCTGCCTTGGAGGATTTTGAGCCTAACCTTGCTAGTATGTGTAGTGGGTTCATTTTAGTGGTAAAGGCTTCAGGGGGTTTGAGTCCAAGGACCTCTGAGGACCCAAGGTTGGGAACCGCTGATTCGGACAGTCAACCCCCTGTAATCCAAGCACACATTATGACAGAGATGCTGCTGTGGGGTCGGCATTCAGAAACTGAGAGATGAATCAGGATATCCCTCCATCGCCTCTCACCTCTGCAGCAGGAATGCAAGCTGCTCTCTCACTCAGCTCCAAGCTGGAGCCTAGAGAGAGTAAAGACGACAGGACGGCCTTCGTCCTACAGCAGGAAGACGACTTCGGTCTCTCCATCAGCTGGCTCACCTTCTCTAGAGCAGCCGCCCTCTGTTTCTTGGACATTTTCGAGTGAAGGCAGACGACTTTCAGGCATTGAGGAAGGCCAGAGACCTGCAAAAGAACCACCGAGTGTGTACGGCTCCAGGGCGAGAGAGGGACACAGCGCACTTCAGAGACAGACATTCCCTCAACCAACCTCAACAGAGGCCAGGGCCTTTGCCCCAGTTGCCTTGGAGGGAGAAGAAGACATGCAGGTTTTCGTCTTATGCCTTCTGCTAGGATCCTCTGTCGGAACCAGGAACTCACTAAGGAGCCCAAGCTCACGGAGCACCCTCGAGTATCTGCACTGCTTTCCCATCATCGTTATTCGCCAAATTTCAGTACGGATCTCTTTCTGAGCTCTGCCACACCCTCATTTCTCGCTGTCTCATCTCTTGGTCGTGTGCAACAGGCACACCATCAGTTAAGCCATTGTCTTTTCCTTCTCCTCCTCCTCTCTTTGAAAACTGGCTGCTTCTATCTACAAAACCTTTCATGGTACCAAACAGATGGACCTTCCGCTTTCATGCTCCTCCCAGGGCTCCCCCTCTCTCTGAAATTCCCTCAATTTGACTCAGAACAAACCTTGCCATCGTTCTTTGCAGGCATGAAAAAACGTTCCAACAGGTCTCCCAGAACGGTGGTTGGAGAGCCCTCCACAATGGAAACTCCAGCTGGATGCCATCAACCTCCAGACGCAGGCAGTGCGGGTGGAAAAGAAAAGAAAAGAAGATCCATTGCCTGCTGTCTCTGCTGCTCATCTGTGGATGTGCCAGAATCTCCATCAGGGCTGCACATCAAGGAGGGGCTCCTGGTGCCTATTCAGTTCCTCTTTGACACAACCCCTTCCCCTGCGTGCACACTGGGTGAGGTTCCCTTGCAGGGGGGGACAAAAATGACACAGAAGATTGAGTCAAATCCATATCGTTCTTTTTATTATTATTATTATTATTATTATTATTATTATTATTATTATTATTATTATTATTATTATTATTATTATTATCATCATCATCATCATCATCATCATCATCATCATCATCATCATCATCATCATCATCATCATCACTGCTATTATTATTACTTGATAAGAGATTGCTTTCCTACAGTAATCACATGTTAACCACTGATGTATTTCAATAAAAATCTTTCTTGTGATCTATGTCCATGAAGATGCAGATCTGTGTGGCTTGGCGTGTGTGTCTCTTTTCAGGAGCATGTAAAGCGTGCAAACCGCAGCGTCCACTGGAGTCCAGAGGTTCAGAACCTGCAGGTCTTGAGTCAAGGCTCCTTGGCTGTTCCCACCCTGCAACACTCGTGTTTTCCACAGAGGTAGGTCAGGCTGAAGGAGATCTTGGGTCTTGCTCGGACTCTTCAGACACACCCCAGGGGGTGAGAGAAAGGCCGGGAGTCTCCACATTGGATTGATTTCCACTGATTCCAGAAATGGACTTGATGTTTTAAATCAACCACCAAATAAGGCATCAACACAATAAAAATAAAAGCACATTTTTAAAAGGAATAAAAAACAAAGAGAACTCACAGGGAAATAATCATCTTCATGAAAGGAACGAGAAAACAAAATGTTTCTTAATCATAGCAAATCTGTGCCTAGTTTTAAAAAAAGCATATATTTCTTTGAATTCCACCTGTCCTGACCCCCAAAACTGGCATGGAAAGCAAAGCAGTCGGAGGGGGGGGGGGCTTGGGAGGAACCCGCTTGAGATAGCTACGCCCATTCCATTGCCCCCTCCCCCGGGAGCTGCCCAGACCAGATGGGGGGGTGAGAGGGGGGCATGCCCTGGGTCAGCCCAGGGATCAGGGCTGGAGGGGGTTGCCCTCCCCTTGGAAACCCCGGGGTGCAGCCCAGATCTGTCCGTCAGTCACAGAGGGGCTTCAAGCAAGCCCCCCAATACGGCGGCGCCTTCCCCCTCCAGGAGAGTCGGTCCATCTCATGCCCACCTTTCTGTTTTCCTGAGCTTTAGTATGACTCCACTGACTGGTCAGTCTGATTGCAAATCAATTCCTGCTCCAATAATGGGGAAGGCAAATAATTACAACATCAGCTAGACTGAATATTTTACTAACCCATCTAGGGAGATGATGTGGGTCAGGAGTGGAGAGGAGGGCAAGATTCAGCTTTGCAGAAGCAGGACCAACGTTTGAAGGCCGCGGGATGCCCTTTTCTGAGCTGGGCAACCAGCCACTTGTGTGAAGGCTGCTCCCAGCAATAAACACAACCCTGCTATCATTGCACTAGTGGGAGGAGAGCTCGCGGCCCACCTTCCAAAGGGTGCTTAGCTCTATCACACTTCATCCTAAGCCTTCCCAGTTGCCCCAAACCTCCGTCCCCCCACCAAGGACTGTCATTCAGGGAGATGCATCATGATCCCCAAAACAGTTAAAAACCACAAGCAAGTCATAAGTAAAATTCATAAAAGCCCCTGATTTACAGTTTAAGAAAGGGCTCTTGACACCCTTTACCAAGTTAAAACATTTAAAAACATATATTTAACATTAAAAAGAAAGCTTCAGAGACAGAGGGTGGAAAAGTCTGTAGGTAAAAACAAAACCCGGCTTATTTTAGGGCAAAAGGGAATTTGACTTCATTCCCCATCTTGACTCAAATGTGCTCTGCGGAAGAAAGGAAATTCAGCGGGGCCACACCGGCCGTTAGAGCTCTTCCATCAATGGACAGTGGTCTTTGCTATAGGAGTTTGTCTCTCGTCATGTCTGTGGCAGCTCAACTCAGTTCCAGTGGACAATCTCCTCTGTGGCTATGCACGTAATCTTGCTGATGTCAAACCGGATGTACTTCCTCCAGAAACACCGGTCTCTGGCTCTCCTCCGAGGAAGCACAGTGGGGAATCGAGCCCCATCAGCCTCTGGCTCCACTGCTAGATATCCAAGTCACGGAGATATCCAGCCAGCTGGAAACGATAGGCATTTATTTATTTATTTATTTATTTATTTATTTATTTATTTATTTATTTATTTATTTATTTATTTATTTGGTTTTTACCCCACCCATCTAGATTCAAACTAATCTAGATGGGAAATGGGGAGGGGGGCAGGAAAAAGCCTTAAAAGTAAAATGCAGTTTAAAACTACAGCTTGGAATTGCTACTGTGAGTCATCTTATAACAGTCCTAAGTGTACCAAAACAAATTTTTGCCAGCTAAATGTTTGTATATTTTTGTATATCTTTTGCTGCATTGTATCTCCAAACCAAAGGCATTAATATGACTTGCTAAAAAAACAGCAGACCTAGCTACTGTGTTTCCTTGAAAATAAGACAGGGTCTTATATTAATTTTTGCTCCAAAAAAAAAAACATATTAGGACTTATCTTCAGGGGATGTTTTATTTTACAGCCATGTCATCTGGTTGCTGTACAGTGGTGGAGGGTGGGCTTTCACTTAACTAGGGCTTATTTTTGGGGTAAGGCTTATACAGTATTACAAGCATCCTGAAAAATCCTACTAGGGCTTATTTTCAGGTTAGGTCTTATTTTAGGGAAACAGGGTAGTAGCACCGCCAGCTAGTGACATGCTTAAGCTAGTAGCTACCCCAACTGTCAGCTTCTTTAACTATCAGCTCCTACTGCTGTTAGCTCCCCTGGCTGTCTGCTGACCTACTGATAAGAATTGTTTGGTTATGATAAGCATACACTAGAGTATAAATATGGGGAATAAATCACACACTGGCATAAGACATCTTATCAAAGGAGGAAGAAAGTGTGAGACACAGAATGAAAATGATGCCAGGCAAACGTTGTTAGAGCAGCAGAAAAGATAGTGATGCAGCACAAAAAAATCAATAATGGACTTTTATTAGATTTTGAACTGGCTTGATTGGGTAAGGATATTTTGTATTTTTTGTGTCTTTCACCACATGCTTAGAGTGAAATAATGCTTTTTCACTTTATATATTTTTATTTTTAAAAGTTTAAGATTTAAATACTTTTTCATGCCTTCCAGTTAAAATTATAATGCTTTTTGCATTTTACAATATTATTCTTAAGAACTTTGATGTATTTTAGGAATGTATCCTCTGCTTTTATTGGCTATAACCTCCTATTAAAGAATTTTAAAATATCTTTCTGATATTGGATTGTATTTTGCTCTTATATTTAGAAGTATTGATTACAACTTAAGTCCGAACACCTGTACAGTATTTTATTATAAGTTGCAAGTATTTGAGCCTAAAGTTTCACATAACTGTAAGACCTTTGGATTTAAACTTATGTGTCTATAGTTTCACACAACCGTAAGATGTTAGGATGTTACAGTTCTGAAGTACTTGTGTGAAAATAGACTATAGAAACCATGTAGAGAAATAAAAAGTTGTAGAAACAAGACAAACTAGAATTGCACCTGGAGTGACTGCAACAACGAATAAATTTTTGCTTAGATATTCAGATAAATTTTGGAAATGCTTGTTGATGATTATCTGGTTTCATTCTGGGATTAACCCTTAATTGAGACAAATGACAATTATGATGAACATAGGCTTTTGCTATTTACCTAGGAGGTCTGTACTGTGTCTCTCTGTAGCACTCCTGTGGGAGTCAGGCCACCAGGAGAGTCCAGAGCACCCATCCAAAACCTCAGGGAAACCAGCATCCTACAACGCCAGTCCTGGAGTATACTCCTCAGAAAAGAGACTGAAGGAGACCAAGAGCTGCATAAGATGCCTTGCTTCTCCCCAAATACTAATCCTATCTCCCTGGATAGAATTTATCTGCCATTCTCAATGAGCCAGGATGTGGGCATATGTAGAGGAAGACATTTTCTTAGGTTCGTAGGACTCTGGACAAGAGGTTTAAATGTCAAATGCCAAATCTTCAATGGTCAGAAACTAGCAGTTTCTCCTCTCCTCTTCTTAAGAATGATCTTGGGAGGTTGACGTGCCCAGAGGAGGGCAACAAAAATAGTAACAGGTATGTAAATTAAATCATATAAAAAGCAATTGTGGAAAAGGAGAGTTTGATTAAACATTAGGAAGAGCTTCCAAATGGTAAAAGATGTTCAACAATATAATGAACTTCAGAAGACGTGGACTGTCCTTCTTTGGAAGTTTTTAAACAAAGGTCAGATGGCTGTCTGTGGGTTTTCTGCTTCTCCAATGGATTGGATTCAGTAACCTTGGGATCACTTGTCCCTAAGTGAAAATAAAATGCAGAGCTGATTAATACCTTCTATTACTACCATTAAAACATTTCAGAAGTGGCACAAAAGGTGACACACAGTTCAAAGCTTTTCAGAACTTGTCACCAGCCGAAACAGCATAAGAATTTAGGAACAGGGAAGAATCAGAAACAGTTAAAAAAAAATCAGACATGATGTGTTGGCCAATGTAGAAGCAAGATGCAATGAAGAGAATAATCAATGTTAAAGTGCCACCTTACAAGTTAATAATCCTCCAGCCTGATTCAGTCTGCCAAAGTGGGACAGATGCTGTGATTTAGAGAAGTGATAAATGCTTTCTTACAGAAAGAAACTGACTCTTCCTACCTAAGGAGGCTGTAATGAGACTCTTCTAAAGTAATCTCTCCTTGACCCAGAGATCCTGATTATAAATAATTATAGACTATTTTTTGCTTAGGTAGTTGAGAAGGTGGTGACCTTGCATCTCCAAACACTCCTAGATGACACTGATTATCTGGACACATTTCAGATAAGCTTTAGGCTAAATATGGGATTGAAACTATTGTACTTTTGACATATACTAGCTCCTGAATGAAGGGAGAGCAAATTTATCTGGGCTTCTCAGGTGCTTTCAGTATAATTGACCATGGTATCTTGTTGGGCTATGTAGGTGGGTGGCCTTGGAGATAGGAGTGATTAGAGATGGGCACAAACTGTGGTTCGGCAGTTTGACCCAGTTTGGTGTGGCAGCTGCACAGGTTTTCCACAGGCATCAGGCACTTCCCTCCCCAACCTCCTTCAGGCACTTGCCACTCACTGGCAGCAATGTGATTCTCTCCCACATCTCCTCAGGTGATCACCCAATCACTGGCAGCAGTGTGCTTCCCTCCTCTGTTTCCTCCAGCAGCCACCCACTCAGATGAGGAGGTGAGTTAGGGAAGCCTATGGCACTGCCTCTGAGGAGGCAATCATCTGAGGAGGCAGAGGAGGGAAAGCATACTGCTGTTGGTGAGTGGGCAGTCACCAACAGGAGGAGGTGAAGGAGGGGAGGATGCAGTGCCCGCGGAATACCTGTGTGGATGCCATCTCTAATTCTGATACTTCCTCTCAGAGCATGGCACAAAATCCAAAGAAACAAAACAAAACAAAGCAAAAGACAAAAACATGTGACACCTTAAAGACTATTATATTTTAATGTAAGCTTTTGTGGACACATCCACTTTATCAGACATTAAGAAACAGAATGAAATGGAATGAAATGTAAATCAGTTTCACATTCTAAACATTCATTGGTTATATGCTGTGATTAGGCCTATGTTTGTTTTATGGCCCTGTTGTAAATTAAATCTTGACAAGATGAAGGTGCTGCTGGTGAGTAGAAAGCCATACTTTGGGACTGAGCTTCAACCTGTTGTAGAAGGGGTCGTGCTATCCCTGACAGGATAGGATCGTAGTCTCAGAGTGTTCTTTGCATTGTCCCTGGGTTCCTGGGTGACAGCAGTGACAAGGAGTGTGTTTGCACAATTCTGAATAGTTCACCAGTTGTGACCTGTCCTGAAGTTGAGCTGAATTGATAACAGTCATCTGTGTCCTAGTTATATCACACCTTGACTACTGCACTATACTGTACTGCATTTGGAGCTGCCTTTGAAGAGGGTCTGTGATCTTCAGCTGGTGCAACAAGCAGCATCTAAGCTGCCAACTGGTGCACAGTATCAAGGTAATATGACTCCAACACTAAGAGATCTGCATTTGTCAGCTGCTTGCCAGCCCAATTCAAGGTGCTGATTTTAACCTTCAAAACCCTAGATAGCTTGGGCTCTGCCTATCTAAGGGACTGTGTGTCTTGCTGTGAAGATCTTTGGATGTTAAGAGGGGCCCTTTTGAGAATATCAACAGTTTAGGTGGCTTTTCTCCTGTTTGGCTCCTAGTCTGTAGAATGCACCCCCCTCAGACTTGTAATTAGTTTCTGCTACCATGGATTAGGGGAAGTGTTTGACAACACAGCTGTTTAATTTGACTTATATATTGTTTATTTTACTGAGATGATTTTAACTATGAATTGGAAATGAAAAAACTAACAAAATACAGAGATCTAGCAATTCAAACATCTCACATGTGGATTAAACAGACTTCAGTGGTCCCCATAATCCTTGGGGCTTTAGGAACAATATCAAGAAATTTTACACACTATTACAAGAAGTTGCAGATCTCAAAAATAACACCATCAGAGATATAAACAATGCCAATATTAGGAACAGCATATATACTGCTCCAATATTTAACAGATACTTCTTGGTTAAAACTTGTAACTGTTATATAATAGTATATTATATAATGGTATTTTAAAATTATTTTAAATTTGTGTGGAATCATTCTAATAAAATAGGAGTATGTGCATTAGCAGATTAACATAAATTGCGTGTAAACTGTGCAGCTTTAAGAAATAGAAAGGGTGTGAATGTTTACCAGAAAATGTGAACATAGTAGATCAGAGATAGGCAGTAATTTATGGTGTCATGAGAGAGGGTAAATAGGAGTTCTCGACCATTGAGTTAGGACTCCTGCATCAATAAGCAGCACGAGCAACTTGCTTCACCTGGCAGGTGCTGCAATGCCATTAAAAGCATAACAGATTATTCATAATTTTTGGAGGTTCGCATTGTTTTAATCTACTGCTTTAGATAAATTATTAAGTCTTCTTTCCATTGAATGAAAAAGTGTAAGTAGTCTTTTTGATGGCAATACTCTCACTGAACATTTGAGTAGTGAGATCCATTGAGGGAGATTTCTAGAAAGGTAAATGTGAAAGAAAAAGAAGCAGTTTCTAAAGACACAGGTAGGTAGCACTATATATATTGAATGACAATGGCAGTATGGAAGTGTAATTTGATGTTTTTGTAATTTTTATTGACTGTGTCTGATATTTTTGAATACTAATATTAATAGTAATAGTCTTTCATTCTTGCTGGAGAAACTGAAATTACAAGCACGTAAAATCATTAATATGACACATACAAAGTGTCACATGATAATGAAAGCTAGAAAATGACATAATACAATTTGTACAGAATTGTACCTCATTAAACACAAGTTAGGTGGGGAAAAGGGTAACATATTATATTCATATAATTATAATTAATGAGAAGGTTGGTGCTGCATTTCAGTTACAAGCCTTGTTATATTGGGCTTAATAGCTGAAACTTGCATTCTGAGTTCTGACTACGTTTTTCAAATGGTTTCTGTACTTATTTTTAAGATAAATGAGAGCAAAGAATGAATTTTTGCACAACTATGTCATTACAAAAGGCATCAATACTTTCATAGCTCTCTTTGATGGTTCTGCAAAATTTGCTTGTAGGTGAGCTCAGACATTTGGAAGGGACTCTTCCTTGAACAAGAATTTCAAACCACCATCCATGGATATTTCTATGTGTTTTTCTTCCTCTGCTGCCGTGAGCCCTTCTAGTTAACTGAAAATGGATCTCTAATCCAGTTTTTCTTTGCATCTGGAACAGGAAAATATTCATGGAAACTATGATCTTCCAAATGTTGTGCAGTAAATTATGTGTCTTCCATAGATGACTCTTCATCTTCTTGGTGGAATCAAGAAAATTTTTATCTCATCTCTCAATTCCTAAAAATGAGAGAAATCTTTACCTCATGATAGTCAAAGAACTTCACAGTGTAGCAAAAGTTGGTGGTGTTCACTGTTCCTATCTTTGCAAAGCTGTTCAAAAAGTCTTAAATTCAGTGGCTTGCTTTTTATAAAATTGACAGTTTTGACTTATTCATTTGTCTGCTTTAATTTTTCTAGTATCTTCTTAGCAACTAGAGTTCCCTGTGAATGAAGCAATGGTACCTAGTCACCAACAATATGATTTCCTTAATCTGTGCTAAAGTATAGTACGTTTTCCAGACATTGCTCGTGCTCCATCTGTGCTAATTCCAATGCATTTCAACCAGTCCATGTCATGAGATGTTATAAACTTGTTTAATCTCTTAAATACTTCTTCAGCTGTAGTGCGTACCAATGAGGAGATGAGCAGTATGTCTTAAAAAACATTTCTCTCGTGCTCATATATAATGTAGCATAGTAAGGTCACCGTTTGTTATGTCTTTGCTTTCATCCAAAAGCAGGGCAAAGTAGGGGAACATGTGAATTTTTTTTCTAATAATTGTTGTTTGATAATGAAAAATCATTCAATTAATTAAAAGCATTTAAAATGTGAAAAACAAACAGAAAAAAATCCTTGGCAGCCAGAGAATCTGTCATAGTTTTTAAGAGCTAGCCTAAAGAAGTGGGTCTTCAGCAGTCTGTGGAAGGATAAAAGAGAGGGGGGCAACCTAATATCCCAAAGGAGAGCATTCCACAGTCTTGGAGCAGGCTCAGAGAAGGCTGTTTCTGATGCCCCCATCAAGTGTGCCTCTGATGGCATTGGGGATCAAGGGAAGGGCCCCGTCTAAAGATATAAAGGATGGAAAATCTCATGTGGGGAGATCCAGTCCCTCAGATAGCTTGGACCCAAATTGTATAGGGCTTTATAGGTCATAACAGCATTTTGAATTTGACTTGGAAATGGACTGCTAGCCAGTGCAGTCATTATAGTGGCATTGTCAATACTGAGGCTGCCTTTTGCTATGTAAAGCTTGGCATCCTTTTTCCTGCTGGCAACACAGGATATCAATAGATATCAATTGATATATTTGAGAATTGAATTTCCTTGCTTTTTAACATGGAAATTTAATATATATTTGAGAATCTATCTATCTATCTATCTATCTATCTATCTATCTATCTATCTATCTATCTATCTATCTATCTATCTATCTATCTATCTATCTATCTATCTATCTATCTATCTATCTATCTATCTATCTATCTATCTATCTATCTATCTATCGAATTTCCTTGCTTTTTACCATGGAAGTTTAAGTATACATACATTACATACAAATTCCTTCATGTAGAATTACCCAGTGCCAGAGGATCCCAGAATATGAACACATGATCTGTACTATTGTTTCTGTGAAATGACAGAAGCCAGAACAGATGGGATGTGCCAAAATATTTTGAAGGTCTGTTTTTGGATTTAGTTAAATGGTGAAGCAAAGGTGTGAATAAGTGCAATGCATACAATGGAGCAAATACACACGCTTTAACTTCTTGTGCTAATGAATGTCTAATGAATGCCTCCATGCCTACTCTACAGAATGCAAACTAGAAAGCTATCTTCCAATTTCCAAACCCTTTCCCTTGGACAGGCAACCTGAGGTAGACCAGAAACTCTACCAACATGTTCTGTGCATGTTTTCAAATGATGTCCCCATAGCTTTTGAAATAAAAAAAGGGGAGCACTGGGAGTTAGCAAAGATTGTTATTGGAATCCATGATAAAAACCATCCATACTATGTGAAAGAAAGACAGTGAAGAAAGACATGGGAAAAATCAACTCATTTGAAGTGTTGTGTTGAGGGAGAGCCCTGCAGATAGCACAGACAGTCAGAAACGCAGAAAAGCTCAACCAAGTCAGGTCTGAACTTTCACTAGATCAAAAATGAGTCAACTGAGGCTATCCTACCATGCACATACAATGAAAATACAGAACTGACCAGAACAGACAATATTACTGCAAAAAGTGGGAGGGGACGGACATTTTCATGCCTTCTCTCTTCCTATGGTTATTTTTTAAAAACAGATTTGGGCTGGGCAGCCCTTTAAACAGAAGATATTTTCAAATGAAACTATTCTTGTCTGTAAAACAGAATGTCATGATGTTGTGCTATGCTATGCTTGAACAACTTAGGCCCTGATCACATGAGGGGATTGTTCTTTAGTTATCTCCCCCAGTTAGTTTGCTGCTTTTTTTGTCCGGTCATACTATGTACAATCAAGATTGAGAGATTTTCCCAGGCAGTAGTGTCACTGTGGAACATTTCCCCATCGCTAGGAGGGTTGTGTTATTTTGTACCTTTGTTGCATTCCTTACCAGGATTGCCTGTGTGCACAACCTGTGTCACTTTTTTTCAGTATCAATACCAGGAATGTGGCTTCTATTACTGCAGCATGTATACTATTTTTTAAAAAAAATCCATGCATAATACATCAATACATTGGTAAAATATGTCACTGCCATTACATTATTGGCGAGTAATAATTTTAAAAAATTCTATGGGTAGATACATTGAACCGTTGGTATGTCAATGTCACCGATGGGGGAAGTTGATCGCCAGTACTGCTGCACGGATATCCCATGTCCACTGTGTCCAATGCATTTATATAGAAGCAACCAGTGCAACAGAAGGACACTTTCCTGAACAGAACCCCCTTTGAAATGAACGCTTCCTCTAATTTTCAGCCCTACTGGGAGGGGTTCCACCTCCTCATGCATGAGGTCCCCCCCCCCGAATTCTGTTGTGACCAGAATGAAAGGGGCTGGATATGATCACTGTGGGTACATATATATAAATCAAGATCTTGTTCCTGATATATCAATATATTTATTGATATATCAGGAACAAAGTTCCCTCTGAGGTGCGTGACTGCACAAGTGAGCATGACTCTGCCCCCTTATGGACAGCTTTCCTCCTCCCCTATGTAGCCACAGTGATCATTTTCATATAGAGTGTATAAATCAAGGGGCTAAATTGTGCCTTGAAGCAAGACAGAAAATAAACTGGTGCCACGGTATAACTGGCCATAACGATTCAAATAGGAGGAAGTAAATTGGTACAGCTAAAAGTTCTTGGGATTTTCATCCTAGGATATAAACCACATGACCACAATTCAGTGCAACAGAGGTACAGTCATGCCCCGCTTAACGATTGCCCCGTATAATGACGAATCCGCTTCACGACAATGTTTTTGCGATCACAATTGTGATCGCAAAACTATGTTTTAAATGGGTTTTTTTCACTTTGCAAAGTTCGGTTCCCTACTTCGGGAACCGATTCTTTGCATTACGACGATCAAAACAGCTGATTGTCGGGTTTTCAAAATGGCCTCCGGGTGCTCAAAATGGCTCCCTGCTGTGTTTTTGGACAGATTCCTCGTTCTACAGGCACCGAAAATGGCCACCCCTATGGAGGATCTTCACTGGACTGTGCGTTTTCAGCCTATTGGAACTCATTGAACAGTTTTCAATGCATTTCAATGGGCTTTTTAATTTCGCTTTACGACATTTTTGCTCTATAGCGATTTTGCTGGAACGAATTAACGTCGTTAAGCGAGGCACCACTGTACAGTATGGAAAGTATCACATTTTCCTCATGTGACCAAGGCCTTAGAAGGGGGGAAGCTGTTGATGGATGCTGCCCTTTGTCTCTGAGAGTCTGAAAGGGCGCCAACATTAACAAGAATGTTCTGCATGGCCTGCACCTTTACATCTTATACTAAATGGAAATCCACAAAGAGTCCAAAGTAGTCATTTTCTTTGAAATCTTAATAGGTTTCAAAATAATAGTCTAAGAAGCTCCATGATGCAGTATGGAGGGCTTAATGATTTCTTCTTGCTAGGTAAATGTTTCTTGACTTTCCTTTCCTCCCACTGTGAGAAACCTCTGTTGCATTTGGCATTTTATGACAGTCTGATCAATCTGGCCCTTTAGCTGAAGGGAAACTTATCAAATAGCAAGCTGAAAAAACAGAAAAACCCAAAACAACTTTTCAACCTTTTCACTGAGGAAAAGGGATTTTACTGATTTGGGATGAGAGCCATGAAGAGGAAATGTAATCAATAGGTCCATGAAGATGCTCATTGGTATCAGGGATGAAAAACTGTGAAATTAATAAAGATGAAGAAAACAAACAAGACAGCAATACTCAGATAGAGTGGAAAGAAGGGAGCTTGAATTATAAGCATGGTAAGATCTATATTTGGAAAACTTTATATGAGGAAAAGCATGCAGATCAGCTCTTGCTTTAAAATAGTGGGAGTGTGCTGCAGTGAGATCTGCATAGCAAAGTACGATCCTGCTTTGAATGACAGAACCTTCATACAGCAGATGCTTCCAAAGACAGAGATATATTTTTGTATTAAAAGGATATGGGTGGGAGGAGGGGGTGGGTTGATGACTTCAGTTTGACATATGCACACTGCTCCTGTCACACAGATTTTGCCATTGAGAAGCCATGCAAAAGTATTTTTGCCTTGAGGAAGGAAAACACCTACTTTTTAATATAAACACTCCCATTGAGGTATATGGTTTTTGCAGAGGAACAAAAGCAAATTTTAGGCTTATGTTCTGAAGAGCTTCTGGTATATATTTAGGTGGGGAGGGGAAACAGTGACGAATAGGCCCAGGCAAAGATATTTAGCTGCTGGATGCAGACGACAGAACAGCACCTGATGCCCAACTTACCACCTTTCAAGATGTGTAGTACCGAATGTTGGTCAGGTTAATTTTGTACCCATCAGAAAATCCCACACAAGTTTCTCCCACAGAGTAAAAAATATAATAATATTATGTATTTGCCACTTTTCCATGATGCTCAAAATTAGCTGCTGAGGAAACTACCTTACTTTGCCTAATAGTATTATTTATTTGTTTACTATTTAAATATTTTTAAAAATGGTGAGAAGTACCTGTATTGGTCAAATACTATTTTAAAGGTGAGCTTTCAAGTCCTTTAGAATTCATCATCAGGCTGGACATGGCAGAAACCCCCACCCCCACGTTCTGCAATGAAGAGTTGTGAAGGACTCAGGCATCTTCCTTGTAAATGATATTTTAATGCCCCATGAAGGTATCTAAAACTATTCTTTTACTCATGGATTACATGGTTAAGATTAGAGATGGGGGTATTTGTATATGGATATGAAGTATCCCCGCACAGGTGGAAATAATGATTTTGCTGTTGCCGCCAGCTCCCCAGAGGCTTCCTATCGTGCTGTTCTCCGCAATGGTTTAGCCATTCTCTGACCTAGCAGAAAGGCTTGTCATCCCGCTCCTGCCAGTACTGGGTAATCGGTTGCGGACAACAGCATGACAGGAAGCCTCTGTGGAGCTAGTGGCAGCGGTGAAATCGTGAGTGGACAGTCTGGCTTCATTATTTCCACCTGTGTGGTGGCATAGGGTTCACCAGAGCTTCACAGGTTGCCACTGGAGTCCTCTTCCACTCCTCCATGATGGTGGATGTTCGAGATCTTGCACACCTCCACCTTCTGTTTCAGGATGCCCCCCAGATGCTCAATAGTGTTTATTTCTGGAGACATACTTGGCCACTCTATCATCTTTACCCTCAGCTTCTTTAGCAAGGCAGTGGTCATTTTGGATGTGTGTTTGGGGTTGTTATCATGTTGGAATACTGCCCTGCAGCCCAGTCTCCGAAGGGAGGGGATCATGCTCTGCTTTCAGTATGTCACAGGACATGTTGGCATTCATGGTTCCCTCAATGAACTGTAGCTCCCCAGTGCCGGCAGCATTCATGCAGCCCCAGACCATGACACTCCCACCACCATGCTTGACTATAGGCACGACCCACTTGTGTTCGTACTCTTCACCTGGTTGCCACCACACATGCTTGACACCATCTGAACCAAATAAGTTTATCTTGGTCTCATCGGACCACGGGATGTGGTTCCAGAAATCCATGCCCTTAGTCTGCATGTCTGCAGCAAACCATATGCGGATTTTCTTGTGCATCATCTTTAGAAGAGGCTTCCTTCCCGGACAACAGCCCTGGAGACAATTTGATGCAGTGTGCAATGTATAGTCTGAGCACTGACAGGCTGACCCCCCACCCCCTCGACCTCTGCAGCAATGCTGGCAGCAGTTATATGTCTATTTCCCAAAACCAACCTCTGGATATCATGCTGAGCATGGGCACTCAACTTCTTTGGTCAACCATGCTGAGGCTGTTCTGAGTGGAACCTGTCCTGTGAAACCGCTGTATGGTCTTGGGCACCATGCTGCAGCTCAGTTTCAGGGTTTTGGCAATCTTCTTATTGCCTAGGCCATCTTTATGTAGAGCAACAATTCATTTTTTCAGATCCTCAGATAGTTCATTACCATGAGGTGTCATATGGAACTTCCACTGGCCAGTCTGAGAGAGTGAGAGCGGTAACACCTGGTCCCCCTTCACACCTGAGACTTCTGACGCTAACGGTTCTCATTACACCAGGGAGGGAAAATGGCTACTTTGGCCCAATTTGGACATTGTCACTTGGGGCGTACTCACTTTTGTTGCCAGTGGGACAGCACATTTACACTGTTATACAAGCTGTCTACTTGTCACGTTCCTAGGGGATTCAGCAGGCAAAAGTTCAATAAGCCAGTCCAATGTCAGAAGTCTTGAAGATACAAAACAGATGCCAAATTGCCAAAGCCAAAACACAAACCATAGTCATAAGTCAGAGTCCAAAGCCAAGGGTCAAGAGAGCAAGGTCCAAGATAAGCGGAAGCGTGGATGCGAGTCAGAGATTTGATTTGTTGCTTCCACAGGCTTCCAAGCCTCTGGGTACAGATTATATAGCAGCAGCAGTCATCTAATTCTTAGACAACACTCCATCCTGCTAAAACTCAGGGCCGGTCGACCTGATGTTCCTGTGGGAAGCATTCATGCAAGTCTCAGACCTTTGTATCATGAGTCTCTGCCAAAGCTTATCCCTCACTCTGGCTAGTGGGGGAGGAGAATCTGGTGGTGATTCAGCTGTCTGTGCTTCTAATTGCCCAGCATTTTCCTCAGCTGTAATTAACCCCTCAGATTCCAGATCTTCTTCAGCTGAACTCATGACACTACTCACTGTTTTACATTGTAGCCAAGTGTCATTTCTTCAGTGTTGTCACATGAACATATATACTAAAATATTTATGAAATGTAAGGGGTGTACTCACTTCTGTAATATACTGTACATTAGCTTTGTTACAAATGGAACCTGGCATTAAAGGATTAAAGTGGAAGGTTTAAGAGAAAATATGAGGGTCAACCTAGAGGCAGAGTGCAGGCTTGGGGCCTGCTTCTCCCCACACCCAGCCCCTTCTTCTGAAGACAAGTTAATTGCAAGTCATAAATGTATAGAGTGTTGGACAAACCCAAACCCCTCTTTGGCCATAGAAACTCACAATGGTGGTAGCAATAGTAAAACCACTCTTAAATATTTCATATACTTCAGATATCCTATGGGGGATGTAATAAGTCAGAATCGACTGGACAGCACATGATAAACTTGCTAGAATTGCTGATTTACCTTTTAAACAGGTCACAGGGCATCCTACCCTATTTAACAACACACCTAAACATCAATTTCCATGTGTGTGTGTGTGTGCGTGCATGCGTGCGTGCATGTGTGTGTTTGTGTGTGTTTTGTTTTGATGCATTTTGGCAGTCTGTGTGGCTGAGAGTTCTGGGGTGGGGTGGGGATAGCATTGTTCCACAAACACTCCCAAGTTGGTCACTCCTGAACCTGATAATACACTTAGTATGTTTGTTTGCAAAGAGGCTCCCTCAAGTAATGAAACCTATGTATTAAGCAGTGATTTTTCTTCATTGGTATATCTTGCATTTGGTGTGTAAACAAACAAATGAACAAAATAACAAACAAACAAACAAATAAGGATGCTTTCTTTTGTTATTGATCACTGAAAAGAAAACACATGCTTAATGAGCAAGACTAATTTAATGAGGCAGTACTGTACCTCTGAAGAAATCCTTATGTGGGAGGGGAAACATATTAATCAGGAAAAAAAAATGGAAATCTGCTTTTGCTTTCTCTAGTTGACCCTCAGATGGGTCAAAAGGAAGACACAGAGATGGGACTCATGTAGCAAAGTTGGTTCTACATTTACTAATCCGAAGAGTTTTTTTTAAACTTGCTCTTTTAGCAAAGTGGGCTTCAGGAGCCACTCATGAAAATTAATACTAATATAAAGTCACTGGCTCCAGAGTTACAACCTGAAAAACAGTTCTGTTATGTCTATTATAGGCTGAAGACTGTCATGCACTTCAGGCATTTATCCAATTTTATCATGTTTACCTGTGTGTGTGTGCCACTTCAGGTATTTTCATAACAACAGGTCTAACAGGGTTTAGGAGTAAAAAGTATTATATAAATGAAAGTAATACCAATATTACAACTACTACTAATATTTCTACCCCACCTTTCCACTACAGAGTTGTGCTCAGAGCAATTTATGATAATCAGAAAAAGAACGACTAGTTGAAACAAATCTAGCCAATAAACCATTAAGATCAGTTAAAAAATATATAACCATTAACATGTTAAAATCAATTACACCTACAAATAGAATATTAAAGCCATCATAATATATTATACAGTTAACAATTTTTGTACAAATTTATTAGTATCACTGTAATTTCCAGTCAGGCAACCATTTTAGTTTGCCAGTTCCTCTAGCAAGAAATGGCAGAGGATACAGGTTTGTTGGTAATATGCTGGAACAGGCCGTGACCCTCTTCATATATAGGTGGGCATGTCACCTTTGGGAGGAAAAGATGGCAAAAAGAGGATTTTTTTTTTAAAAAAAGTTCTATTAATGTTTATTTATATCCTGTCTTTCTCCCAAAACTGGAACTCAAACTATTTCACAACAGTGTGAAACAGATGCAAAGAACAACATGAAATGTTTTAATACTTGTCAACAATTCAATCAAAATGAATGATAAAGCATATCAAAGTTAAACATCCACCCACTGAAAGCTCCTTCCTCAGCACCTACCCAGTTGCTGGCATCTTACCTGAATAAAAAGATATTTTGCTACCAGTAGAAGGGCAACAGAGAGTGAGGCAACAAGCAAAATCATAGGATCAAAGTTAAAACTCAAATTAAAATTAGCAGCATATTCTTACATATTAAGCACATCTCGAAGGGTAATGGAAAAAATGGAGTTTCTCACACTATTGCAGAAGAATTCAGCAAAAATAAGGAGAAAGTGGTAAACCACTTCCGAGTACTCTAAGAAAGCTTAAGAAGGATCTCCATTGGTCAGAATTGACTTGATAGCACATAATTATTATGATTAAAAACTGAAGTGCCAAAACAGAGCACACAGTATTATATGTATTCACTCTTTGAGCATTTGTTCTATACAGCAGGGACACAGAAATCTCAGTTGGAATATTGTTGCTGGGATCTGTAATCATCATCATAATTGCAGAATTGTAGAGCTTTGCCAGAAATTGCTGTGCTGAACTGAAAGGGCTTTTATCTGTAACCAAGTCTTACTGCTTGTTTTAAAGCATGTTCTTCCATCGTGTGGAAAACCTGTTCATGATTTTGCGCCAGATTAGAAATCCAGGAAAGTAATATTTTTTAACAGAATAAAGATTGCTCAAATGTGGAAATGACTGTGAATTTACTACATTTAAGTGTGGACCTGAAACAAACAAGGAGGGCAATTCTGAATTCTTTAATTTGGAACTAGAAACTGCACGGTACATTTAAAGATAAAGGTAAAGGTTCCCATTGGCATTTAGTCCAGTCGTGTCCGACTCTAGGGGGCAGTGCTCATCCCGTTTTCAAGCCGTAGAGCCAGCGCTTGTCCAAAGACAGTTTCTGTTGCCATGTGGCCAGCGTGACTAGGGAACGCCGTTTTACCTTCTCACCAAGGTGGTACCTATTTATCTACTCGCATTTGCATGCTTTCGAACTGCTAGGTTGGCAAGGAGCTGGGACAAAGTGACGGGAGCTCACTCCGTTGCGTGGATTCGATCTTACAACTGCTGGTCTTCTGACCTTGCAGCACAGGCTTCTGCAGTTTAGCCCACAGCGCCAACATGTCTCTTTACGGTACGTTTACAAGAGTCCAAACGGGGGTTGACCTTTCATTTCTCTATTTCTTTGATCTGTGGGCTTTTGGTAGGACCAGGCTGTCCCACTTGCCTACCTCTACAAGTTCCAGCATGTGCTTTCACCTGCTGCTCCTAGGAGAGATGGTGCAATGGACAATATTTTCTCTGGGGTTAGGCCAAAACCTGGGGCTTTCTTGTTGGTAATACATAAATATGCTGTAAGTTAGACTGGACCTTAAATTGTTGGTTTCTTTAAAGAAGCAATCCAGGCAATCTCAAAAGAGGTGGTCATGGTGGTCAGGGATCGGCAATGATGTTTCCCATCAGGAAAACGTAACCCATGCACTAGACGAGGAACATCCCTTTGCTAAAGAGATGTGGCAAGAAAAGAGCAGGGATTAGGATACTAGGCCAAAAGCACCACGAGTGAGTGTCCCACTTACCCCAGTGGATGCATGAGAATTAGTTTAGTAGTTGTGTGAATAAGACCTGTGAGTTCTGTGGTAATTATTTCAGATTAACTCCACAGGGGGGAGATATGTAAGTCTTATGCATGTACACTTGGATGTAACTCTCATTGAACTCATAGGAACTTCCTCCTCAGTAAATAAACCTAGGACGATGAATCTGTGTCCTATGCAGTGGAGAGCAGATTTACACTTGTAGATCCTGCTTTGTCTGTTTGTTTACGAGGCCCACTGTCCAAAACGACTGCAAAACTACTTACATTTATGAATTTAATTCTGGGCCCAGAATGGAATAATGCCTTCCTTCAACCTCTCCTGGTCATTCCTAAATTTCCTAAGGGTGTGAGGACCTAACATTTTAAATACACTGTTATTAAATCTTTAATATTTACTGTTTTTCACTTTTAACATTGTGTTTTTTAAGATGCAAGCTGCCTTGGGCCCTTTAGGAGAAAGACAGGGTAACAATATTTTAAATAAGTAAATAAACTTAACGGCTGCTGTTGTCAAACAAGGATTCAGAAATCCTCACTCCTCTAGCGCAAATCACCAAGAAATCTTTTGCCCGCTCCAGGTCTCTAACCCAGATGTCAAACACTGGGTACTTAGTGAGGGTCCTCGTTTGCTCTCAAGTCTCCCCCCACCCCACAGCAACCCTCGCCTGGCACCGAAAGCGTTAAGAAGGGGAGGAGGAGGAGGAGGAGGAGGAGGGAGGAACGCGGCTTGCGTCTGGGAGCTCCTCGCCTCCCCTCCCCTCCCCTCCCCTCCCTCTGCAGACGCAGTCACACACACACAAAAAGAAGCGAGACGCCGACGGCGAGAGAGGGTCGGAGGGAGCGGACGGAGGAGCGAGCCCGCGGCCACCATGACCGAGACGACCAAGACCCACGTTATCTTGCTGGCCTGCGGCAGCTTCAACCCCATCACCAAGGGCCACATTCAGATGTTCGGTGAGTCTTCCCCTGCTTCCCCGCCCTCCTGCGCCTCTCCAGCTTCCTCTGCGATAGGGATGGTTGCTTTGGGGGGCTGTCTGCGTTTCTGCTGGGATCCCTCGCCTTTGCTGGCTGGGCTCCATTGCTGAGAGCCGGAGCCGGGGCCGGGGCCGGGGCCGGGGCTGGGAGGAAGGGCTTCCAAGGCTCGGCTGCTGCAGAGAGGCGAGCGGGAGGGGATCCGGGCAGTGTGGCGCGGCGCCTGCTCTTCTTGCCATCCTAGGGACTGGCCAGGGGAGGGGGCAGCGCCCGTGGTCCCCCGGAGAGAAAGAGGAAGGCTCCCGCATCCTGACCGGGGAGGAAGGGCCTGCCTGCCTGGGTTGGAGAGCCTTTAGGAGCGGCTTCCGAGCCGGGGGGGGGACGGGCGGAGGAGAAGCGGGTGCACACCCATCGAGTGGGGGGGGGGAGGTATTCAGAAAAGAGTGAGAGTCCTGGCGGAGCTCTCTCTGGAAGGGGCGTTAGAGAGATGATGGATGTGTTTGTGTGTGTGTGTGAGAGAGAGAGAGAGAGAAAGAGAGAGAGAGATCTCCTCTAGAGGAGGATTCCGGGGAGATGGAGCGGCTCAGGGCGGAGGTGGGGAAAGGTTGGGGGGGGGGGTAGGAGGATGGTGTGGTGTGGTGGGGAAGCAGGGATGGCAGGTGGATGGGTAGCTAGACGAATGGGAGAGAAAGGAGGGCGGCTGGTGTCAGGAAAGGGAGAGGATTGATGTTTAGGGAGCTGCTCTCCTCTGAGGGATGAGGAGCCTTCCAGAGCTGGCTACTTGCCACTGCCTGGAGAAGGAGCCACTAAGGAAGAGGCCTGGTTCCCTTCCTCGCCCCACCTCACAACACCAGTCTTGACTCCTTTTCTGAGGAGGCATTGTACCTTTACAACATGTACCCTGCACCTCTTCAACCAATCGCAGCTCCTCAAAAAAGTGTGCCTGCACGATGCATGTGTTTGTAAACATGAATTGGTTGCATTTACACTTTTTAGACATTCATGACCTTCTTTCCCCCCCCCCCCCCAACACACACACTTTGGCATATACTGTACCGATAAACCCCCTGTAAGGTATGACAAGGGCCTGGCTGTTCCTGCGTACTTAGGTGTCTAGAGCTAATTGATGTGCATTTCTGGTGAAGAGAGAGAATGTTTTGTGAAATTCAGAGATGAAATCAGAAAGGATGTTGGGGGAGGGATGTAGATATTTTGAATCACAAGTTTCAGTTCAGTGGCTACTGGTGGCGTTATTGCCAAATCAGGTTGTGGATATCTCCTTTCCTGATGTCAGGCCATTTGTCTGTGCATGTTTGCAGTCCACGTACACAGTGGTCACAACCCTGGTTGCCTATGAGGGTCATATTTAGCAATCACAATTTTATAAAACATTTGAGAGATAGTTACAGAATGATGTGTTTTTCTGTCTTGTATTAAAAGAAAACATTATTGTTTAAATGGTGTGGTGACTATAATCCATACTAATATAACCCATGTACATGTAATCATGACTATATTTTGAAGATCTCTATGAAAAGATGGTTTTCTCAGGTTGTTTGTGTGCCTTGAGGGCATTTGCTGTCCACAGCTCATGGTACTGAAATTGCTTCATGGTTAGGAATAGCAGGTGACGCTAGTTTCCTTGTTATCTGGAGGCATGGCTGTTGTTTCAATGAGCTAGCTTTGGCGGTAGTAAAGGATTATGATTATGCAGCTATGCTTGGCTCTTAAGCTAAACAGCTCGTTCATTGAGAAATCCGTGAGACCAGAAAAAAGGAAAGAAAAGTCAAATAGTGTGCCTGTAAAGATAGCAGAGACACCCAGAGAGATCATTTTGTTATCATTCTCCCCAATTTTCATTTCACTTTCTGAATACAGATATGCTGCTTGGGGAAAGTTGCTAGTTCATAGAGAAAGGAAATGCACAGAATGATAAATAATGCACAAGTCTGACATGTTAAAAATTGATTTGTGTCTGTTCTGCAAGACTGTTCTGCTCCTTCCATTACAAAGGAAGGTCTGGTCATATGTCTTTGGCACTGGGAACTGTCAATAATTCTTCATTAAACTGATAGGAGTTTTGCTACAGGACTGAATGAGGTAACACAGTTGTACTGTAGATAGAGGCCAGCCTTTGAAGGGGCTTTTAACAGGATCTAGAAATGGGAGAATTTTGGCTGTGTATATGCTAATACTGTTATGCAGGTAAAATAAATCTGAATGAATGTAATAATGCATTTACTGATTGTACAATGGCACATAATGAAACCAGGAAGTAATTTTCCTCTGCCAGGTGCCTGATGTTCCTGCAGATGCTCTTATTTCCACCACCACCCCTCATTTAATGCTAACATTCACAAGCTAACATTCACAAGCATTTTCTCATCTGCATGGATTTTCTTTAAGAGAGCATGTCATCACTGTGAAATGCCAATCTCTGCATCCTTGAAAGAGAGAACATCTTGCCCACGTAGCCTTTTTATTTTTCTATGTGTCATTAAAGTGGTCATTGTACCCAGGCTAGATCTCTTGTTCTGGGCAATATAGAAAAATGTCTGCATTATCAATGTACTAATTTCCTAGCTCTAAGAATAATTTCTCTCTTGAAATGATTCCTTATTGATACGTATAATCCACACTCCTCAGCCTTGGTTTCTCTTATTGTTGTCAGCAAGTAAATGCCATGCTGGAAAATGTTGGCCAAGTAACTCAAGGCTATGCAGGAATAGTTATCAAAGGTCATATAGTTGGAAATGGTGAGCCAATGTAGTGTTGTAGAAAAAGAGACTAAATTGCAAACCAAAAAGCCTCCAATACTGTATTATCTTCCAGATGTATCTGCCCCCTACTCCCCCCCTTGTATACATACCCATTTTATTTCATTCTTTTTTGATCCAAGGTATTCCCCCGCCCCTTATTTGATGTGCCAGATTTTCTCTTTGTTTTCCCTTAAGATTTGGGGATTTCCAATTCTTCATTAATCTTGAGGTTAATTTAGGTAGTAAATTAGATCTTCATCGAGCCAGAAACATTAACATCACGTAACCTGTGTTTAAAGATGTAGTACACAAGAAAGTAGATATAATAGTCAATGACTGGTTTGTTTGTTTTTTCAGATTCTTTGGGGTCTGATTGGTGATGTTATAGTTTTGTTCCAGGTTATGTGACATCCATCATATAAATTCTGAACTAGAAATTGATTCTAACCTGTGATTTCCAGGTTATTGTTACTTGAGAGGTGGTGGTGGTGGGAAGATAGCAACTGTGAGCCATGACATATATTTGACTTCCTTTGGCATTTAGTACAATGGGTGCAGGTTGTTGCCAGATAAGCAAAATCATTCTGGGTATCAGATTTCCTATTTCCTCATGTAAGCATTTTGACATGATACTTTGTTGCCTCTTTTTCTGTTATTTTTCACTGTCATCAACATTTAGATGATAATTTATTTGAGCAAGATACTTTTTGCTTGGTTGATTAGTTTTTGCTTATGTCATTTTGTAAAGAGCAGGGAACATTGATAGTGCGTATAAGTAATGCTAATACTGTAATGGATTGTAGAATATGGAATATGGGGTTACTAATACTGTCCTGATACTGATGTAACTTCTAGGATTTTTGACACACATACCCCATGCTGTGCTGTTCTGCAACTGCCAGAACAACTAAAGCCATAATTCAGAACTAGCCAATTCTTTGGCTTTACTTAAGCAGCATGAAATACTTCTTTAGAAACGGTAAAAAATAGTTTAGATATGTGTGATTAGGCAGAATTGGCTTCTAGTAGCCAAATGGTTTAGTCATATTTTGCAGTAAAATGGCATTAAGGATTGACTCACAACTTCATATACGCCACTTCAGTTCTATTATCTTGGGATGACTCATACATCCCTGTTTGTCGCATTTCTCTATTATTGGTCGTTTATTTATTTGTACAGTTTTTAAAGTCTCAATCTTAGGATGAAAAGGCTTCCAGAATGATTTATGTATGATCAATAAAATTAAGACAGTCTCTGCCTTCAGACTTATAATCTAAAACACAACAGCATAAAAGGAAAAGGTGATGGGGAGGGAAGAGGGAGGAGGAAATGTGCAAACTCAGGAATCCCTTCTTAAAGTTAAATCATTATTCTTATAATGGCCAGCTAGAAATATTTTGAAGACAAAAGGGATCTGATACCACTGGTCTTTCAATAGACCTGATGGGCTGGAACTGTCCCATCTCATTTCCATCAACTTGCTGGAATATTTAGGCAGATCTCTCACTGTAGTCAAGATCACAACACCTGGTTTGAAAGCTTTTTGCATAAAAGACATTTTCACAGGTAATACAATGGTCTGTGTCCTATTGCTAGTTCGAGTTAAGAGTAGCCCTGTTGAATCAATTGCTGAATGGCCAGTGTAGGCCCCACTGAGTCAGTAAGTGTGCTCTAGTTCAGACTACCAATGGGATAGTAGTATTTCAATAAGATCCCTGGTGGCATCTATAACAGGAAGGCGGGACATAAATGTGCTTACATATATGATTACTAAACAAAGTGTGATTATTTGACAGATAGTAAAAATAATAAAGTTCAATGGAGTGGAGCACGTCAGTTAAAAGGTATAGTACCTGGGGAAATTACCAGTGATATAGATGTCCTGTCTAAGCCATTAGGTTCAATGGCTTCAGATGATTTAGGGATCAAGAGATGAACAAGTCTTTCTGAAATTGCCCTTGATGACTGCAGTTAATAAATGAGTCACATGTTACAATCAACAAATGAGCTGTTCCTTTTGATATATTTGATGTATGCTGTGATTCTAGACTTATTCTATTGTACGTTGGCTGTGATTTGAAAAAAGCAAACCAATTGATTCTAGTTTGTTGTATCATATTTGATTATGAGCCACTGAGAAGACTGCTTAGGTAAAAAATGAGTGAGAAGTTGGGTTGCTGTATTACCTGATTGTCTAGGCTTTACCTGGTTTTTAGACATGCCACCCAGTATCTGTTTACAATGAAAGCTCAGCATCAAAGCCAGATGATGGTCTAAACTTTAGACCATCATCTGGCTTTGATGCTGAGCTTTCGTTTTTTTTTTTAAGTAAGTTTCTAGAATCAGAGGTATAAAGCAAAACATGCAGTCACTGTTTTAGTTAAATGTTTTGTGAAAAACATGCCTTTCCATATGATTAGCCAATGAATGAAACCATTCACACTTTAACGGGATTTTGTCGAGACTGTGTGGACCAAAGACACTGGGTACATTTCCAGTGGTGGGAATGCTTTGTTCCTAGATGGTTCTAACTGTAGGAATCTGTCTCCAAGCAATGCATAGGAACAATTAATTCAATTTATGTATGTATATGAAAAGGCAGATAAAAGCTTTTACTTGTTTTTATTGTTGTTGCTGCTGTTATGGTTGTGGTTGCCTGAATCTTAAATCTCAGGAAAGAGGTCTCAAAACCATGTTAAAGGAATGAAAATATTCTTTTTGAAGAACTCATGCTGTATGTATTTGTCTTGGGAGTATAGTGTGTATCTTTGAACTGCTTATTCAGCTGTATATCGTAATAGATTAAATGGGCCTTACCCATTAGTACATGTGCCGAGGAAATTGGTATATCTGTACTTATTCAGACTACAACTCTCAGTCTTCAAGTCCTTCTATGACTCTTATTCCCTACTGCCATATAGCACATAACTGTGAAACAAAACAACACCTAAAGGGGGTGGGGTGGGGGCTCAAAATATATACAGAATAGTTATTCAAACAATATATGTCAAAGCAGTGGGTCCAAAAGCATTAAGATAGAGAAGTCTGGACTGTTCCTTGGGTCACAAGCTTTGGAGGGATTTCTGGAGGAAACCCAGTTCTGCTCCACCTTTGCAAATGTTAGAGAATGTTTTTTTCTTAGGTTCCATATTGTTGGTATTGCCAACCTGTCAGGCTATACCATATCACAAGAGAGCTACATTCCTAGTAAAGAGGGTACAGTAATTTAAGTACTTACTTGCATTTATGGTGGAAGTGCCATAAAATTTTTAAAAATTGACTAATTTATTAACCAAATAACTAAAAATAAGTTAAAAGATCAGGCCTTTCCAGTATTCTGTCATTGTTTATTGACAAGACTGCCCACCTCCTACATGAAAAGTTAATTTCTTTACTTTGTCTCACAGCCAGGTTAACAGTTGCTGCTAATTAGAAAGATGCAAGAGAGGTACAGTTACTTGTGAGTAGTGAATGAGTTATCATTAGTGTTTATGGGAAAAAAACAATGACCCATGGAAAGATCTTTTAGGTCGGGATCTCCAAACTTTTCAGCATAAGAGCCACATCATGTATTTTTCCACATTTTTGAGGGCCAAAGGAATACGCTTGTGCCCGCCTGCCTGCACACGTGCACATGCCCACATGCATGGGCTGAAGGGAACGGTCCTGAGCCTGTGGACCTGAGCCTGCAACATTCGCCGGGCTGGATAAAAAGGCAAGAGAGGCTGGATGTGGCCTGTGGGCCGTAATTTGGAGAGCCCTTTTTACGATTAAAGTGAAAAGCATTGCTGCTCACTTTAGTAGCTACTTGTGAGAGGATAAGGCATACATTAAGATTTCACCTAATCTTAAAATGATAAAGTACACATATAAATTTAATCACTGGTTTGCACCTGTGGTGTGCTTTATTGTGTTTTCTATAAGTATTACTTGTATTGTTCCGGAACGGTAAAAAACATAATCTTTAATAAAATAGAAGGAAAGATTGTTTACTTTCCTATGATTTTTTTCCTCCAAGTAAGATGACATTGTGTCTCTCATGTCTCAGAGTGAGTTAATGAATCATTGTCAGTTAATGAGAAAGGGGTAGTGTCTGGACAACTTGTAGTTGTTCTTGTCTGTGCATTTCTATCTTTTACTGCACAGCAGAAGGAATTCTGTCAGAAATTCAAAACTCTGCAACACTAAGCACTACACTCTACTGGCTTTCTTAGTTCAGTCATTACCATAGAAAAGATGTCATGACTGAAATGTATTGGTAGAAATACAGTGCAACTATTAATATGCAATTAATATGCAAATTAGACTACCCAGCATCAGGGTATGCTTGTATGGCAACCCTAGTTATGAATTACATAATACAAGGCTGTCTTTATAATGAATCAGACTGTCTGCGCCGTTATTATAAGTTCTTATGGATTGTGGCCTCCTAAAGTATCGAGTTGATGTTTTCCTCACTATTCTGATTGAAGAGCTCTTTTCTTTTCACATGAAAGGTCTTGCAACCCAGGACCCTACATACTCCAAGCATTTGTTATGGTAGAGCAGAACTTAGGTTTGGGGCCTCTCTCCAAAGAAGGCCTAGTATATAATTCCACTGAAAAGGGCTTGATATAGTCAGAGTTCGCTATGCGGTGTTAGCAGGTCTTGGAAATGCAGCTCTCCCTGTTGGCATGAGTGATGGCTGTGCTAGCTGCACGATTTTGCGGTAACTTTCCGTAGATCTGATAAATATGCTTGTATAAATTAGTTGCAACTTTGGGATCCTGAGTTTGATACCTATATCAAACACAGTGCCCAACCTGGTACAAACATTGAAGTAGGGAGTGAGAGAACTGATACCCAGTATAAAGAGATTGTAAGGGAGCACCTAGTTGCCTTAAATGACTTAGTCTCCACTGCTAGATGAACTCCATCCAAGAGTACTAAAGGAATTGCAGGTGTAATTTCAGAGCATCTGTATTTAATTATTGAGAATTCTTGGAGAGCAGGTGAGTTCTTTGAATATTGCAAGAGAAGAAATATTGTCCTTGTCTTCAAAAGGTGGAAAAATAAGACCTGGGCAACAACCGACTGGTCACCTTGACAATCAGTAGCAGGAAAGGTTTTAGAACACATCATTAGATAGACAGTCTGTGTTCACTTAGAAAAGGACATTGTGATTTCTAAGACTCAGCTTGGGTTTCTCAAAAACAAATCATGCCAGATTGACCTTATCTCTTTTAACAGAGTCACAAGCTTGATAGATAAGCAGAATGTAATGTGTCTTTGATTTCAGCAAGCCTTTTGTCAAGGTCCCTCATGACATTCTTGTGGCCAAGTCAGTAAAACATGGGCTAAGTGATGGTACAGTTAAGTGGATTTGTAACTGGTTGGCAGGCTGTACCTAAACAATGGTCACCAGTGACTTGTCATCATCCCAGAGGAGACTGAAAAGTGGGGTCTTTATAATTTACTTGGATGAGACTATGGGAGGGATGCTCATTAAATTTGCAGATTGACACCACAGTTGGAGGGGTAGTTAGTGTGTAATAGCATATCTGAAGGCAGAATCAGGATTCCAAATGACCGTAACAGAAGAGAGCTGTGCTGATAAAACAAAGAAAAATATAAAGTGTTGCATTTAGGCAGGAAAAATCAGATGAACAAATATAGAATGAATGAAAGCTGACCTGGAGGTAGTACATGTAAAAAGAATCTAGGGTTTTTAGTGGATTACAAGTTAAATGTGAATCAACAGTGTGATGCAGCATCAACAGGAACAAACCCTATCCTAGGGTGTATTGACAGAAGTAAAATATCCACATCAAGAGAAGTAACAGTACCATTCTGTTCTACGCTGGTGAGACCTTATGCAATGTACTGTGTCCAGTTCTACCATTTAAGCAGGATATCAAGAAGCTGGAATGCATCCAGTGGAAGGCAACTAGAAAGGTAAAAGATTTGGAAACCAAGCCCTGTGAGGAAGGATTGAGTGACCTTGTCATGTTTAGCTTGCAGAACAGAAGGCTGTTAGGCAATGTGATAACCATCTTCAAGCATTTGAAGGGCTGTCACATGGAAGATGGAGTGGGCTTGTTTTTTGTGGCTCATGAGGATAGGAGCAGAAATCATGATTTAAAATTATAAGAAAGGAGATTGTGACTAAATATGAGAAAGAACAGTGAGAGAAAGTTAGCCTTTGAATTCACTGACTTGGGTGCTGCAATCTCCTTCATCGGAAATTTTTAAGCAGAGGTTGGATGACCACCCATCAGAGATGCTTTAGCTATTGATTTCCTGCACTGGCAAATGGCTGGACTTAATGACTCTCAGAGTCTATTCCCACTCTACAATTCTGTGATTCTGTGATTCTTTAGAGAGCAAAAACAATAGCTTTGCTTTTGTCCTAAACTAGGAAGTAAATATTGAGAAAGGGGCAATTCCAATAAACAGAGTTGGAATTAGAGATTTAGAAACGCTATAAATGATTACCAAGTCATTTTGTTTTTCTAAAGTAAAACTTTGAAAGATCTGAGAGTGATACTTCACAATTGCTCCAACAAGATTTCTGATCATAAGGGTCAAGAAGCCTCTATAAAATAAATGGAGGGCAATGTAAATGCTCTCAGGTTTGCTCTTTCTCCAGTGCTTTTAAAATTCTCTTTTACAATCCAAGCTTCTATCATCTTTATGAGCTTCAAAGGGATTAGACCCTGCCAATAGCTATTTGTGGCTTCTGGGGAAAAAACTCTGTATGCTTAAATATTTATCTAGCAGTTTTTACTGCATTCCGTGAGAGATTGCATTGTCTCAGGTGATGGTATTTAAAATCACTCTATTTCTGTTTGATTTCCATATTTATTTATTTATTTATTTATTTATTTATTTAATTTATACCCCGCCTATCTAGTCAATTGTGACCACTCTAGGCGGCTTACAACATGCATTTAAAAAAGAAACATATAACAAACCACATCACAAATAATAATTTACATAAATTAAGATAGAATAAAAAAAAAATTTTTTTCCCAAAGATGGCGAGAAACGGGATATATTATAACAGAAATTTAACCCATGTTGGGTGGGTAGATGTACACTGGAAAGGAGAAAATTGTTTGTTTGTGTCTGTGTGTGTGTGTTTAATATATATATTAAAAATGGATGGAAAATATCTCTGCCTTGAATATACCTTTACCTGCTTGGATACTGTCCCCAAATAGCACATCATTCTAGTCTTTATTTTCTATGGAAGTTTCCTCCTAGGGGGAAGAATTCAAGTGTCCCAGCCCACTTCTCTACAACTCTATCTGAACAGATACTGTCTAGCAGACATTTTCCACATGATTCTACTGGTTATGTACACTATATCTTGCTGTGATACTTTCTGGCAGATATACAGTGGTGCCTCGCTTAGTGAGCACTCTATTTAGCGACAAAATCGCTTTGTGACTAACTTTTTGCGATCGCAAAAGCGATCCCTTTACGATGTTCCCTATGGGGTATTTTCGCTTTGCAATGACCAATCATCGCAAAGTGACCATTTTCGCACAGCTGATTGGCGGTTTCAAAATGGCCACCGGGAAAAAAACATGGCTGCCAGCTGTTTTCTGGGACGGAATCCTCGCTTAACAGGCAGCGAAAATGGCTGCGCTATGGAGGATCTTCACTGAACGGTGAGTTTGAAGCCCCTAGGAACACATTAATCACGTTTTAATGCATTTCTGTGGGCTTTTTAATTTCGCATTGCGATGTTTTTGTTGGAACAAATTAATGTCAGATTGTGAGGCACCACTGTACTCTGCAATGGAAAAATAAAATGAAACTCTGAAGGCAAAAATAATGAAGCTGAGTCTGTCTTACTTTCAGCATGTCATGAAAAGGCAGGGATTTTTTTTTTTTTTTGGAAAAGACAATAATGCTAAGAAAGGTGGAAGGCAAGAGGAAGACCAAATACGAGATGGGCTGAGTCCCTAAAGGAAGCCACAGGTTTGAGTCTACAAGAGCTCAGCAGGGCTGCTGAGGACAGGACATTTTGGGAATCACTGAATCATAGGGTCGCCATACATCAGAGGTGAATCGACAGCACATAACAGTGGCGACAACAACAAGTACCTCGGGGACCGCAGCCTTTGTCTGATTCCATTTTAAAGCTGAGATTCTCAAGAAGCTGAATGCTGCCAACCACATTTAAGCTTATCTCCAGAGCTGGGTCAAACTGTGAAGATGTGTTCCTTCCAATGGCAAAAATATCACAGTGGTTTCACATTTATGTGAACACAATACAATGCACATACTGTTCCTTCTTTCTTGCTGCTGGATGATAGAAAATGCAGAGAGAAAAAATACTCTTTACCTTGAAAAATTATGCCTTGGTCTGCCTTTGTGAAGCATCTGAGTGAAGAGACCAATCAATATAGACACCTGACTGAAGCCCTACAACCTATGCATTCAAAAGCATAGGCTTCTCTAAGAGCTGTTCCTTTATGTCTGTGCTTTTTACCATTAGAAGGAATCCACTTTTGAATATCAAGTTTCTGCAGATTCCCAAAGTCGGAAGCTCTTAATGGAGCCTTGTCTTCTTCGCTCTTTCTCTCCATCTGTTGCTCTTGGCCTTTGATAAAAGGAGGCCATGGGAATGGCTTCTTGAGGCCTAGTTGACACACCCACATGTGTTCAATCGTTTGAGAACTGTAGCAATACACATTACCTCTTTCTGTCAAAGTGTGTTTTATGTGCAAGTTTCAAACACATACATATTTTTAGTCATACTTTTCCAAAATGTAGTCATGGATTTGTGCATAAATTTTCTTCACCTGAATGCTCCATTCCTGCTGAGACATGAAATTGCTATTTTTGTATGGAAAATACAAATCTAGTTAATTTCTTTTTCTTCACTAGATAAAGGTGAACCACAATCAGGTTCACAGGTGCAGGGAGTGGGTTTTAGTCTGAAATTTTACAAGAGCTTTCCAGGGTGCTAAATCTTTCCTGAAGACAGTTTCAGGACCTTGGATAGCTCCTTCAATATAAAGTTGAGAATAAAACCAAAGGAAGAGCCACTGCCTCATGAATCTGGAATCACTAGTCACTCTGCTGCAGTTGTTGTCTGAAATCCAATAGTAAGTTACAGTAGGCCCATTGAATCAGCGGGAACTTGGTGAGCCACATCTTCTGTAAGTTCCATTGATTCAAAGTGCCTATTTGAGTTACAAACTACTACTGGAATTTCAGCCATTGGTCAGGTGTATGATTTTTACTTAAGGAGCAACAACAATGGGAAATGAATTTTTCCTGTTTGCTGCTGAATCTAGTTGTGCATACCTCCAATTAGCTGGTTCTCTTTTTTACATCAATATCACTTGATCATGTTCAGAACTATATCTAGATCACTTTCTCAGCTATTTTTGTTTTTTGTTTTTTAAATTTGGGATGGTATTATTTAAAATAAAAATGAACATTCAATTAATTATCACTTCTGGGTTATAACTTAAAAATTGTGTGCTAGTCTCTGAAGACCACAAGGGGTAATCCTATGTACAGCAACCTGAACTTCTTGGAGAAATTATGGGATGTAAACATGAAAACTACAGTAATCATTTTTTCCTTTGTATATCAGTAGGACTGGCAAGTAAAATACTTCATAGATAGAACAGAAACAGATTGATGCTTTGTGAGAATATATATATATACACACACACAAATACATACACATGTATGTATGCATGTATGTATATGTATGTGTGTGTATACATTCATTCATTCCTTCATTCATTCATTCATTCATACATACATACATACATACACATACGTACGTACGTACGTACGTACGTACATACATACATACATACATACATACATTGTAAAAACCCTAACTGACATTATTGAAAAACCAAGAGTTTGCTAAAGATGTAAGGCAGCACATCTTGGAGGACAAAGCAAAGTAATTTTGCTCTATTTCAATCATATCCGTAGTCTTTTTAGGTTAAGCAGCTGAACAGGATGCCCCAAGGGTGTTAAGCTAAATGGTACGCCTGTGTGTATTTTGCAATTACTATTTTTGCATATGTTTATGCTCAAGAAAAATAAAACAGAAAGGAAACCAGCTGGGGGTTGCATGAACTCTTCTCTGAATAATCAGTAGTGATTTTTGTCACTGATTTGTGTTCTTTTAGGAAGAAACTTATTCCAGATAGTAAATTGAGATTGGAAACAGACATTTAAAGAAGATTGTATTTCCTGTTCTTACATCGTTTTAACTCCAACATCATTATCCCCCTTGTGGTGTGTGAATGTGCAATCAGACATACAAAGGAAGCCTATGTTTACATTTCAGTATTCTGTGTGTATTCCTCTCTGTTGCTTTCATACAAACACTGTGTTGCAGCAATCTGTCCGCTAGGAAGAAGATGCGCTACATTATAGTTGTTTCATCTGCCGAAGAATTGTAGTGGTGATGCTGAGAGTGGAATCTGGATTTACCTTTTTTCCCGGCCCATCACTATTTACAAAACACACTTCTGTTCTCCCTGAGCACTAAGAGAATACATTTCCATTAAAAAAACACAACAATGAATGTAGGGACAGGAATGCTTGTGTAGGCACACTGGTGCCATTTGACCCTTTGCCTTTTCTCTCTGTGGTGAAGAACGGGGATTTAGGATTTTAGGCTTATATGACTGAAGCAGAGCTGGAGAAATGCAAAAGGCACAGCTAAGAGAACTAATGTGCTTTTACAATCAAATGCTTAAATCTTAAACTTAAAGAGAGCACTGCCTTCTAAATACAGGCCATTAGCTTAGATACGTTGAGTTGTGACTTGAGATGTCTGTCTGTCTGTCTGTCTGTCTGTCTGTCTGTCTGTCTGTCTGTCTATCTATCTATCTGTCTGTCTGTCTGTCTGTCTGTCTGTCTGTCTGTCTGTCTGTCTATCTATCTATCTATCTATCTATCTATCTATCTATCTATCTATCTATCTATCTATCTATCTATCTATCTATCTATCTATCTATCTATCTATCTATCTATCACCACGCTTAGGCCCTGGGCAACAAAAATGCAAGTTGCCTTCCCCATTTCCACTATTCTGATAATTCTCTACCTTGACTTTTGCGATGTTCTCCTTTCAGTCCTTCTGTTGTCATTTCTCCACCCTCCTACTTTTACTTGTGATTCTATTATCTAAATAGTCATCACTTAGTATACAGGTCAGCTCCCCTTCCCCTTATAATGTTATGTATGAAGAATTTCAATGTTTTTACATAGCTTAAAATGGAATACATGTAGACAGAAAGTGGAGCTAGAGATTAAATTTGGATGGTATGGCAAGTTCAGAATCTGTGGCGCTTAACCCCATGGTTAGTAACTTGTATGTTCTGTCACAGAGCATAAAATTCTTGTTAATAATAGATGTCCTAATTCCTTAGGTTCTTATCTCTACAGTTCTAAAACACTCTTCTTATACAAACATGGTAAGGTTAATTATCAGGGAGGGGATACTAGGTATTCTCTGTGTTAAAGGTTTATTCACAGTATGCAGGATCATATACTGTTTATTAGATCTTCAGTACCAGACAGTAAGGACTGAAACATTAGTTATAGATAGTATGTGATTAGAAAAGAGAATTCCTTAACTGCTGAAAACATCTGAAAGCATTGTACAAGCTCTTCCTACCTCTTGTGATTGGTTTTCAGGATTTCTTTGAAATCTGGTTTCTTAGACAGAATGGGCAGCCTGATTTAAAAAAAAAAAAAAAAACTCACGTTCTGTTTTAATGTGATAGAGATGGTATCCTTGTTTATTTTTAACACTGCATAATTGTGGTATGGAAAGCTCTGGAATGTGATGGGTTTCAAGGTAAGGTGTGATCCTTGCTACAAATTGATGCTGCATTTGGAAGCAGGTCACAGGAAAAACTGTTGCACTTGATATGCCTTTATCCTCCCTCTAGCAAGTATTTGTTCCCTTCCCCACAAGGAATATGCTCACAGGTTCCAAAATCTCTTCCACAAGCAAAGCTGTATCACTCTAAGCAGGGTAAATCAACAACGAATGGATTCTCCTCTGCTGTAATTCTTAAAAAGAAACAGACTCTAAACTCTCAGTATATTAGAAGAAGCCAGAAACTAATCCCTGGTTTTGTAAACAATTTATTAGTCAGTCTTGAGAATAGCTTCCTTTGCTGAAGTTATTTCTTTTCCTCTCATGTTCTAGATCGTGGGTTCCCAACCTCTGAATCATGACCCCAAGAGGGTTACTAAGTGTTTTCTAGGGGGTTGCCTGGCTCGAACAAACCAGGGTTTTTTGTCTGTATGCCTATGATGAAACTAATGAATTACTGTATTAGATGCTTCACTTTCTCAGTAAGGGCTATAGGCACTGAGTTGAGTTCCTAGAGAGGAAGGGAGTGGCGGGAGCAGGGGGGAAGCAGGATGCGGTGTGTAGTCAAAAAAATCCCCCCCCTCTCTCTTCCTATGGAGAAAAGCACGGTTTCTCCTCCCCTAAGGGTTGCCAAGACGTGGGGATTCCCTACCCCTTTGTGCCTGGGGGTGATTTTGGTAAATTCATTCCAGCTAGGCTGGAAGGGAGACTAGGAAAAATTGGGAAGGGGGTGGAGAGTGGGAGCAGAGAGAACTCAAATTACAAGCCCAGCTTGTTCGGGACTTATAAATTAATGCTCCCCCAGTCCTCAAAAACCTCATTGCTATAGTCAACAGCCCTGCTGCAATCTTGAAAAATAAAGGTTGTGGTTTCTTTATTAAGTCAATCCATCTCAACTTCTGTCTTCCTCTTTTCCTAACTTTATTGTCTTTTCCAGGAAAATTTGTCTTCTCACAATAGTTTACCCTATTAAAAATGCCCCTTTTATGTAAATGTGGTGGTGGGGTCACAGGTTACTTGGCTATTGTAAAAAGGGGTTGCAACTCAAAAACGGTTGGGAAACACTGTTCGAGACACATGTTTAAAATAGGGAATATGTATGAGAGGCAATAGAAAAGTATATTTCTGTATTCTTCCCAAATCTGGGAAACTTCAGTTTTAAAATGAATCTGCTGGGTTGTGTCTGGTGCAGTGCAGAATGGAACAACTTGGCATTTTCCTAAAGCCTTCAAAAATACATAGGAGTAATGTTGTTTGCCCTCATTGAAAGTGCCACTGCTTTATTTTATCTTGCTGAAATTTCCAGGTGTTTGTTTAAAAACTGCACCAATATATTCACCACAACACGATGTGCTCAGAAGC